>NC_045446.1:85934628-86299937 GCF_002776525.5 Piliocolobus tephrosceles
CTTCCTTCCTTCCTTCCTTCCTTCCTTCCTTCCTTCCTTCCTTCCTTTCTTTCTTCCTTTCTTTCTTTCTTTCTTTCTTTCTTTCTTTCTTTCTTTCTTTCTTTCTTTAATTTCTTTCTTTTCTTCACTCTCTCGCCCAGGCTGGAGTGCAGTGGCATGATCTCGGCTCACTGCAACCTCTGCCTCCCAGGTTCATGTGATTCTCCTGCCTCGGCCTCCCGAGTAGCTGTGATTACAGGTGTGCACCACTACATCTGACTAATTTTTGTATTTTTAGTAGAGACAGAGTTTCACCATGTTGGTCAGGCTGGTCTTGAACTCCTGACCTCAAGTAATCTGTCCGCCTCGGCCTCCCAAAGTGCTGGGATTACAGGCGTGAGCTACCGCACCCGGACTTTTTGTTGTTGTTTTTAGTGTAAGGATCAGAGGAGGCATATGAGATCTTTCTAGAAAATTGGTTCCATAACTTTGTTCCATAAGGTTTGTACCCTGAGAAATGTGACTATTTTCGTCAACAAAATAGCTTTTTTTCTTCTTCTTCCTCTCCCTCTCCCTCTCCTCCTTCTCCTTCTCCTTCTCCTTCTTCTTCTTTTTCTTCTTCTTCTTTTCTGAGACAGGATCTGGTTCTGTTCCAGACAGAACTGGGACCATCTAGACTGGAGTGTAGTGGCACAATCTTGGCTCATTGCGGCCTCAACCACCCAGGCTTAAGTGATCCTTTCCCCTCAGCCACTGGAGTAGCTGGGACTACAGGCATGTGCCAACACACTTGGCTAATTTTAAATTTTTTTGTAGAGATGGAGTCTCACTATGTTGCCCAGGGTAGCCTGGAACTCCTGGACTCAAGGTATCCTCCTGCCTTGATCTCCCAAATTGCTGGGATTACAGCTGTGAGCCACTGTGCCTAGCCCAAAATAGCTATTCTTTATGAAGCCCAAGATACAGCTTTATATAGAAGCAGGAGCAATGCGAATTCAGGTTCTATATAGAGAAAAGCAGTCAACATACTGCCCTTCTGAAGGTACTCAATACCAAGCTCTCCCGTATTCAAAATTTATTTGATGCCTTCCCCACCTCCCCTTTCTTAGATTTAATGGTTGGCTTGTGGAAGAGTAACTAAATGACTTGGAATTGCCTTGGAAACACTCATTACAAGACAGAAAAAAAGGCATTTCATGATAGCATTTTGTCAGTGTGGACACTTCCATCACTTCCCCATGGAGAATGTTCCAAGTTTATCTTTAACCAACAAAATAGTCATTGAGGAGAAGGGGAAGTGAACCAGTGCAACACTACCTTGGAAAGGGACACATCTTCTCTTATCAAGATAAATGGGAAGCTGTGGGATCTAGAAAGAGTTTAAGACTCAACCGCCAGTAAACCTGGGCTCCAAATGCTTCTCTCTTCCTACTTACTGCACACGTCTAAACTAGTCACTTACCTTACCTGTATGATATGGACAATAATACCCCATGTCTCAGGGTTTTAGTGGGGATTAGCGACATGCATGCAAAGCATCAGCATTATTCCAAGCTCAGAGCAAAGCTCCATCACCGGCAGCTCTTTTTCAGTAAGAGAGGTGAACATGAACCTTAGGCTGGTCTGACACTTCCCACTATTATCCTGACTCTCCTATGGACAAGGCATGTGCTAGAAAAAGAGAAAATGAAGGTAACAAAACCAGAAATTTTTCTCCTCATCTGTAACATTGCATTTGTTTACCCATTCATTCAATAGATACTTATTTAGCACCAGCTGTACATTCTATAAGGGTGCCTACATCATAGGGTTAATGCAAGGACCATGTAGTTAAAGCTCAAAAAGAGCCCAGAATATTGCTCTTAAAACACTGTTTTCAGTTGGGCGTGGCGGCTCACGCCTGTAATCCCAGCACTTTGGGAGGCCGAGGCAGACAAATCACGAGGTCAGGAGATTGAGACCATCCTGGCTAACATGGTGAAACACTGTCTCTACTAAAGATAGAAAAAATTAGCCAGGCATGGTGGCGGGCGTCTATAGTCCCAGCTACTTGGGAGGCTGAGGCAGGAGAATGGCGTGAACCTGGGAGGTGGAGCTTGCAGTGAGCCAAGATAGCACCACTGCACTCCAGCCTGGGCAACAGAGCAAGACTCTGTCTCAAAAACAACAACAACAACAACAACAACAACAAATACCCACTGTTTTCAATTAATGCTAGAATTAACAAAAAGAAACAAACAAAAAGGAATTTACCAGTCTGTCTAGAAACATAGCGAAAAATAGTAATACAATATGATCATTGTTCTGGAAACTTGTACATGGCCTTATTGTTGTAGATGGGAGAGACTCTGCCTGAGAAAGCTAGAAAACGAATCCCACTCCCTTACAATGAAGTACCCCTCAAATATTCAAATGAATATCATGTTTCATATTATGATGTTCTGCTAGTGGCAGTGTAAACAAAACTTGTTGTCCAATGACAGGGGGATGTTTATATTAAATTAAAAAGTTCAAACTAGAGTTATTTTCCCATGTAGTCTACTACATTAAACAATATAATTCCAGATCCATTCAGTGATAACCAATAGGATGACCCTGCTGACTATATCCTTAGTCATCCTGACTAGTTACTGCAATTGTAATAAAGCAAGGATCTGAGGGGCCATTCAGAGATGGACCCTTTGTGTTTAACAGAGAAATGCACATAATATTCTGTAAAAGCCTGAAAAATCCAGCAGCTTTGTGCACGAAATACTTTAACCATGACTCACTTTTTGCCCAAAATATATCAAAGCAAATCCAAAGTAAATGCTATGTCTAAAATGTTGGCAATTCTCATGAAATTTCTAAATGCCCTCCTCAGCAGAATGCACAAAGCATTAAGTATCATTAATCAAGTGGTTTCTCTCTCTCCTTTTGCTTGGAGGGCCCAGTCTGGAAAGCTTTCTCTAAAGGGCATATCTCAAGGTCCATCCTACTTTCCCTCATATTTTTCTCCCTGCTGTAATGATTTTAGCACTTTCTGTCTTATATTGTTCTTGGTAATTGATTCAGGTCTGTAAGTTTTTTCACTTCAGAATGATTACAGAAGCCAACAGAAGAGACAGTATCTTGTGCTTCTCATCCACTCCCACATGTCCGTCCAAACTCTATTCCAGGAAAGCACTCAATGACTGTCTGACAATGTGACTTATCAGGCATTTAGTAGCCTGGGAACATCAGATGAGTCAGTTTATGGGGCATCTATGTTTCTCTGCCATTGGCCATGAACCATGCCCCCTTTATAAGCCATATAACTGATTCTTAGCAACTCTTTGTCCAACCATAGAGGAACCAGTTTAAATATCAGCAAATCCCATCTGGCAGGGAGAGTGCCCTAACAGTGTTTTAGGGTTGTTTATTCATTATTTTGGGGTTTGAACATGGCTACCAAAAAGCTCCTTTCTTTTTGGGAAATAATATGAAACACAGCCACCCCTAACTTCATGGCAGCATTTCTCCCTTCATCTTCAATGGTTTACCCAACATCAATGGGTATGAAAGGCCCCTATCCTGCCCTTTCCTGTCTCTTTCTCTCAGGTCACATTCTTCATTCTTCTTCAGGCTCCTTCTGCTTTAACAACATGAGCAACCGAGTATTCTCCATCTACATTTGGTGACTCTGACCCCACATCTCACCTCTTTCTGCCCCAGTGTGTTCTCTAGATAGCAACAAAAGGGATCTCTTTAACCCAAGCTCCAGCTACACTACATTTTTTTGTTTGTTTTTAATTCTAAGAACACAAAAGATCATTTCCATTTCAGATGCAGGCCTTTTGCATATATTGTTCCCTCTAAACGGATTCGCTCTGCCTTCAAGTAACTCTTCTCTTATCACAGTTAGCTCCTTCTTTTCCTTAAGTCTCAACTTAATGTGACCCTCACAGAGATATTCCACGGCCATTCCATTTAAAGTACATTTTCATGTTTGTTTTCTATATCTTGCCTCCTTTACAGTACCTACTATAATTTCCAAATACTTTTATTAATTAGCTTCCAATTTTTAAGTCTGTCTCCACATGTTATAAAACACGCCCTAGAAAGCGAAGCCTGAGTCATGTTTGTCTTGAGATTTGAATGACAAATCTCATTCTCAATATAATCCAAATAAATATACAATAAAAAAGATTATTTAAAGCAAATAAAAATGTCTAGAAGAAAACACGTCGAGATGCTGAAGTACTTTCTGGTGGTGGCATGATGATAAATTTTTCTCTTCTACTTTGCTCATATGTCTGCGCTTTCTAATTTTTCTATATTGAACATATATTAACTAAATAATTAAGACTTAAATGAACATTTATTGAATTCATCTGCCCTTGCTAACTCCCCTTCTCTGGGAATCTGACCCTACATTTCCTAGTAGAAGGAGCCTGAAGTGGAACATTTCATTTCTCCCAGCAGACTGGATCAAAGTAGACATTTGACTCAAGCTGGCCCTTTTAAGTGCTCTTCTACTAATCCAGAATTGAAACCAGGTCTTTTTAGCAGTATCTGTAGGCATTTGAAATAAGAGATATGGAAGGCCGCCTATATTGTAGTCATTCTCAGCCGTGCACAGCAATAGACAGGGAAAGCAAGTCTAAAGAGATGAGAGAATAAAACTCATGCAGAAGGAGAAGCTATCATGAGAAACTAGATTGAAAGAAGGAGAAGGGGGGAAGAAGTGAAGAGGGATGGGGCAGTGAAAGGGGGAGCGAGAAAAATGTCCTGAAAACCTTCCAATTCCTAATTCCAGAACGTTGGGAGACTCAATTATATCTGCTACAGTAGAAATGCCTCATAACCTTCCAATAAATCTCCCCCTCTCCCAATTTTCATTTTTGCTTGAGATACTTCAAGAGGGCTTTTATTACCTGCAGCAAATAATTCCTAACTAAAACAAAGAATAAAACCAATAATCACACTCAAAATAAAGTTTTCGTAAGATAAATGCATATTTTTCTTGATTGATTAAAGTTGAAATGCTGGAGAGAGGCCAAATGGACACATTTATTTTGGTTTCTCTTTCAACTTTCCACATTGGTCATTAACCCCACTCTTCCACATCCTTTATGAAAGGAGAGCATTATGAATGAAGACTGAGAGGTGCTGTTCCATGACAGCAGAATTCCAACAGGGTGTCTATTGTTTCCACATCTCTCTCCATGGCATTCCCAGGGGAGGTCTGGAGATTACATCTCCACCAATTCTCCCCTCAATGCACAAAAGCATTCTGAAAATAAAACTTCAATCTGAATCATGTTTGGACAACCCAGGACTGCAATGTGTTAACTGGTTTGGATGCAATCACCTGGAGACACAGATAGGATGATCAGACATTTTAAGAGGTCCCTGCAATTTCAGGCTCATCTTTAACTCCATTACAAAGGAATGTTAAGCAGCATTTAGAAGGTAGTTTGGCAAAGTACCTGAAAGCACCAAACAGCTTCTTTGATGTTTTTGGCATTGATGTCATCATTCTTTTGAAAGTTTTGAAGAAATATTTTTCTTATAGCAACTGTATCTAGGCTCAATATAAAGTGTTGATATGTGTTTTCTCTGGGCTACTGTTAGCCTGAGCAACTATGAACCATTTAGACAGATACTCTCTTAGAAGGTACCTCAACTTTCACTCCAGTCTATGTTTATTTTCACATCAAAGACAAATCTAAGGGGAAATTGCCTAACTAGCTCTATGAAATATGAAGAAGTTTACTAAGATATTTGGTTATAATGGAAAAACAAAAACAAAAACAAAACCTACACTCCAGGCAATTTAAGCCTTTCATGCCTGGAAATGAGAATTTTTAATGGCTGATAGAAAAGTTCCTTTGCTTTCCATAAGGCCTGAATGCAGACTTTTTAAACCAGGCATTAAAATCCCACTACTTGCCACTTATGGAAAATGTTTCTTGAATATTTAAATGAAGTTAGGATGGAGGACAATAAAGCCTTTATATTGTTTGCAGTTCAACTCCTTTTTGAAGCAATGTCCTATAGCAATACAATGCCCTCACTTTGATCTGACTTGCTCAGCTCAGTAATTATATGACTGAGATGCATTCTCCACCTGACAGATTCTAATTCTTCATGTGTGGCCATATTCTTTGAAGAGAAAAAAATACCGCCTCACTTATATCGAAAAATAAAACTTTTAGCCAGTCAAAATTGTGAACCAATGGTAATTCTCTTTGTCAAAGCAGTAACCCCTCTTCATTTGATGAGAACCACTGTTTCTCAGAACATGCTTAGGAATTTCTTGAAGCTTATCTGTAAACAAGAATATGTTACAGTTCCTTTCTATGAATTCATCATCTTAAAGGAGAGACAGCAGAGCACACTAACCTGAGCCTTTGGGTATCTGCTAACTGACTGCCCCTGATTAGAAGGAAATATCCACCCATTCTGAACGGGCCTGAGATAATCAGACACTTCAAGGAGCTCATTCTCTATCATTCCTTAAAGAACACTTTACAGTGTTGCTTGAGTCTGCTGAAAATTTTAAAAGTGCAGCCTTAACTCAGTGAGTCCCTAATCCTTGAAAATATTACTGCTGTTTATTTCATTTGCCTTTCAGACACAATGCAGGACAGATTTAAACAGAGCAAGCTCACCAGCTACAGCCTTGTAAATTGCTTTTAATCCAAGATGTCAGCAGGATTGATGCCACTCGGACTTTAGCTGCCCCCCCACCCTAAAACATACATTTCTTCGCTGTACCTGCGTCATGATTAATATCTTGTATCCACTAGTTAGGTTGCTAGAGGATAAAGTGCTTCCTTACACATGACCACTTCGCTGCATTTGTCAAGACTCTAAATGTGCCATTGTAACTATGAACAGAATCCTTTTTTTTTTTTTTTTTTGACCAGTGTATTTTCTTCACTGGCCTCAAATCTCAGCTCAAAACTCACTCCTCAGAGCCTAATTGTGATCACTGCTCTATTATTTGTGCCCCTGAAAGCCACTCTGTTCATGGTTTGCCTTCCTTGTGTATTTCATGTTTTTGGCTTGTAACTGTTGTTATGTCTTTTGCAGTCCCCCAGCAAGATTATAAACACCATTTTGTGTCTCCTATTATCTTTTGCAGCAATATATTGCAATGGTTAAGAGCCTAAGCTTTGGCATCAGAGATCTGAATTTAAGTCCTTGTTCTGTCCTCTATGAGATAGGAGCTTTGGGGTAGTTTATGTAATATCTCTGGGCCTCAGTTTCCTCCTCTGAATAATGGGGTTAATAGTTCCAATTCAGTGGTTGTAATGAGTCTCAAATAAGATATTGTCTATAAAGTCTGTAACTCATAATGTGACAAATAATAAATGCTTAATAAATGCTAGTGTGACACTGTGATATAATAAGAAACGTATTTGCTCTCTGCCCCTGGGTCCTGGCACACAGTTACTAAAACCCTTGGATTCTCTAACATGATAAGTGTTTCTTTGTAAGCTAATGAGATGACTGATGGCTGGGGGCTCCTGGATAGCCTCAGGAGGGGGGAGCTGGTTGCCAGGGAAACCAGCCTTCCAATGAGAGGTTTGGGACTTTCGGCTTCACCACCCAACCTCCAGGGAGGAGAGAGGGGCTAAAGGTTGTGTTGATCACCAGTGGTCAATGATTTAATCAATCACCTCTACGTAATGAGGCCTCCATAAAATTCCAAAAGGACAGGGTTCAGGAGCTCCCAGGTTGTTGAACACCTGAGGGTGCCTAGAGGTAGGGCACCCAGGGAGGGCATGGAAGCTTTGAGCCTCTTTCAGCCGGCCTTGCCTTATGCATCTCTTCCATCTGGTTGTTCTGGGTAGCTCCTATAATATCCTTTATAATAAACTGGCAAATGTTAAGTGTTTCCCTGAGTTCTACGAGCTACTCTCCAAATGAATCAAACCCAAAGAGGAGGTGATAGGAACCCCAATTTACAGCTGGTTGGTCAGAAGCACAGGTCACAACCTAGGGCTTGTAACTGGCATCTGAAGTGAGGGAGAGTCTTATGGGCCTGAGCCCTTAATCCGTGAAATCTGGTGCTCTCTCAGGTAGACAGTGTAATAATTGAGTTAATTTATGAAACACCCAGTTCGTGTCGGCTAGAATATTGCTTGGTTGGTGTGTGGGGACCTCTCCACTATCACCACCAAACTCCTGGTATCAGGAGTATTCTGTGGTGAGTGATAGTAGAAAACACACTTTAGCTTTCCCCATCTTTAATAGTTAGCTATGATTTTTATGTAGTCTTCTGGGTCTCCCATAGAACACAGCATACTTCAGGAAAGAGAAGAAGCAAACGGCATTTATTCGGTGACTACTTAATAAAAGGTGCTTTCTAAATATCATCTCATGAATTCCAGCTCCCCTACTTACTAGTAGTGTGACCTTGGCCAAGTCATCTAACTAATGTACCTCAGTTATCTCATCTGTAAAATACACATAATCGTTATCCTTATAGGGCTGCGGTAATATAAAGATTAAATAAATACATGTAGACTGCTTAAAGCAGTTTCTGACACATAGAAACTGACCAATAATACCAGCTATTATTACTATTAAATCCTTACAACAATGTTGAGAGATGGATAAAAGAAACTTCATTTTATAGACGAGAAAAATAAGGCTATAAAAGTGTAAGCAGGCTGGACACAATGGCTCCTACCTGCAATCTCAGCACTTTGGAAGGCCAAGACAGGCAGACTGCTTGAGTCCAGGAGTTCGAGACCAGCCTGGGCAAGATGGCAAAACCCAGATTCTACAAAAAATACAAAAATTAGCTGCGCATGGTGGTGGCATCTTAGTCCCAGCTACTTGGGGGCCTACAGTGGAAGGATCCCTTGAGCCCGAGAGAAAAAGGCTGCAGTGGTCATGCCACTGCACAACACCCTGGGCGATAGTTTGAGTGTCTCAAAAAAAAAAAAAAAAAAAAAGTGTAAGCAACTTGACCAAGTTCGTCCAGTCAGTAATTGAACCAGATTTTCCTGTCTGAAAATCCATGCTCTCCACAAAATGTATTAACTAGAGGAAACATCTGTTTCATTCTGGTGGATTATTCCAGGGAAGCACTATAGTGATAAGTAGGCCCTCAGAGAACTAGACATCATGGGCAGGGATGAGAGTCAAGCAGGCCTGGGAAGAGTGGGTACAAATGAGCTCAGAGAGATGCAGAAGTGTGGTCTGGTTTTGACGCCATGCAGAGGAACGTGGGCTTCACTATGAAGATCGCGGGTAGGCATTAGTGGACTTCAAGCAGGGGAGCGACATGTCAGTAACGTATTTTAGAAAAATAACTAACTATGAAATATTTGTGTGTGGGTGGGAGATAGGATAGCTTAAGCCTGAAGATGGATGAGGTGTCAGCACTCAGTAAGACAGAGTGAAAGCTGGACCCGGGCTATGGTGGTAGCAGCAGACATGGAGAGAATGAGAAAGAACTTGGGAACCAGAAACCAAACAAAGTTTATGATTAATTCCATGTGGGAAGTGTAACAGAGAGAGAGGAATTAGGACTAAATACAAATTTCCGGAATAGTGACTGGGTAGATGATGGAGTTATTTGCTGCTGAGAAAAGGAATATAGGGAGAGGAGTGTGTTTCATGATGGGGATGGCAGGCAAGCAAATGGTGGGTTCAAGTTTGGGCATGTTGAATGTGAGATGTCTGTGGGGCATGAAGGTGGAGACATCCCCCGCTAGTGAGATATTCAGGTTTATAGATCTGGAGGGAACTCTGGTCTGTCTGTGCAGATTGGGTTGAAATGCACATAAGCATTGGTTGAAGGAATGAATGTGGCTGTGAGTGTCTAAATGGATTGCGAGGAAAGAGAAGAGAAAAGGATGAGAATGAAACTCTGGGGAACACCAAGATCTAAGGAGCCAGGAGGAGAGGAATAAAGTAGAGGAGATGAAGAGCTGAAAGATCATGAAAGAAGAGAGTGTTTCAAGGAGGGAGTGAGCAACCCCATCAAATGCTACAGAGGTCACCTGCGATAGGGCAGAGCTATATAGGTGGCAGGCATCTGGCATTTGATGGTGATTGGGGACAGGTGCCAAGTTGCAATATTTTGAGGAGTAGATGCAAGATAACGAAAGGGAAACAAAGTAGGCAGATTATTATTCTTAAAAGCTCTACTGGAGGAAAGAGAGAGAGGACAGTGGCTAGAGAGAGTTATAGGGTAGAAGACTTCCTGGTCATTTTTAAATCCTTCACAGCAGCTGGTACAATACTTGGTATTTTGTAGGAACAAAGTTAAACATTCTTGAATGGATGATTCCGTCATCTTGCCTAATTCTTTCAGTTTATGTTGTTCCTTTTCTTCCAAATTTTCCTCCTCTTTTCTATCCCAACAGGAAATGCAGAGAGGCTGCAATTCCTTGTTCAAATACTAGGTGGAAGACAGAGTTTGTTCCTTCTGCAGTGGCTAAACAGGTTGTATGTAATAGGAACTTCACTATGTGTCTGAAGCGGAAAAGATAAGAAAGAAGTCAGGCCACAAGAAACATAAATATTACAGAGAAAGCATCGGTGTTGCATTCAGGTATTCTTTTGGTTGGGTTTTATTTCCAAATAAATATAGGTATATGGCAAAATCTTATTCAAGGAACAAAACAAAAAACAAAAAACAACTCCATGGGAGATTTACAAAAGAGATGGATGGCATTGAGTGGGTTCAATGAAAATTTTGGTAGCATATATTCTTAGGAAATCTAAGGATATTAAAAGCCTATTTAAAGTAGTATCCTATTTGATCTTGATAACCAAAGATATTTCAAAGCATCAGGATTGGGTCTAATCGCTTGTTAAATTAAGGTCGCACATGGGATTTGCTTTTGACCAGACAGTTTCATGCTCCTGAATAAGGAAGCTCTAACAAAGTTTGATCTTTGGATGCCTATCATGTATTATCAAGCCTATCATTTTCTCCATCAAAGAAAATATAGTCAGAAGTCAGAAAATAAGGGAGTGCGGAGAGGGAGTGGGAAGGGCAGAACAATCCAACAACCCTTGATCCATCTCTGCATCAGTTCAGACCATTCTCCACTATCTGTGCTCACATAGTAAGCAGACATCACTTTATTTCTTGCTTTTGCTTCCCATCATATTTTTAAGCTTTCAGTGTCATTAAGGAACACCCGTTTTTCCTCCATGATAGCTAGTGTCACAGGTGCTTTTTTCCTCCTTTTTGTTATTTTTGGCAGCAGAGAGATTTTTTTTCTCTCTCATTGACCTGTACCTGTTCCTAGCAAATTCATTGCTTCATGACAAGCGCCAACATAGTCATACGCAGATGCAATTTATCTTTGCACGCAGCTGGTCTGTGTGCATGTGTGTCTGTGTGAGCGTTCTTCTTTCCCATTGTTTGACTCCTTTTAACACCACTCAGATCTCTCTAATCACAGTTTGGAATTCACCTGAATTTCCCTGCTGTGAGAGCTGAAAAAGCTGACATCAAGTTGCTAAGACCACAGCTCTGAAAAGGAAATAGCACATCTTTATTGGTGGAACACATTAAAAGATGTGAATGTGAGGTTTTTAAGTAAGATGCTCCATACGCATAACCTCTAGGTGCTTGACAGTGACATTGTCCCACATGTTGGCCATCTCCTCCATAATTAAAGAAAAGCTTTGAAAAAAGAATACAAGTGTTTGATTTTCACAGTAAAACACTATTCTGGGAATTCAGAGCCCACAGCTTGCTATACCCAATCCAAAGCATGGAAATTGTTCACACAAATCTTTTCATGAGGTTGAGGGAGACTTCAGCATTCCAGTTATATTCTGCTCTGAGGGAAACATTTTAATTTCTTATGATTTCTTATGTGTCCATTCACAAGGTTAGTTTTTTTTTTTCTCTAAAAAAAAGAAAGTTGCTATAGTAACAATCATCTATCACAGGGCCCCTACTTGAGTACTTACAAATGCTGCTTGTTAAACAAGCAGATCCTTGTGCCACATGGAAGGCCAAAGAGAAACATCAGTATATGAAGATTGTCAAAGATTAACTAAATGGTGAAAATAAAATATTTTTAAAAATGGAAATGGAAGCATCAATGGATGCTTCCATCAGATAAGGCACTCTATACATAACACAGCTATTTCTCTACCACAAGACCAACCAAACAATTTCATAGTGATCAGATTTGACAGGGCCTTGAAGAAAGCAATTAAGAGGAAATGGGCTTAGGCCATTCCCAAAGACAGTCTGATATCTGGTTTTTGCTCAAAACTCAGCAGCCATGGTGTGTGGCATGAACCATGACCTGCGGCAGTGTCCATCTCAAGAGCATGGCCTCGGGCTTGCCTCTCAGAGGCCCTGGAGTGAAAGCAGGGCTCAGCCCAAGAACCTGTGTACATCCACTTCCTTTTTCTGGGGATAGCTGGACTAAAATGCCTGAGCCACTGGGTACGCTTCTTGACTTACACAGAAGTCACCGGGAGTATTTGTGTGAAGATCATTACAGTCTATGAAGTACTAACGGGATATAAAAAGCCATCACAGAACCAGAAGGAGACCATTCTTCCCTACCCCTCTAATTCTACTTCCTAGGCAGGAGGATAGGCCTCTGACCTCCTACTTTTGCCCCAACTTCCCCTTCTGTGATCATGTGTCTGATATCTATGCATTAGCCATCCCTTTCTTCCATAAGCCTATTAGTTTGAAAGAATAGCTGACAATACATTCCTAAGGCTTGACTGACTCATTACCTTTTGTGATACAAGGAACATAGGTGGCTTAATTGAAAGTGTTCTCAGAAAGAAACAGAAAAAGAGAGGCAAGAAAGAAAGTGTGAGGGCCACTTGGTCAACTGTTGAGAAGAAACACTGGGGTTTCCCTTTCTGGTTGTGGGCTAAGCCAAAGTTCACCCTCTGCACTATGGGCTCTCTCTGTATTTGAGTCATGGAAAATCAGTGAGCAAAAAGGCAACAATGCAGAAATATGTTTGGCTTCATCTTTTATGAACTATCTGAATTCAGCTTGCATTTTGCAGGGCAAAAACAAGGTTAGTTTTTCTAGGAGATAGATGGGAAGGAGGAAGAGGAGGAGGAAAATAGAACTCAATAGAGAAGTCTTTAAAAGACAACAACAACAACAAAAAACTTTGTAGCTTTCTTTTTCTTAGTGACAAGCTAGGGCTACTCACATTTAATCATGCTGTTCAAAAGGAAGCGTATTGTGCCAAAATTTCTATGAGGAGAATTTCACTGCCCTGCATTGTTTTATTTCAGACTGCTCTTTACTTTGAGTCTGTATTTTCAAATTCTTTTGAATATTTATGCCCTTAGGCAGACATATTAACTCATTTTACATTGAGAATCTCATTACATCAAGTAAAAATCCTAAGCCTGATAAAATGATTTACCCCCTCAATTTAACTTTTATTTTAGTCTCCCACCAGCTTCCCTGAAGTAGATTTGCTGCCAAGCTATAATACTATTTTAGACTGAGTCATCCAAGCACACTGAACAGCTTTTACTCTGCTCCTAATGTTTCTCCATCCCTGTTGTTTGAAAAAAAAAAAAGAAAGAAAGGAACGTGTTTTTCTATGGGTTTGCATTTGAAATGGTTACGAATGATGAAGAAAGAAAAATAGGAGGCTTTATCCAGAGTGTTTGGCCCCTAGGGAACATAGACTACTCTCTCCCCCATCTCTTAACTCCCTAAAGGGGGCATGTAGCACTATACATTTTTAAGCTCTACTGAGGCCTTGAAACCACTGAAAGCATATGAAGGCGGTTGTATAAGTTTAAGTACACAATGCTTCATTTATTCACGGAGATAATTTGAAGTCATTCATAGAGTGTGTGGTTGAAAACACCTACTGGAAAAATTAAAAATAAAAATAAAAATAAAACATTTGATGAAGCCCTGATCTAGGAAATTGACATACCATCTCCAGAGTTGAAGAATTTGAAAGAAAAAAAAAAAATTAGGGAAACAAGCCTAGGTTTTCGTTTTTTTTTTGTTTTGTTTTGTTTTTGAGACGGAGTCTCGCTCTGTCGCCCAGGCTGGAGTGCAGTGGCCGGATCTCAGCTCACTGCAAGCTCCGCCTCCCGGGTTTACGCCATTCTCCTGCCTCAGCCTCCCGAGTAGCTGGGACTACAGGCGCCCGCCACCTCGCCTGGCTAGTTTTTTGTATTTTTTAGTAGAGACGGGGTTTCACCGTGTTAGCCAGGATGGTCTCGATCTCCTGACCTCGTGATCCGCCCGTCTCGGCCTCCCAAAGTGCTGGGATTACAGGCTTGAGCCACCGCGCCCGGCCACAAGCCTAGGTTTTCTAAACATTTAATCCAATTATTTTTAATTTGTTAAATTTCTTTCAGAGACAGAGTCTTGCTACATTGCCCAGGCTGGTCTTGAACTCCTGGCCTCAAGTGATCCTCCTGCCTTGGCCTCCCAAAGTGCTGGGATTACAGGCATGAGCCACCATGCCAGGCCCCAGGAATCATGTCTTCTGAGGGAAATCCTGACCATTCCTTGATGGTTCAGACTTTGCTATGGGCAAAAATATTCCAGACTGAGAAATGTACCAAAAGTCTTGGTGAGAAATCAGTGTAGAGGTACCAGATTTCAGTTTCTATCACCTAATTTCATTGTTTGATCCTAATCTCCTCAACTCTTGTTCCTTCTCACTCCATCTTCCCTCCCCACTCAGAACCTCAGTTTCAAATGAATTCATGCAAATTCACCCCACCTATGTCCGCTTTTGCAAGTCCCACTTTACAGCCTTTGGCTTCTGTAGCTTGTGATCTCACATACTCACACTCTCCCTAGACTCTTAATGATTTCTATTGTTGGCTGTGCTAATGGGAAAGCCCAAAATATTCTTGGAAATAAAGAAGTAGCATCTGAAGTTTCACCAGAGAGGCTCTCACCATGAAAGGGAATTACGAACACTGAAAAGTGTTGCTGGCCTCCCTCCTTTCTGAACTCCTTGAGAACTGTTTAAATGGCAGATTTGAGCACCCCACATAGGTGTCTTTGTCAGTAGAAAAGGCTCAAGCCCCATCTGCTGAGCTACCATGGCAAGGATTAAGTATACCTGGAATGTGGAACAGAGCCAAGAACTCTGATCCCAGTAGGCAAAGAAATAAACAGGAGTAGGGAGGGTAGAGAGGAAAGAGGTGAGCTGGCTGAGATCAAAAAGACTGTTGTCAGGATCTCTAGTGAGGCAGAGACAGCCGGTATGGAGCTTGGTTAGAAACTGAGTTGTCAGAGGTAAGTTTCTGCTGAGGTTCTTCAGGAGAGGACACGAAAGTTCATGGGCTGGCATAGATGACAGATGGAAATTGCATACAAAGATACAAGGTAGTGAGGTTTAAGGGGTACATATTAAATGTTTGGTGCTGTGAGGTAGATTATTAGTCTTTTTTGCTTTTTTTTTTTTTTTTCTGTAAAAGATAGGGTCTCGCTCTGTGCCCAGGCTGGAATACAGTAACTTGATCATAGCTCACTGTAACATCAAACTCCTGTGCTCAAGAGATCCTTCTGTTTTAGCCTGCCAAGTAGCTGGGAATACAGGTGTGTACCATTATGCTTGGCTAATTTTTTTTTTTGGTAGAGATGGGGGGTCTTTGTAGGTTGCCCAGGTTGGTCTTGAACTCTTGGTCTCAAGCAATCCTCTTGCCTCAGCCAAAGCACTGGGATTACAGACATGTAATCTGCCACCACACCTGGAGGATTTTTAAATTTTAAACCTCACTCATACTCCAAGTAATCCTGGCTCAGAAATTAAATTAATTCAACTGACCAATATGTGTCTCACCTGTTACCTCCTGTAGGGTCTGATCAGTACAAGCGTTCAACAAATATTGAATACCTATGTGTTGGGCTCTGTCATACAGGTGTTCAAGGAGTCACTGGAGTCCAGTGGGAAAGACTGACAATCAATGAATAAACATAAAATGTCAGGAAGTGATGAATGCTCTGAAGAAACATAAAGCAGAGTAAGGGAAGGGAGGGTGTTCTGTTTTATGGGATGGTTGGTAATAGTGGAGTAGACACCTGAATCAGAGAAGGCAGCTACAAGCATTCCGGGTCCCAGGATCTCAACTTGGGGCACTGACAGGTGGAATGGACCAAGTGTTCTGACCCCATCTTAGTGTCTATTCAGGCAATGTTTTAATAGGTCCGTAAAGAAACTGGCTTTGATGAATCTGAAGAGCTATCTCAGCACACTTACGAAAATCAGACTCTGGGGCTGAGAGGGTCTTCCCAAGGCTGGTAAACTTTTTTTTCCCTCACCCTGACAAGCCTGAGGCCAGGAAGCTAGGTATCCACTGGGATTCTAATGTAGCAACACAGACAGCAGAAGGGCATTAAGCTCCTGTAAATCACATATGTTTTCTTAGTTGGAGGCAGGGCAATGCTTTTTGGTTTCCCTTTATACTGCTATAAGCGTGAATAATGCACTTCTGCTTGAAATTCTACATGCTTCTTATTCCTCGTCAGAATCTAACTGTACACTAACATTTGCATATGTCCCTTCTCACTGGGTGGGTTCTTAAATGGACTCAAGGTACTCTATGCTTCACTCTCTGGGGATGACAGACAACAGATGACAAAGACAACACTCAGATATTCCAACCCAACCTGCAGAAGGGCCATATTATAACACTGAAGATTTGGATTCTCTTGGCCCCTATATTGCAGTGGGACCCAAACAGAGTCAGCCTGTAGCACAATGTACCTATTCTGTGTTCTACTCTGGTCTGACAACATGGCAAGTAGGAGGTCCTGGCTTGTGTGTGTAATTTAGAGACAGGTTTTGTACTCAACTGCTAAGCTTTCTGGTGTTCAGCCACTGGGACATATGGAGCTGAACTCTCAGAATCTCTGCAGGATTGGGAGGAAGAAGGTGGAAAAACAAATCAGGTTTCCAAAGTGCTTCTACTAAACAAGTGGATTCCTTTAGCTTGAATGTGTTCCCCTCAGTGGAATATGTGCTGATTCATATGTATGGTGAAGAGAGTGAGGATTTCAATTTTTAGTTTATCAAGAGAATCACTCAATAATGGATATATTGAGTATCTACTAAGGGCAAAGTACTATAGTAGCCTGTAAGAGAAACACATAGAAATAAAATACATAACACATGAGGATGACAACGAAACAAAAGCTAGGTAGCGTTTTCTAAAGAACAAAGGCAAAGATAACAGCAAGAAGTTAATGATTATTAATAATAAATGATGAATTGACAGCCATTAATTCAGGTATCTGAGTGAACTATCTCCAGAAGGTAAATCCCAATATTTTTCTTTGTGAGATTAAACAGTGACAATTTAAGATAGATAAAATTTAGATAGGCAGAGATGTAAGGATAGGGCATCCCAAGGGAAGTGAATATACAGCAAATGTGGGTAGAAAGGAAATTAAAAAAAAAAAAAGGAAGTCAATAAGATATGGGCACAACACTAGCCTTGCAAATTTCCATAATTGGATTACCTTCACAAAGAACATGGCCCTGGACTCCTTGATATACCCAGTATCTGTCATGCTGCAAAGCTCTTTTTTTTTTTTTTTTTTTTTTTTTTTTAATTTTTTGAGACAGGGTCTCACTCTGTTGCCTAGGCTGGAGTACAGTGGCGTGATCACAGCTCACTACAGCCTCAACCTCCTGGGTTTGAAAGATCCTTCCATCTCAGCCTCTTGAAGAGCTGAGATTACAGGCACATGTCACCACACCCAGTTATTTTTTTTTGTATATTTTGTTGAGACAAGGTTTTACCACATTGCCCAAGCTGATCTCAAACTCCTGAGTTCAAGCGATCTACCTTCCTTGGTCTCCCAAAGTGCTGGGATTACAGACATGAGCCACCATGCCCAGCACAAAGCTCTTGTGCTGAGAAAAGTACTGCAGCAAGAATGAAATATGCAAATAAGCAATCATTAACAACTACCCTTTCACTACCTTGACAATATATAATCTTGCACTTAGATTGAACCAGAAGATTCTTAGAACAAAAATGGTCTATAATCTGCTGAAAGCTCATCACACCTCAGTACTTAAAAATTGTACTTAACCAAGACAATCAGAGTTATAATAAGAAGGCTGGAAATGGCCTAAAAAATAATTTGGTCTAAGGCTCTGCCTTTTACCAGGTGACTCCAAACTATCCCAGAAAGACTTCTATTCTCTTCTTTATATATGTACAGATCAAAGACTTCCAAAACCATCCTCATTTTGTAAGAAATAATTGTGATGATTAAGAATCTGTCATTCCGTTGAATTCACCCAACATCTGTGAAACCTATAATTGTAAGACACTGGGCTTGGGTCATGGCAGATGCAAAGTTGACTTATATTTGATTCTTGTGTTCAGGAAGTACATCATCTGGTAGAGGAAGCAAACATGTAAACAAATAACTATAAATCAAGGCAGTGAGTGATAGGGACTCTAGGAGAGCATGCTAAACTACACTACTTGAGGAAGACTGTCTTTTTCATCTGCAAATTCCCAAATGCAATGCCCAGCGATATGGTTTGGCTCTGTGTCCTCAACCAAATCTCATCTCAAATTGTAATCCCCACGGTGATTGACTCATGGGGGCAGTTTCCCCATGCTTTTCCTTGATACTGAATGAGTTCTCAGGTTTAAAAGTGGAACTCCTCCTTTCGCTTTCTTTCTCCTACTGCCATGCAAGACATGCCTTGCTTCCATTGTGCCTTCTGCCATGATTGTAAATTTCCTGAGGCCTCCTCAGCCATGTGGAACTGTCAGTCAATTAAACCTCTTTCCTTTCTAAATTACCCAGTCTCAGGTATGTGTTTATAGCAGTGTGAAACAGACTAACACACTCATCATACAGTAATTTCTCAATAAATGTTTGTTGAACTAAGAAAGACATGCAAAGGGCTAAAAGAAAACAATATGGAGAGATGGATTCACAATAATCAAGGTAGAAACAATCTTCTGGTTCTGATTTAGGCCTTGAAGGGAGGAAAAGGAACAGAATAAGTCAAGAAACGATGCAAGAAAATCTCCTGCCTCTTGCTTGGTCTGTAGTAGACATGAGTATGTCTGATGAACAGCCTTGTCATAATATTTCTACATAATCAAAGACAAAAACAATACTTCTTTTTTTTTCCTCTAGGCTAAACACAACCTCCTGTTTTAACCTTTCCTCTTAGTACCTTTTTCCTATTGTTTCATTCCATGCTTCTTGTTTTACTGTGAACCCTCTGTCTCTCCATACTAAAAGAATGATAAAACTCCTTCTACGTCTACTGACTCTTACAGTTTGTAAAAAACATTTTTATGTCCATTACTGTATTTGATTCTCATAATAACCCTGTGAGGTGGGTCAGGAAAGTCACAGTATCCCTATTATAAGGAGAAAGAAAGACAGTATTATGGTAGGCAGGATAACAGCCCCTCCAAAGACATTCATGCCTTAATCCCTAGGACCTGGGCATATGTGCCCTTACATGGCAAAAGAGACTGTGTTCTAAAATTTAGTTAAGGATCTTAAGATGAGGTGTTTACCCTGGATTATCCAGGTGAATGCCATGTAATCACAAGGGTCCTTACAAGGAAGGAGGCAGGAGAGCCAATGAGATTTGAAGATGCTACACTGGCTTTGAAGATGGAAGGGAGCCATGAACCAAGGCATGCAGGCAGCCTTTCAAAGCTGAAACAGACCAGGGAACAGGTTGTCCCCTAGAGCCTCCAGAAAGAAGGCAGCTCTGCCGACACTGATTTTAGCCCAGTGAGGTCCATTTAAATTTTTGACCCCTTAAAGTGTAATGTGATGTATTTATGTTATTTTAAGCGACTCAATTTATGGTAATTTGTTATAGCAACAATAGGAAACTAATATAGTCACAGTTTAATGACTCACTGAAATTCTCACATAACCTACAGTTACCAGAGCTGGGTCTAGAACTCCTATAAGCCTGGCTCTATTTACCACTTGGCTGCCTCTCTTAGAGCTACCATATTTCCTTTAATTAACTATTCCTTCCCCACACACCCTCTTTTCTATGACAGTGCCTCGTTTCTTTCAAACCACTTATCATGATTTGTAATAATTTTATTTATTTAAATATTAGCTGTAGCTCTCCTCCTACCAGAATGCAAGTTCGATGAGAGGGCACAGGCCTTGAATTTGCTCACCATTAAGTCCCTAATGTCTACAATAGTAGCCTGACAAATACATATTTGTGAGAAGATTCAGATTCTTAAGGTATGAGGATGCAACAGCTGGGTGGAGGCAGAGAGGTTGCCATGGTGGTCCAAGGTCCACTGCAGATCTGAAGGATCAGGAGTAATCTGTATGCACTTGCTTCTTTGGAAAGTTGAGAGGGAAACTGTGTGATCAATTGCTGTCCCTGATGACCCCAACAGAGGTCCTCTCCACGTGCTCAGATATGAAGCCAGAAGCCCAGATCCTGACAGATCACACCATGGTGACACTTTATTCCTCCATCCTCTTTGTCAGTAAGTCTATCTCCCAGCCCCTTAAGCACTTTGTTTTCACTCTGCATCTAACTGCTTTTGGATAATTATATCATCAACTCTTTGTAATGAATAATAAAAAATAAATCACATCTGTGGAGGGCAGTGGAACAAGATGCCAGCGCAAGTAAATTGTCAGTTATTTTCCCTTTCTTTTTCCTCATTCCCCTCCTCTCTCTAACCTTCCGAATTAGAATATCAGCCAAGTGGGGACCAAGAACTGTATTTTTAAAAGAGTCCCTGGATGATGATGATGATGATCAGTGAGGTTTGGAAACCACTGACCTAGAGTGGATCCTATGAGGATCCTCAGAGACTAAAGGACAAACTGAAGAATGAAGTTAAATTACAAAGATCTCCATGTTTACTTAGTTCTTGCCTCCAAATTGCTCAAGGGATAGTGTCTTGCTCTTCAGTAATTCTAGGGCAAGTGCTGTGATTTTGAACTTACAAGATGGGAAAATGGTGCAACGGTCCCCTGGGAGGTAGCCAGATTCATAACTAATGAAAAAGTAGTAATCTGAAGCAGCCAGAGTCAGGAGGGAGTGAAGGATAGTTTGGATGCTACTCCAGGTCACAGGCTCATTTCTGAGAGAGAAAGGTTCCTAGATCGCCTGCTCTGCACCAGCCTTGAAGAGAATCCAAACCCTCTCTTTGGCCCTGGGAGACCTTGGCTTCTCAGAGTCTCTGACTCCACCCCAGTGGTCTCAGATCTTGGTCAGAAATAAGCAGACTCCCAGGGATATTCATTACAGTATATTTCCAGTGATATATAGATGTTCAATATTGTTCAATTATAGCTTGAACTGGCTGCTATGGGGGAAGCCATTAACACAAGGAGACATGATTCCCCAGTAACAGGAAGGAAAGATTGGATTTGTCCAGTGGATATTATTAGCAGATGGCAAAAAGCATTTAGCAGACATGTACTTCGGTGCATTTTCAATAAACCCTCAATAAACATGCTTCAAAGAAGCACTATATTATTTTTGCCTTGCTTCAAATTTAAATTTCAGCTTCTCAAAGTATTCCTTATTAATCATAATTAACTCATCCAGCATTAATATAAAACTGTTTTGATTAATGGGCTAGTGCCCTGGCATCCTTCAGGTCACCACAGTGAGGCATTTCTTTTTGGCAACATAAAGAAAAAAAACAGAGAAGACCAGAAAGGCAGAAATAGGAAAGCAACACCCTTAATTTTGTGTCCATTCCATATTCCCGTCTGCTGTGATTTTTTTTTCTTTTCTTTTCTTTTCTTTTTTTTTTTTTTGAGACGGAGTCTCACTCTGTCGCCCAGGCTGGAGTGCAGTGGGGTGATCTCGGCTCTCTACAAGCTCCGCCTCCCGGGTTCAAGCCATTCTCCTGCCCCAGCCTCCCAAGTAGCTGGAACTACAGGCGCCCGCCACCACGCCTGGTTAATTTTTTGTATTTTTAGTAGAGACAGGGTCACACCATATTAGACAGGATGGTCTCGATTTTCTGACCTCGTGATCTGCCCGCCTCGGCCTCTCAAAGTGCTGGGATTACAGGCATGAGCCACCGCGCCAGGCCTCCATCTGCTATGATTTTAATTGGCCTGAGAACTGACCTGTGTGTGTTAACTACTGCCCTGGGGCTACAGCACAGAAAAGCTCACAATTCTCCAGACATGTAGATACAGCTATGCCTTGGCCTCCTGACTTGCAGATAATCTCTCGGAATTTCTAAAACCTAATTCTCTACTAAAGGGGTGGAAAACCTGCAGACCCCCCCCCCCCCGCCCCCTTCCGCAGGGTGATTCCCCAAACTATTCTGCTCTCCCCTGGAGCTGCAGAAATTCCTTCAGCCTACTTAAGTGTCCTACTATATATGCGTTCTGTGGAACAGTCATAAAGAAAGGGAAAGAAAGTCAGACAAAGCAGAGAGTTGCATAAGAAATGGACGTAGGACAAATGCAAATCTTTTAGGCTGTTTGCGTGTGTGTGTGCGCGTGCGCATGTATGTGTGAGTATGAGACTTTTTTTCTCCATAGAAAATATAAGCAATTCAGTCATAAGAAATTCTATCTCCAAGGCTGCAGTAAACTATCACACCTGTAGGCTTTTATTTTTCACAGAGGACCCTGTAAAATCCAAGGCAGCAAATCAGAATTCTGTGTGGTTTAGAGGGAATGCAACCACAGATTCCAGCCAAGAGGGAAAAGCTCAATTATACCATTCTTTACATGCCCAGTCTCGTACTCAGAAAGCCCCATGTAAGTGAAATGTGATCCACAATCATGGCCAGGGCAGAGGAAATAGAAGCTGCAAGCCCCTGCATTATGCATAGTGAATATCCTTTAAGGTGTTGGTGCTGGAACTGCAGGTCTAATACCCACTTGCCTGATAGGCATGATGAGCAAGGATTTCTGAGTGATATCATTCCCTTTCAGGGACTGTAGTTGACTCATGGCCTGGCTGAATCCATCTATTCAAAACCATCCAATGCTGAGAGTCCAGCCTTCTACTCTTGGATACTTTTGTGCACAGGACAATCAAGGAGGGAGGTGTAAGATGATCAGATGCCCATGTCTGTGTCTCTCACAATCTCTTACTGCCCCCACTGCTGGAAGCACTCTTCTTTCAATCCCCATCCTTCCACACCATTGACTGCAGTCATAGCCAGCTCCTAAGCAGCCCTGTAAAGGCAGGAACCACTAGATCTCCAAGAAAAGGTCATCATAATACACCTGAGAAGGTGGGCTTGAGAGACATTTACAGCCTTTTTTTCACACATCTGCCTGTTTCTGCACACGACTGAGCTCCTCCAGGTCAGGGAGCTCACCTGGGTGTTCACGGAGTCCTCCGCACCTCATCCAGAGACTTGCACCTAGTAAGAGCTCAGTAATGCTTGTGGAATAAAGAGGTGGGCAATTTACCATTTGCCTTTGATGTGTTTAGTAGCCCACATGTGTCTAGCTTTGTGGGCACTTGCAGTGCTCCAACTAGGCTAGAGTGCTTTCGTCCTGTACAGAGAAGTCTGAATTGAGATATGATGACATTTTTAGAGCCCGCTTTTATAGTAAGGTTGCACCAGTTATTCAGAGTTTCCTCTGGAATCACCAAGTGGTGGGGTAGGAAACAAGGGAAGTAGTAGTCACTGCAGCCTTTACAAATAAGAGACTTCTGTAAGCTGAGGAACAGTGTGCACAGATGGGGGAGGGAGGATGACATGGGCTTCACAAACAGAAATTAAGAGTAACCTGGCCAGCGCAGTGGCTCACGCCTGTAATCCCAGGACTTTGGGAGGCCAAGGCAGGTGGATCACCTGAGGTCAGGAGCTTGAGACTAGCCTGACTACCATGGTGAAACCCCATCTCTACTAATACTACAAAAATTAGCTGGGTATGGTGGCATGCGCCTGTGATCCCAGCTACTCGGGAGGTTGTAGTAGGAGAATCTCTTGACCCCAGGAGGCGGAGGTTGCAAGTGAGTGGAAATCAGGCCACTGTACTCCAGCCTGGGCAACAAGCAACGAGCAAAACTCCATCTCAAAAACAAAAACAAAAAGAGTAAACCCAGGAGGTGTCATGATTTAGAAATGGCTGTCACAATTCTGTGGGCCACTGATTCCTTCACTATCTCCTCAAGGTTCTGTTTCTACCAATGTTCAAGAAGGCATTTATCTTCCCACCCTGTCTTCCATACACGGTGTTACTCTGTGTTGGAAGTGGGAGATAGGCAAGAATAAGACCTGTCTCTGCCTTTGAGCACTCACGGCTAGGTGGGAAGGAGTGGTGTGTCAGCCAGTAATTATGATACAGGATGCTCTCTGGTTTGATTCCAATGTGCTATGGTAGGAGAACCACCTAAGAAGGAGAATAGAAAGAGTCTGATCCTGGCTTTACTACTATTTTTTAACAAGTCAACCCCAATTTTCTCATCCGTAAGATGTAAATCATAACACTTACTTTACCTAACAAAGATGATTGAGTTGTTTTACATATTTATTGAGTTAACCCATTGCACACTCAAAGGATAAAGTTCTATAAATACCAGACCTTCTTCTCCTTATCATCATCATCATCACCACCATTATTATGATTTTGTCTATTTAAACACATGCGTGTGTGTGTGTGTGTGTGTGTGTGAGAGAGAGAGAGACAGACTGCACATGAATGGATGTGCATACACCTAGTGAAAGGGCATGAGAGGAGGGAAGAAGGACTACAGATCAGGAAAATACTTAAAAGGGTCCATGTAGAACCAGGAATCAAATGGAAAACCTACCATGATTTGCAAAAAGAAGCTGCTTATGTATTATGCTCAGATGCAGCTTTCTCAAGATATTCTCAATCCTGGGTTCTTTGACTTCTGTTTCCTCCTGTGTCATCCACTGGTAAGAATAAGTGATGGCCGCATTTATTGACACCTGTCTCCTAAATTGGGCCTTCTCTTACATATCACATGAGACTCATTTTATTATTTTATTATTACCTTTTTATAAAGCATTATCTGCTTGTGGCCATTAAGCCACCAGTTTGGAAGAAAAGATATTGCTGGCTTTTCCTAAAGGAGTTAATGAGTTGCCCTTGAATGACCTGAGAAGCTTATTATTTATACAGATTCTTAGGGGTAGAGGCAGAGAAGCAAATAAACAGAGATGGGAAGAGACAGACACTGGACAAAGACTGTGGTTATTCAAGCAGAAGCACTTTGCCTTGCACAGGGTGACCTTTAGGCTATGAGGTCCCTGAGCTACACTGTGCAGAGATGCTGCAAAAATACTCTTCCCATCTCCAAGTCTCAGCATCTTGGGACTTGTTAGGGGAAGGTACAGGAGAGGCATGAGGTGACATTTGTAACACAAATGGGTGGCTACTGCTGGAAGGCTCTGACCCCTACTAGATCAATGTCAGTTTTACAAAAGAGGATCCTGATATCTGTGTAGCCAGTCTCTCCAGGGTCTGGGCAAGTGGACAGGGCAGAAGCAGGTTCTGCAGTATGTGTGCTGGGTTGGCACACATATTACGAAATCCTAAATGTGTCAGTACTGTCTGCCTGTACTCTGCTCTCTGTGCCATAAGCAGCTCATGTTATTTATGACCCAAGCAGCCCTTGACATGTTACTAATGGTGAAGTGAAAGGCAATGAGTAAAGGTCCTCTAGCGAGAGAAGCCTAAAATAAGGCTCTTAATCATCTCCTCTTCCCTTTCCTTGTCATAATCCAGAAAGACTATTTTTTTGTACGTTAGACTTAGCAATAATATGAATCTGGCCGTGAGGCTGATGCAGAAAGTTGGGATCAAAGAGTTCTTTATGGGACATTTACCTGCTGAGAAGCAAAGGGCATAGATTCTGGTTGTAATTGTGTCAGTGGGCAGGATAAGAGTGGGAAAGAGGCCCACAGTGGTCCCTGACCTACAGATACCCCTAATTCACATTCAGAACAAGAACTAAAACTTCAGGTGGAGCCTTTCCTCAGACACCAGGAAAAAGCTTTCCTTCTGATATGGTCCTAATACTTTTGTGACATGCTGACTTATAAGCCCTACTATGTAGTCAGCATCTGTGATGTGCAAGGTGTTATGCTAGGAGATCTGAGGGGATATAGGACATTGTCACTGGTCTTCTGGAACTCAGAGTGTTGAAAAGATAAACCACAGAAACAGGAATGTAAGATTTTCTGAGGGAAAATGACAGCAGTAAAAACAACAGCAGAGAGGCCCGGCTCGGTGGCTCACTCCTGTAATTCCAGCACTCTGGGAGGCTGAAGCAGGTGGATCACCTGAGGTCAGGAGTTCCAGACAAGCCTTACCAATATGGTGAAACCCTGTCACTACTAAAAATACAAAAATTAGCCAGGCGTAGTAGCATGCACTTGTAGTCGTAGCTACTTCTTGGGAGGCTGAGACAGGAGAATCATTTGAACCCAGGAGGCGGAGGTTGCAGTGAGCTGAGATTGCACCACTGTACTCCAGCTTGGGCAACAGAGCAAGACTCCATTTCAAGAAATAAAAAAATAGAATAGTAGAGAAAGCAAGTACTGTATCGGGATTCTGATGGGCAAGATGTTATTTTAGACTGAAAATTAAAGAAGGCTTCAGGCAGCACATTGTGCTCGAATCGGATCTTGGAGACTGGAAAGCACTTTGAAAGTTCAGAGGAAGACAACTATTGCAAATTGGCTGAAAAAAAATATAAATCCAATTATGTATTCATTGAGTCATTCAACAAATATCATTGAGCAGTTCTCATGTGCTGGGCACTGTGCTAGGCCCTGAGGATATAGAGGTGAACAACACAAAAAAACATGGATAACTAAGCGTGATGACAGTGCATGTCATCACATGTTGGGGGCAGATGGCAGGTATGAGAAAAAGGCTTGAGCAGTATGGCCAGTGCAGTCATCTCAGGTGCAGTTCCTACAGGCTGCCATAGAACACAGTCTCAACACTTTTTGACCCGGTGTTGGTGTTTCCATCTGCAAATTAGGGAAACCATACCCACTGTTTCTTGAAACCATTTGTAAAGCTCAGCTAGAAAGGTGCAGAGCATTGATGGGCAAAATTACTTGAGCAGTTACATGTGGTTTCTCTTTATCTGTTTCAAGTGGATGGGTGATTTGTTGAACAGTGCACAACGAAATCATGCTAACAGGTTGGCCAATATGTTAAGATCATAGCTCTCCCTGAATAGTGCCATTTCAATTATTGCTTGGTTAAAAGAAAGTCTTTTCTCTGGATTGAATGGCCCACTATTGTTAGATTACTTATTAAAAAGGACTGATAGGCCGAGGCTGTTTTCACTTAGGATCTGTATGACATGTTCATAACTGAAATGGAGAGTTGCCATAGTTACCTGTGTGAGCTGTTAAACAGAGCACAATCTCCACTAAAATCTCTCCATCGAGGTCAACGAGACATTTTCCATCAGCGCCAAATAATTTGCTGGCTAATGGAAGTTAATGAAATTATTAAAAGAGTAGAAGAAATTGAAAATAAAGTTAATAGGGATATATTTTATATTTAAATATGTTTTAGTGACCAGCCATTTCTATGGGGTTCTAACCAGCTGGAAATTTTGGAGTATAACTAGACATCTGGAGAGAAGTTTAGAGTAAAAACACATTTGGATTTTGGCACAGATTACTGCCTCCGAATCCAGCCCATCATTAACAGCTTCTGTACAGTATTGTTCTTCCTCCAGGGGCAATAAAAATGAAGCAAACCTTTGTTCAACCTAAACTTCCTTTCTTGGTCAGCTGTTCCTGCTGACTTCCCATCCTAGTGGCCCTACTGTTTCCATTGGAAACGTCAGAATGGAGAGAACCATAGACTGCTTGCTTTAGAAGTGGCATGTTCAAATCCAGTAATGTGAGAAGAAAATAGACACTGTTTATGAAATAATCACTAGCTTAGTGCTTCTCAAACCTTAGTGTGTATACAAGTCACCTGGGGATCTTGTTATCCTGTAGATTCTGATTCAGCAGGTACAGGGTGGGGACTGGGTGTCTGGTTCTAAAAACCTCCAAGGTGCTATCAATACTGCTAATCCAGCTGGGTGCAGTGGCTCACGACTATAATCCCAGCACTTTGGGAGGCCGAGGCGGGTGGATCGCCTGAGGTCAGGAGTTTGAGATCAGCCTGACAAATAGGGTGAAACCCCGTCTCTACTAAAAATACAAAAATTAGTCGGGTGTGGTGACTCACGCCTGTAGTCCCAGCTAGTTGGAAGACTGAGACAAGAGAATTGCTTGAACCCGGAAGGCGGAGGTTGCAGTGAACCGAGATCGTGCCATTGCACTCTAGCCTAGGTAACAGACAGTGGGAGGCTCAGTCTCGGGGGAAAAAAAAAAATACTCCTAGTTCACACACCAAAACTTGAGAAGGAAGGCCTTTGTTTGTTTCATCATTTGCTTATTGGACTTATCATATACATATCAACCTTAAAGTGCTGCCACACCATCTTCTTGATTGACACACATGTGATCTGTCCCACTGACACAGGTGTTAGAGTTTGCTGACACTAAGATATCACACAGCTACCTATTTATCAGGTTTACATGGCACGGTGCTCCTAGGGCTCTCCAATACCTTTTGTGGGACTGTGCTCTCAATTTACAATTACCACTCTTAATAAACACGTAAATAACTCAATAAACAAGTACATATGGAATCAGTTCAACTGCAGAGTTAGTGACATGTGCCATCACAGGGCAAAATGGCATTTACGTGATCTTTACTCTTTAGCAATGAATGAAGCATAAATCAAATGTAAATCTGTCAACTCAAGGCAAACCAGAATTCCACTGGCAGGTGGCATTGACAAAAAAAGTATAGAGTATGTATGAAGTCCAAAATTGTTATTTATATAAAACATGGAGTCTCAGTATGGCTCAGGCTGAATTTTTACAGTATAGTCTATTTTTGAGGATAATCCATTGTTAGGCATTTTGTGTGCGTGTATCTGGGGGTTGGAGGTATTCTATACATTAGCCAGATTAGTCATCTACATGGCACAAATCTACTGGACAGTATCTAATTCAAGATTTACCAATAATCGTACATGGGAAAAAGGTGCTCAGGGCAGCCGCTATGTTCAACTTAGAGATTTGCATTATTCGATACCAATCTGTAAAATAGACACCCCCCACCTTCAACATACACACACTGAATTGGTCAGATTCTCACTTTTTCTTTTTTTTCAAAAAGATGTTCTAAAAATAAGTAAAGAAGAGGTCTCTTCATTCTAGACCAGTGGTTCACCTGGTGGACTTTTTAAAACACAGATTGCTGGGCTCTAGCCCTAGAGTTTCAGGTCTGAGGTGGGCCTAAGAATTTGGGTTTCTAACAAGTTTCCATGTGATGCTGATGCGGCTCACCCAAGAACTACATTTTACAAACCACTGTTCTAGATCATTGCTTTACACCCTTGGCTGCATGCTAGAATCATCTGGGAGAACTTTTGAAAATACCAACACCTGTGCTGAAATCCAGGCAAACTAAATCCAAATAGGGGGAGGGGTGGGTAGTGGGACACAACTCTTGGTAATTTTTTGCTTTTATTTAAATTTTAATTTTAGATTCAGGTGGTACATGTGCAGATTTGTTCCAAGGGTATACTGCGTTATGCTGAGGTTGGGCTTCTCTTGATCCCAACATCCAGATAGTGAACACAGTACCTAATAGGAAGTTTTTCAACCCTTACTCCTCCTTCTCTGTCCCTCCTTTTGGAGTCTCTGGTGTGTTCCCATCTTTATGTCCATATGTACCCATGGTTAGCTCCCACTTATAAGTGAAAACATGCAATATTTGGTTTTCTGCTTCCCTACTATCAGTAATTTTTAAAGCTCCCCATTTGGATCTAACCTTCAGCCAAGGCTAAGAACTACTAGGTATAATGGAAAGTTACCATCTTGCAGTGAGTACCAGAACATTACCTCAACTCACACTAGCCCAGGTATATTATAATGATTCTGAGAGCATAACTGAACAAAATAATGGGCAGATAAAATGTTCCACAGTTATGGAGATACAAGCCTGTGGAATATTTCAGCTCTATCACCTAATTTGAAGATTATCTTCCTGGCATTTACTGTGTGTGTGGGTGTTTGGCACTTGGACTCCAAAAAGGCTGTCAATTCTCCCAGGCAGGGCTTCTTGTGCAGAAGATAAACCAGAGGATCCACCTGCTTCACTAAGTCCACTCCTCTCAAGGGGACTTCCAAAAGGGTGTCATTTTTCTAGTGAAATCATAACATGGTTCAGAAACTCAAGAAGGATATGTGATACTTCTTTCTGCTTCCTCACTCAACAGCTTTCTCTACCTCCTGTCTCATCACAGTCTTCCAGTTGGCAAGAAGTTAGAGAGGGATAAGTAAGAAGATTCTAAAACGCTCTAAGCTTGCCAAGCCATAATATGTACCATGGCTTGCTGTTTTAATCTTGAAGAAAGGATCCAATCTAGGGACACGAAAGATGAAGTCAAATCTATAAGTTGGATTTTAGTTGCTTTTAAGAATTATTTGCTATAGTTAGAACATCTGCCATTCTTACACTCAAGGCTTAAGATTTCTTTACAAGGAAAAAAATTAAGATTTTAAAATTCTAAATAGAAAGATTCGCCATTTCCTACAAATGGTCCTTCAGTCTTTGCCTTGACTACTTGGAGGGAAATATTTTACTTGACCAAATTATTTATTCTGATTTTTTTTTTTTTTTTTTTAGTAATTAAAATGTTATTTTCTTTTCTTTAAAAAATGGAACTAAAATATGCTTCCTATTAACTTCTACCCTTTGTCCTACACCAATTGTCCAGGACCATCCAAAAAAGCCTAATTCTTTTTCAATGATAGAAATAATTATTAAATACCTACCATACTAGGCATGGAATGAGGTATAAAGATGAAACAATCCCTTTAACTAGGGGTAGAAAGACAAAAGTGTAAATTTCATAACAGAGCTATAAAAAATCTATAGCAAGAGTAACCAGAACTACCAGAAAGACTGAGAACTACCTGAAAATAAACAGTATTTAAGATGTATGTTGGAGAATGGCTAAAATATCAACAGGGTAGAAATAAAAAGATACTCCAGACATTCCTGGAAAAAAAGAGAACAGCATACATAAAGGCAAAGAATGACAAAAGGCTTAATCTACTTAGAAGACATAACAATTATAAATATATATGCACCTAAAAACAGAGCTTAAAAACATGTGAAAAAAATCACAGAACTGAAGGAAGAAATAATAAAAATAAAAATAGTTTGAGACTTCAAAACCCTACTTTCAATAATGCACAGAACAACTAGACATAAGATAAACAAGGGAATAGAAAGATTCAATAACACTATAAACCAAGTAGAGCTGACACATATAGAACATATACTTAACAACTTGTTGTACACTTTAGAAAATAATATACGCTTTTCTCAAGTGTACATGAAACATTCTCCAGGATAAACTACATACTTATGATTGCGTTTATATGAAATACCAAGAACAGGCAAATTGATAGATTCAGAAAATATATTAGTAGTTACAGGAATCCATGGAAAGAGGACTATGAGGAGTGACTGATAATGGACATGGAGTTTCTTTATAGGGTGATAGAAGTGTTCTAGAATTAGATAGTGGTGATGGTTGCACAATTTTAAAAATTGCCTAGGCGTGGTGGCTCATGCCTATAATCCCAGCACTTTGAGAGGCTGAGGCAAGTGGATAACTTGAGGTCAGGCATTCGAGACCAGCCTGGCCAACATGGTGAAACACTGTTTGTACTAAAAATGCAAAAATTAGCCAGGCATGGTGGCATACTCCTACAATCCCAGCTACTTGGGAGGCTGAGGTAGGAGAATCGCTTGAACCCAGGAGGTGGAGGTTGCAGTGAGCCGAGACTGCGCTACTGCACTCCAGCCTAGGTGACAGAGTGAGACTCTTTTTGTCTTAATAAATAAAAATATACTAAAAAGCCAATGAGTTGTGCATTTTAAGGTAAAAATTTCCTGGTGGTCAAGGATCACAGCTGTCTTGCACAGAAATAGAATACATAGCTCATGGTGTGTGCACATACATATTTTGTTCTCACCCATGTCACGTACAGAAAAAGGTCTCCAAAAAGTTAGCCTATGAGCAGGAAATTAGGAAAAAATGAATATGCAAAACGAGGTGAGGCATTTGTTGCAGTATCTTTTACCCTTTAATTCATTTATTCAACAAATAGTTATTAAGGACCTATTGTGTGTCAGGCCTGCAAGGTGGTAAGGATTCAGCAGTGAACAAGACAGACAATGGTTTGCCAGAGTGTATGCCCTAGGAAGTCTAATTACCTCAGAACTAACCACATTTCTGTTTTAGATATCAAGTACAAGCTGGCAAAGGTAGTTATTTTTGCATTTATAAAGTTATAGAATAATTGATTTACACACTCTGAAGAAACATTATGTGAATGATAACAGAAAGGTCAGCATGACAGTAACAAGAAAGTAGAGTTCAAAAATAGGAATCTGTTCATGTGTGTGTGCCTTGTTCACAGACAGATGAGTCATTCTGCAAACATAAACCTATCGTGGAGATGGATATAGCGTGTTCTTAGCTTGCTGACAACAGCCATGACAATATTTCTACCAAATACTGTAGCTCTGATTCCATATCTAACAAGTAACTTACCTTGTAATTTGTCCTCTCTACCTGTAGGAAAGGATTAATTCATCAGTGTATTTGGGTGTTCTGGTCTGCTGTATGTTACAGCTCTCATTGTAAAGGCCCAAGTGGTATTTGGGCTTATACATTAGTCTTTTCTGAGTTTGGTAGTGTGAACTATTTCTGAAAGTTTGATAACATTTATATTCAATTCTGTAACGTGATGACCATGCCCAACATACTGCTACTTTCTGATGCTTATGGATAAAATATTACAGTAAAAATTAAAATATGTCTACTTAAGTGTTATATCTCATTCAATGATATATAGTGAGTGCCTTCTACATTGCATGATATCTGCAAGGAGATATGTGGATGCAGGATGTGTAAGAGAAAACATCACCCTCAAGTGGGCTTTCCTGGATAAAGATGTTTCTTGATAATTTTTATCCAAGATACTTAAATTTCAAACATAATGAAAACATTATGAGGGAACCATTAAAAGAAATCATTCTATTATTGTTATTATTATTATTATTTGAGACGGAGTCTCACTCTGTCGCCCAGGCTGGAGTGCAGTGGCCGGATCTCAGCTCACTGCAAGCTCCGCCTCCCGGGTTTACGCCATTCTCCTGCCTCAGCCTCCCGAGTAGCTGGGACCACAGGCGCCCGCCACCTCACCCGGCTAGTTTTTTTTTTTTTTTTAGTAGAGACGGGGTTTCACCAGGTTAGCCAGGATGGTCTCGATCTCCTGACCTTGTGATCCGCCCGTCTCGGCCTCCCAAAGTGCTGGGATTACAGGCTTGAGCCACCGCACCCGGCCTAAGAAATCATTCTATTAATATAACATAAATATATTCCTGTGTCAGTGTTCTGCAATCTATATTCTGACTTCAATTTTTGTTGAATGCCATTTGGGAAAATGTAGTTTGGTAAGCAAAGTAAAATATTTGTTACATTTTCTTATCATTTTTATTTGTCATTATTATCATTTTCTTACAGATTTTAAAGTCTCACAAGCACCCAGATCTGCTATTTCTCAGCCATTTACATGTCTTCATGCATGGGAGTGGGAGCCCGTATACAGTCATTACACACCTTAATTCTTTTCCCTATGAAAGACCTGTGTGGACATTCAGCCTTCTCTAGGTCAATCTACTTGGCAGAAAAACAGTTTAAGAAAATAAAAATATTAAAATATGGAATATTTAATGAAATATATTTTATGTTTTTAAGAAACATATTTGTACTTCAGATGAGGAATATGAGAATATAATAGAAACCTTTAAAGTCTGCATACATTACCAGATAAGAATGGTTTATAGGCTGGGCATAGGGGTTCACGCCTGTAATCCCAGCACTTTGGGAGGCTGAGGCAGGCAGATTGCTTGAGCCCAGGGGTTTGAGACCAACCTGGGCAACACGGTGAAACCCTGTCTCTACAAAAAATACAAAAATTAGCTGGGCTTGATGGCATGTGCCTGTTGAGCTACTCAATAGGCTGAGGTGAGAGTATCACTCAAGCCTAGGAGAAACCCTGTCTCTACAAAAAATACAAAAATTAGCTGGGCTTGATGGCATGTGCCTATTGAGCTACTCAATAGGCTGAGGTGAGAGTATCACTCAAGCCCATGAGGCAGAGGTTGCAGTAACCTGAGATCATGCCACTGCACTCCAGCCTGGGCAACACAGCAAGACCCTGCCTCATTAAAAAGAAAAAAAAAAAGGAAAACAGAAAAAAGAAAGAATGGTTTATAATTAGACATTGCTGACAATTATTCTTTGTAGTTGTTTAGTGCTTTATATAGCTCATAAGGTCTTTGTAATGGATCTCCAAGACTTCTTTCAATTCTATTAGTCTCTGAATATGACTTACTGAAGATTATACAGCTAAGTCGCAGGACACAGGACTCTATTTTTTCCTTTAAAGTCCTTATTACAAAATAAATACAAACTACTTTGTTTACTTGTTTATTGTGTTTCTCACCTATTGTGTTACTCACCACTACTAAAGTTCCAGGTGAGCAGGCACCACACCTGCTTTATTTCTCATTGTACCTCAATGCCTGGAATAGTCCTTGCACATAATACATTTTTGACACATTTTTAATGAATTAAGGCAAGATATCAAATGTCTCTGATTCTAGTGCTTTCTTCCTTATACAACATTAGTGAGTACTTTAAGATTCTGGGATTATTTATTTGTTCAGAAGATCATGCTTCCCATATATTTGAAATCAGTCAAACTCTTGTTCAAATATTATACTGAAATAAAAAAATGAGTCAAAGAAGTTTTGCTGTATGTAAATTAGTCTATACTTCTTTACTTCAAATTCTATTTGACATGTCCAACTACTTGATACACAGAAATTTTATAATAATATTCTCTGTTTTTACTTACCACATTGTGGTAAAAAGTAAATGGCATGTTTCAACTAATCCAGCCAGTATTGCCTTTATTTCCTCTAGCTAAAAGGGGTAAACAGAAATGGTTACCATGGAAAGTCATAAATACCACTCACTGCTATTTCCTCATTTGCTACTCTATCATGTATTAGGAGAATAAAGAGCAAAATCTCCTCCTAAAAGTCGAGTTGCAGGCATGTGCAGAGCATTACATCCAGAGCTTCTGCAGTTCATTAGGTTGCCCAGCTATAGCAGAAGTAGGGATGATAATAACGACACATATTGAGCATTTACCCAATGCCAGGTATTGCACTAGCAACATGCTATGGTTTGAACGAGCCCCACAAAGTTCATGTGTTGGAAACTTCATCCCCAAAGCAACCGTGTTGAGAGGTGAAACCTTTAAGAGGTGATCAGGCACAGTCCTCATGAATGAATGAATGCTGTTATTGTGCAGAGTGAGTTAGTTATCATGGGAGTGGGTTCCTAATGAATGAATAACTTTGGCTCCCTTCCCCCTCTATCTCTTGTCTTTCCATCTTCTACCACGGTATGACACAGCAAGATGGCACCTCACAAGATGCCAGCCCCTTGGACTTCCCAGTCTCTAAAACTGTGAGAAATAAATCTTCATTCTTAATAAATTACCCAGTCTCATGTCTTGTGTTATAGCAACACAAAATGGATTAAGACAATACATTATCTCATTTCATCCTCTCACCAGGCCTATCAGTTAGGCCTGATATTTCTTCTTCTCATTACACCTTTACAGAGGAAGAAGCTGATACTTAGAGATGTTAAGTTTTTAAAGTTCACTCAGTTAGTAGCTGGCAGAAGAGCCCCCCAAAACCAAGTTTTTTTTTTTTTTTTTTTTTTTTTTTTTTTTAACTGTGGTAATGATTTTATAAGATTTTTGTGCTGGAAATAGATAACTGAATGAAACAAAACTGAATAATTATAGCAAAGGTCAGCTTTTTCTTACAATTTGTGTAGCTTTATTTCCTAAACATTGGCATTTTTTTTTCTATCTTTAGAGGAGTGATTCTTCTGGCTCACTGCTCAGGGCTGCATTCTTAATTCCTGATAGTGACATACATCTCTGAACCTGGGAGGTGGAGGTTGCAGTGAGCCACAATTGTGCCACTACACTCCAGCCTGGGCAACAGAGTGAGACTCCATCACACACACACAAAATATATATGTATATATATTGAAATGAACTATGGACTCCTTGCACCCAGGTAAGAGCTTGGGATACAGTAGATGCTTAATAGATTTTTGTTGAACTGAATTAATTTTGAACTAAATTTTAGTAACTAATTCCATTAAGTGAGAACCAGCATGGCACCAAGCCAACCTGCACTGAGGTGCCAGTGAACTCACTTTTACGTGATATCTAAACATATCTAGAAATCAATGTTTTGATCTAGAGTAGGAAGAAGTTCAAGATTTATAGTTAGACATATTATTTGAAGAAGTCCAGGTTATATCTAAATATAAACCTATACAGTAAGTCACAATTACCTAAACTTTTTCCCCTTACAATCAGGCTCTCCTCTTCCTTTTTTTTTTTTTTTGCAGAATGAGCCACATAATTGCTTCAATTTGCCACTTCCCTCTGACAGATGTAGTTATATGTATATATGTAATACATACACACATACATACACATGAGTTGAAGTCAATTAAGATAACAACTGACAAGAAATTAAATATTTAAAGATGTTGTTGATTATGTAGTTATCACAAATGTCTATTTAGCATCCCATATTGGAAAGAAAACCCCACCATGATTATCTCATCTTGGCAGTCTTCCCCCACCCCTCAAACTACAACTGCTACATAGTTACTTAGAGCCTTAATTCACAGTTGTTTATTTCCTGCTTTCACATCCAAAGTTGGGGAAAACAGACCATGGTGAATTTCAAATTTCAGAGCTAATAGCATACTTCTAGTAATGGTAGGTATTTATTTAACTTTAATATGAGAAGTTAGGCATCTGGTTTTCTTTCAGCTGATGACACAGTTCATTTTCTCCTCAATAATAGAGAAATTTCAAAATGCATGAAAGCCCACTTTTTGCTTCATTTCCTGTAAATAACTTTACACTTACTTCAAAGCTGACCTTTCACTTAGATCAAAATCCCTGATACTAAGACCTTGCAGAGAAGAGAACTGAATCAATAGGATGAACATTAAAATAATTGTATCTTGCTTTATTTACTGTACCCTGAATACCTTTGAGGGGTTATAATTTCTGGGGATGCCCTGAGCACTTTGAGTGAAGTATCTGCCAAAAATCACATCTGACTAGTGCCTTGTTATTTTTTTTCCACTGCTGTTTTTTAAAAAGTGCCATCAGGGAAGCTTAACTACAACAATTCTCTTTCAGTGTCGTCAATTTTCCATGAGTTCAGGCAGGCCACCACACAGATCTCAAATACACAGAAAACTGTAAGTGGAAACCAGGTTAAAAGGGAAGGAAATGTTGTATATACTTAATGTCATAGAAATCAAGTATAAAGAACAGACTGCTAAATTGTAGAGTGAAATCAGGTTAACCATATTGACTGGAAACAGAATTCAAATTACCTTGCTCTTGGTTACTGGGGAGAAATGAGGAGGCTTTAAAAATAGACACCACTGTTTTTGGCCTTTGTTTAAAATAGTAATTCCCAAGACGATATTTCTCTTACTGTCTCTTATACGCCTGGATCAAAAGAAGCAAATCTGACTGGTTTAGAAAAATCTTTAGGGAAAACCCAATTCCTTTGTCTCTTCAACAAAGACTTTGAATACAAGTAAGTCTGCTTTAGCCTGTGCATTTTAAGAACTGGACAACACATGTACTGGGAGCCAGAAAGAGTTTCCTCACATGATCTGGGCCTTGGAATTCCTTTGTTTCTTCCCTTTCAGATGGAAAAAGAATAACAAGTATGGTATTGTCCACAAACTCATTGGCCATTCAGTCTCCATTTTAATATACTACACATACACTGTGTGAGTGTGTCTGAAAGACGGTGGGCAGGGGAGACAGAAGAAACTGGGTGTTTATGGTTAATATTAATCACTTGGATAATGAATATTATTATTAGAAAATTATAATTTTATAATTGTATTAAACCTGAAAATTATTAAATATATTGATCTTTAATACTTGGTTCCTAAGACTGTTATTTTTTAATAATCTTTTTTAGGTGCTAATTATATAAAAGGGTAGTCTCTTTCAATGAAATAATTCCCCCTTACCATCCTTTTCTCCACAGTATTCCTGTATTCATCAAGAGCAATGTCTTTATAACTGATAGGCTTTTTGGCCTCTGTCATTCCTATTTTGAATCGAATGATTAAAAAATGACTGTGGTAAATGTTAGCTAACTAGGAGTTATTAGCACCAAAAGAAGCCCTTCACATATTTAGGTTAAGAAGAACGCAGGATTCTGGTTTTTTTGTATACCTCAGGATCCTCCTTTTGTAATCAAAGATTTGAACACCCAAAAATGGTGACATGAAGCAAAGTGGAATGCAAAGAAATGAAGAAAAATATACTTCCTGTCATCCATTTGTTGGCTGAATCCCTGAAAGCTATTCCTTTGTCTCCCTCTTCAAGTGCTAATTTCCAGACCGCCACCTGACTGCTACCTGAGCTCATATTACTGCCCCTTGCCTAGGAGATCTTTGTATAGTTCCTAACTCTGAAGCTCTGTGGCCCAAGGAAGTTATTTATGCCATCTGTAAAAGAGGGAGCAAAATGGCTGCTTTTTATCTTGTGTTCCACAAGGGTGCTCAGGAAATTTATGAAAAATCTATTCCAGTGACTGCTGAGGTATGAATGTTGAGCTCCTAATGGCTGCTAATGGGCGATCTGATTGCACTCTTCCTGTTTTCCTTACCCCCAAGTGGTCGGCCAGCATTCAGAGAGGGTAAGAAAGATGGGGGGAGGGTTGGTGAATAATGATTGCCGGGTAAACCACCAGGGACTGGGTTTGATAATGCATCCTCACTTGGAAATGCCTGAGTAGGAAGCACCTCTGAGATATAGTCCAGGAAGGCCTCAAAAAGCTTTCCAGGTAGAGATCGGTGAGTTTCTATGATCCCCAGAACCTGGGAATCCTCCTGACAACTTTGTATTGTCCTAGGGTGCTTGGTTTAATCTGGCTGAGTCCCTTCCCTTTACACAGGCCAGTTTTCTAAAACTTGGGGGCAGATGTTTGTCTTCTACCATAAAATGCTGCTAAGAAAGAGATTTCACAACCCATTCTAAAGTTTGATTTTTCTTTAGTCTTCCAAAAATATGAAAAGTCACTAGTTACACTTTCTTGTGTAGTAAATTCCAGAACTCTTTTGTCATTTGATACTTACAATATCTTACAAGGGAGATATGCCGGAACCATGTGGTAATAAAACCTTTTTCCATATATATTGGTAATGTTCCACAAACCAAATCAGCTTTTCCTCTATACAACTTTGTACAGAGATCAGACATATTAAGCCTGTCACTCACCACTGATAAAAGACAGTGGTGGCCAGGTGCGGTGGCTCACGCCTGTACTCCCAGCACTTTGGGAGGCCAAGGCGGGTGGATCACAAAGTCAGGAGATCGAGACCATCCTGGCTAACATGGTGTAACCCCGTCTCTACTAAAAATACAAAAAATTAGCCAGGCGTGGTGGCGGGCGCCTGTAGTCCCAGCTACTTGGGAGGCTGAGGCAGGAGAATGGCGTGAACCCGGGAGGCAGAGCTTGCAGTGAGCCAAGATCCTGCCACTGCACTCCAGCCTGGGTGAAACAGCAAGACTCCATCTCAAAAAAAAAAAAAAAAAAAAGAAAACAGTGGTTTCCAACAATTATCATCTCAAATATTGGATATATAACAGTTCCTTTTCTTTGACATATTTAAGATAGAATAAGAAATCTCCAACTGTGTTACATTCTTTACTAAGAATCACAAGAATTTTTTGATCCCTAGAGAAAGGTGATTTGACAGCAGGAAATCTGACCTCTGGGGCTACGTCTCCCCTTTACCTACTCATAATCATTTTGGTCAGCAATAACTGTTGTTTTTCAGTGTTTTTCATAAAGAGAGTGCAGAAGCTCAATTTCTTAGGCCAATACCAGATGATGGCAAAAACTGAAATAATACAAAATACTCCAGCAAAGGCAAACATTAAGGGCCTTTGAAATTTCCGTCTCTGTTGCCTATTCCCACTCTTTCCACCCACATCTACTCTCTGTGATGCAATGAAGTCCTGGGTATGTGGGTAGTAATGACTGCATAATTCTATCTTTAAAAAATCTATTGAATTAAGGAAGCTGCAGAAAACGAGGAAAACTTACTGAAAACCATCAGAACAGTAAGCTCTCAAACCCGAGTAAATTGCTGCTGAGGCTTATCATTGGTGATGTTTCACTTTCTTTATGTGGTTAATTGCTTCCTGCCTCCATGGATGATTTTACCCATTTTTATCAGCTTTTGTTTTGCTATTAGTGCCCAGGCATTGGCATGGTTCATCTGGTACTCCATTAGACTTATGGCAAGACAAAAGCCAGGACTAAAGGAAGAAAATTAATTGCCTACCCTGTTAATGTCAATTCATTTTCACCTTCTTGCTTTGGCCTGATTTCACCATACTGTTGACAAATTATATTTTTCTTGTTAGTTATTTGATCCTCAAAAGCTTAAAATCAGCCCAGGTAGATGAGGAAGAAAAGACAGCATTAAAACCACTGTTATTGCCTCTGGTGAGGTATGTAGTTTTGGGCTAAGGCACAAGACTTCTGCCCAACATGAACAGGCTGAGATGAATCTAAGCCAATTTTGATGAATGGCCAGCAGAAGACAAGATCTTGGAGTTTTCTTAAGCAAACCATAAGAAGCTACTCTCTCCATTTTTCTGACTTTAAACCAAAGCTCTTACAGGCAGAGGCACTTCTCAGCTCCATTTGATATAGCCTGGAGCAGTGCTGCCCCTAGACGTCACCCTCTCCATTGTTCAGTAGTTCCCAAAGGACCTTCCACCACTCCAGATCCACATGACAGATACATCCAGAGTCTAGAACTTGAGGGTCAGGCAGCTCTTCCTCCCTCTAGAGCCCAGAAGCCAGTCTGGATTAGGGTAAGCCTATGGTCTAAGGAGATCAAACATACTTGACTGGCTCCATTGATTCCACCACGGGCCACACTAGGAACTGTCGTTTTAGGAATACACAGGAACATCACTGTCTCTGTCTTTCAAATGGCTTTACTTGCTGCTTTTGACTCAGGACTAGGTTGGCCAGATGTAATAAGTAAAAATACAGGATGCCTAGTTAAATTTGAATTTCAGACAAACAAGTCATTTCTTAGCATAAGTATGTCTCATGTAATATTTGGCCTGCTTTTACCATACTGTTGACCATATCTTTATTGTTAGTTATCCAATACTCAAAGGCTTAAGATAAGCCCAGGAATACGGGGGAAGAAAGATGACATGACATCCTTCTGGCGATGTGCTTACTTTGAGGTTGGAGTGCAGCCTATATTTTTTAGTACAAATATGTCCCATGCAACATTTGAGACATACTGGAAAACAAAACAAAACATTATTTGTTGTTTACCAGATATTTAATTTTAATTAAGCACCTTGTATTTTAATATTCAAATTTAATTATCTTGTATTTTACCTGGAAACCCTACCAGGACCCTTGACATCTCTCCTGAAATACAAAGGAGCAAAAGATTCCCTGTGCACAGATAGTTCTTTACCTTTATACTACGTAAGGAGCCCCAGCTAGAGCCCCAGTTGTGCTTACCCTGAGAACAGGGCATATTTAGGTCTGTCAAACGGAGAAGAGAAATCCCACCAAGGTCCATTTAAATGAGGAACCAAAGAGTATCCCAAGAAAAAACTTCCTCAGGAATGAAAGCCAAAGTAAATGAGTTTGAGGCACTATCATAGAAAAAGGGGTGATTCTGAGCACAGAAGACCTCCTCCCTCAGATTGTCTTCCTTCTTCACACCTAGGGACCAGGCCTTAGCAATCGGGGTGGTGATACAAAGACACGGGGCATAAAACAAACAAAAGAATGTAGCATTGGAATCAGGAGTTTCCGCATCAGCAGGGGAGCCTCATCAACATTAAGCTAGGACCGCCTCCATGTCCACATCGATGGGCGCTGGCAGCAGAGCTGGCACTGTGGCCGACGCCACCAACAGGGCTGTCTCTGCAGGTGCTAGTGGGAGGCATCACCACAGCAATCTGAGGCAGGATGACAGAAAACTAGCCAAGGCGTTGGGGCAATCAAAAAAGCTAGCCTGAGAAGATATTCATTTAATTAACATTTACTAACGTGGCATGCAGTCTGTTATGTGTAGCTAATAATACAGTTAAAAGATATGATCCCTAACATCATGGAACTCACAGTCTAGTGCAGGAAAGCAATAAGACCATAGACAATCATAATGTTGTATGGATAGAGCAATGATAATTTGCGAGCACATATGAGGGGCACCTAACCCTTCTTCAGTTTGGTAGAGTAGGTTTTCTGAAGATACGACTTCTATGTTGAAACCCAAAGGACGAGTAAGAATAATTCAGGAGGAAGAGTCCATATGAGCCACGCCCCTAAAAAATTTCTCATCTATTTGGGAGAAATCTGAGGGGGCTAGAGTTCCCATCTGAATGGTGGAAGAATTTGGGAAATGTTGATTTGTGAATGTTACTCTCACTCTCTTTTTCCCTGTTAAACTGGTATGACTGGAGAAATACCCACCACTTGCTAACGGCTTAGTCTGAGAGTTAACATTGAGAAAATACCATGGTAAGTGTAAATGACATGGAGATCTAAGATCTCATAACCCTCAGCTTCCAGTACTATGTTACTGCAGATTCTCTGCATCACCTCACCAGTTTGCTGACATTACATAGGCAAACAGTAGGCTTTGCCCTATATTTTGCACATTGAAAGTCCTTTTATACTAAAGAAAGTATTGCCAATGCCAAAGAATGAAATTATCCTTCCTTCCCATTGTCACATCCAAGAAGGGATCTCATTTATAAAAGCAACCTAAATGCAGCATTGATGAGGTTATTGCGGCTCCTCTTGAAGTATCTCTCCATCAGGTTTTGCAAAACTGATTTCTCGTCCTCTGATCAGGGCAGCCTCAAAATAATAGGTTTCAGAATAAGAAAACAACTATTTTTTTGTTTAATCTTAATAATAGGGTATTTCAGGTTTGTCTAATGAAAACCAGAAGCTGATGATCTAACACAATCAAATACTAGCTTTTGTGCAAGAAGAAATAGTAAAATAACGTAGGACCTTGTCTAAATAAGACTTACAAATGTTGCCAGCTAAATGGGAAAAAATAGCAATAACCTTTTAAAACATTAATTTAGACTTTTATTGGAATACAAAGGATCTCTAGTGTCTGAAAGCAGGCATTGTCTCCCTTTTTTATTTCAATAGAACTGTGGCTTGAATACAACACAGCAGGGTGTGTGTTTTCTAAAGTTGGGTCATTATCAGAGTGTTCACTGCCGTTTGCCAATAAGCCTTTATTTGGCAAAGTTTAAAACTGCTGACAAATGGGATTCTTCCTGTAGCAGTATAACATGGTACAGCTAAATATGCCTAATTACAAAAGTCCTCCAAGGGCAGTCAAGAAATCTATGCTTTTGAGAAGATTCAGATGGACAGTCCTCAAATATTAATAGGAAACAGGAAAATCTTTGAGCCCTTGGTCATCTCACTCTTGCTCCTATTATTATGGATTTTAAGTTGCAGGGACCTGTGAGATTATTCAAAACAATGTCTAGTTTTATCCGAAGCTGCAGGGATTTCCCATTTCCATAAATTTCTCTGGAGACATTTAAGAGGCAGTTTTTACTTCTGCACACTTTGGTCCATGGGTTTCTGTGGGTGTGTGTCTGTAACTTTCCTTCCCTGTTCTAATTTGTCCCTGTTCAGAGACAAATAAGTTGGAAGATTGATATCCAAAACTCCAAACAACATTAATTCCTTGCACATATTTTGTGTTTTTAGACTCCAGGAATGATAATAGACAATCTCTTTAGAATGTGGAAGGGGGACAAACGTCAAACCATTTAATCACAATCTCCACCTCCAGGAGCCCGTCTGAAAGAACAGAAGCCTTACTTGAACTGGATTTCATGGGAAAATCTGTGCCACGAACCTTGCTCTCTAATTATAGCTAGGGGAACGTGAGGTTTGTTTGGAATCAGATGTAGCTTTCCACTACCATAATTACACATTTTATTGCAAACACCTCACTGCAGTGTTTGAAAATGTTAGCACAATTGCACTAAGTATCATCCTGGAGTTCTTGCTTGGGAGGTTTGGTAGAGAATGAAGGAACAGGACAGCAATTGAAATGATGAGTTTATAGGAGTTTAATAATTTCATGGCTGGAAGTACGACATAAAGAAATGAGCGGCCGGGCACGGTGGCTCAAGCCTGTAATCCCAGCACTTTGGGAGGCCGAGACGGGTGGATCACGAGGTCAGGAGATCGAGACCATCCTGGCTAACACGGTGAAACCCCGTCTCTACTAAAAATACAAAAACTAGCTGGGCGAGGTGGCGGGCGCCTGTAGTCTCAGCTACTTGGGAGGCTGAGGCAGGAGAATGGCCTAAACCCGGGAGGCGGAGCTTGCAGTGAGCTGAGATCCGGCCACTGCACTCCAGTCCGGGCGACAGAGCAAGACTCCGCCCCCCCAAAAAAAAAAAAAAAAAGAAATGAGCAATGGGCTTTTTATTCAGAGCTGGGAGTTCTCGTCTCAATTCTGCAGCCTAACTGATAAGACCTTTTACTAACCAGGTAAAACAATTAGCAACTGGGATCACACTGCTGGGCAGATGCTGAGGAACATTAATTAGCATCTCAAAGGACTTTAAACAAATACATACATCTAGAGATGAATTTTCATAATGTAGTTAAGAAGAATGCTTATTGAGAAAGAAACTCAGTGTCTATAATCCAGTGCTGACTAGCATGCTTAGTTATGGTTAAATCTTCCAGTAAGCCAAGAACGAGGGGAGAAGAGGGAGGGAGGTTGGGACCAATAGAATAAGTGGTGGAAGTGGGTTCTGTTCAACCATATGTGGATGAATTAATCAGCTCTTTTTCACAGATTTAGGGCCCTCAATCCTTATATAATTCCCCAGATATTTGTGCTACCTGCCCCCTTCCCCTCCATGTAGCTGACCTTAGAAGAGAGGGACCACTGAGCTTACTATCTGATGAATGGCTCTATTTTTACTGTGAAATTACAGGAAGTGGTTTAAATTGAGAATAATAGAAACAGTAACAAATAATAAGAATACTTACTATCCTGTGTTAGATCATCTGGCAGGCTATCTGATGAGAGATAGGGTTTCATCTTGGGAAGTTTTAGAAAAGAGGCCAGATACATACCAAGTACTACTCTAGGTGTTTCACAAACATTTTGTTTCACTCTTATACAAATCTCGTGGAACAGAAGTGACTTCCTCATTTTAGATTCTAGGGAGTGACAGGGGACGAATCAAAGGTAATTTGGAGGGAAGGCTGCCCTGATCAACTTCCAATGCATTGGATTATTTTCATTTCATCATTTTCTCAGCACTATGGAATCGTTGTGATCCATTAATAATAATAATCCCCTACATTTGTATGGCATTTAATACTAATGATTTTCAAATAAGTTTCACATGCATTACCTCACTGGACTCTCAAAAACAAGCCTGTGGGTTGGTCAAACAGGAATTATTACCTTCGTTTTAAAAATAGTGAAACTGAAGCTCAGAGAGGTAGCATGCTTTATTCAGGGCTAAGACCTGAGTCCAGCTTCTGTTAGAACTAAGCCTTGCTTCCTGTTTTCCCTCTGGAGACCTTGAGGAAAACCGCGAGCTGCCAAATAGCTACCATGATTTTGCTAAACCCTGTACCAACTCGTGGACGGTAGTCTCATTAAATGCTCAAGATCTTTGGATGGAGACCAAGAACTCTCTATCTCTGCAAAAATCTCTATAGAAACATTTTTCTCTTTACTCTGCCTCCTCATTTAAATGCTAAAATATTTACAGTGATAAGTCAGATAACATCATGCTGCCTTGTGAATTTTTAGGGAAAAGAATTTGTAGGAGCACATGATAAGGCTGGGAATTTTCAACTGCCTGGCACAGTGGAAGAAATATTTGTCTAGGTGTTAAGACATGTGGGTTCTGGTCCTGTCTCCTTCACTTACTAGCTGTGTAACCTGTTACTTGTGTTAAAATAAATCCTCGAACAGTTTCCTAGTTTATTAAAGGGACTGTCCTGATAAAATCGTGATGTGTGAGGGCTTTTAAAAATTGTATACTTATTCGGGCGCGGTGGCTCATGCCTGTAATCCCAGCACTTTGGGAGGCCAAGGCAGGTGGATTACCTGAGGTCAGGAGTTCGAGACCAGCCTGGCCAACATGGCGAAATCCCATCTCTATTAAAAATACAAAAAATTAGCTGGGCATGGTAGTGGGTGCCTGTAATCCCAGCTACTAGGGAGGCTGAAGCAGGAGAATTGCTTGAACCTATGAGGGAGAGGTTGCAGTGAGCCAAGATCACGCCACCTCACTCCAGCCTGGGCAACAAGAGCAAACCTCCGTCTCAAAAAAAAAAAAGAAAAGAAAAATGTATACTTACACATTTGTGTGCCACACACAAACATGGTGACATGCAGTATGATCACATAAAATACGGATGATTTTCAATCTACTATAACCACAAGGGGAGGGAAAAGGTTTCCATGTCCATATCATTGTGGTAGTGTGGTATCTTACATAGGAGCACCCTCAGGATACAATTTTTATAATATTATTGGTAGCAGGAGCTTAGCTATTTGAAGGAAACCAGACAGGTTTCTTATAAGGAATTCCTTCTCTTGGGATCTTCAGGCAGGCCATGAGATCTGGTAGGTTTTGACAAGAGAAAATGGGAAAGCATGCTCAGGGCCAGTCTGGCTATACGTACTCACTACTTGCTCATAGTTGAAATGATTTTGAAGAATTGTATACAGTATTGCTATTAGCAGTGAATCGGGGAGGCAGGACAGGGGACAAACCATAGGACTCAGAGTCAGAAAGGGCTGAGTCCAAATGTAAGATATATCACCAGCCAGCTGTTATGAGTCTGTTGTCTGACCTTTTTGACCTTCAGCGTCTTCAACTGTGTGAGCTGATCACACCATATCATAGTTTACTTTGAGGATTAGATGAAATCTCTGTGTAAAGGACCTCAAATACTTGCCATGAGATAGGTACTCAGTAAATGCAGCATCAGGATTTTCTACACTCCTCATCCTATAACAAGGACTCTGAATACAGCAGTGAGGCAGGATTGTGTCATCCAAACCTAAGGGTTCCTCATCTATTGACAGTTGTTCATTTGGGTTTGTAAGAGAGAAGTAGTTTGATGTTGAAAATGCTGTTGGCTACTTATTTTTGTGGAGATTCTTTAAAGGTGAAAAGAGGCAGTTGGCAACCCTTTTTAATGTAGAAGCTCTGAGAAAAATGGTGCCAGACCAACCTGTTTTGGCACACCCTTTGCTGAAAATGAAAGGCCATGTAGTCTCCTGGGGATCATGAGACTTGAGTTCAACCTTTCAGCTAGCCCAGAGTGAGATCATGTTCTATCCTTCATTTATTAAAAAAAAAAATTATAGAATACCCACTTATGAGTTAGTGCCAAACTCATTATAATGTACTTAGTATCTGGCTCATTGTAGGTGCAAGAAAATTTGTAATAAGTAATTATATGCATGACTGAAGAAATGATACTATATATGCTATACAGCTAAACTTTTTTTTGTCAATACTTCCTTTTCTATAAGATGAGTGATGTGGACTATAATCTCCCAGCTACCCTCAAATCTCCAAGTTTTAACTTATATATTTATATGGCTTTAGATACGATCTAGGTCCCGACATGACTGTAATATGGATACATTAAAGTTTATAGCATAACCCTTATTTTTATACTTCCTGCACTTCTCATTTTTTTCGTCCTTTATCCTTGAATTCATAAGTTTTAGGAAATAATTCATGAATGCATTAAACTCTCCCTTTAATCAGATATATGAAAAATTATATTGTTAGTTTATATTTTTTTAAATCGTAGATCTGATTTATGGCTTTTATAGTTCCAGTCACAATCTTCTGGATTCAACTCTTCCATGAGCAAAGGCTATGTGTTTTAAGTAGAAAAAATTTCTTTACCCTTTTCATGTAAGTGAAGAAACAAAGACAATTTAACTAAAACTTTCCTTTTTTCTTTCTCTCCATTGATTTCTGGCTAAAACCCTTCTTGGGCAAATTTTACACCCAAGTAAAACTGTTTGGTTACAAGGAAAGGAAAACGAATTTAGAGATGATGTAGTTTTTTGCACTCCAGTATGATTTCTAAATCTATCACATGCGTATTGTGGGGTATTGCTCAGAGCAAAATATGCACTCGGGGTACCCCTGTGTTGTGTCTGAAAAGGGGGATTGTTTTTGCCACAGGACATAGACAAGAATGGTCTGATGCATGCTAGTCACATCACCTGCCACTCTGAAAGAATAGTGAGGGGCTTTAGGCATAATGAAAATGAGTAGTAAAATGCTGGGTGTTTATCTCCAGCATTCCAGATAGAAATATATCTCTGTCCAATGAGAAGCATCTCCTTTAACAAGAGTGTGGTGCATTCATCTCTTCCACGTATACACGATGAGCACACCTCATCTGTCACGTCGGGACATGTTAAAAGGAACCCTCTTCCCCTGCTCCTTTCTACTCTGAATAAGTAATTATGAAAAACAAATCATTGCCATGTCTCTTTCTTTCTTCATTTTTATTGGGTTTTGTCTGCCTGTCTCCCATGGACATAAAGAATTGTTCTGTTCATTCAGATTCAATGATTTTCTTTGGGGGGTTGCTTCAGATAAAACAGAAGGTCTGATTTTGTCAGGCATGTAGCTCTGAAAGTCTCTTAGAGCAACTATACATATGAATTTGAGGGCAAAATGTCACCCTCTAAGTGAACTGAATGGAGAAAACACAATAGAAGTCTGTTAAAATGCTGCTTTGGGTAACATGAAAAAAAAAAAAAAAAAAAAGCCTAGACATGGTCATTCTTTCTGGAGGCCTTGTAGGTGCCTGTCTACACTGTGATTTGCAGGGTGCCTTCCCGCCTGCAGCTGAATATTTCTTTGTATTTAATGTATTGCTTTCCCTGAAATGTTGGGGATCAAATTTGAAGTGGGGAAATGTCCTTCTGGCCTGAAAAGTCTTACAATTCTGAAAAATACACACACACAGACACACACATGCACGCACACTACCTGATAGGAGAAGACAGGAAGAAGTAGTGTGTGTGTATGAGAAAGACAGTGCATGTGTGAGCTGATTAGATGATCTCATCAAGTGGTTTGGAAACCAAAGGACAGAGGAGTTGAGACCAAGCTTTAAGTCTATCTACATTTTGATGAATGGGATTCTGCCCAGACAGGAAGCTAGAAAGGCATAAAACAGCCCTGCTTAGCATGGATGTGAAGCTGATTTCTGAATCCTGACCTCACATATAGGCCTATCGCTTAAGGCGGCATCTCAAACCTCCTCACTTTAGGATCTCCCTCTTGAAGCCTCCGTGACGAATGCTGCCTTCCACTGTGACATGCAACCCAGTGATGTGCCTCATCCATGGTATCACAGAAGCTCTTCAAAATTGAAAAGTAGGCCAAGTGTGGTGGCTCACACCTGTAATCTCAGCACTTCGGGAGGCTGAGGTGGGCAGATCACAAGGTCATTAGTTTGAGACCAGCCTGGCCAACATGGTGAAATCTCTACTAAAAATACAAAAAAAAAAAAAAAAAAAAAATTAGCCAGGTGTGGTGGCATACGCCTGTAATCTCAGCCACTCGGGAGGCTGAGGCAGGAGAATTGCTTGAACCCGGGAGGTGGAGGTTGTGGTGAGCTGAGATCATGTCACTGCACTCCAGCCTGGGTGACAGAGTGAGACTTCATCTCAAAAGAAAAATTGAAAAGTTAAGTTGTCAGCCGGGTGCAGTGGTTCATGCCTGTAATCCCAGCATTTTGGGAGGCTGGACAGGTGGATCATTTGAGGTCAGGAGTTCAAGACTAGCCTGGCCAACATGGTGAAACCCTGTCTCTGCTAAAAATACAAAAATTAGCTGAGTATGGTGGCGTGTGCCTGTAGTCCCAGATACTCGGGCGGCTGAGGCAGGAGAATTGCTTGAACCCAGGAGGTGGAGGTTGCAGTGGGCTGAGATCACGCCACTGCACTCCAGCCCAGGTGACAGAGTGAGATTCTGTCTTAAAAAAAAAAAAGAAAAGAAAAGTTGTCCTTAGTCTGTCTCTGTTTGCCTCTGTCTGCTCTCTGTCCCCTTCTCTTTGTCTCCTTCTATCTTCTCTCTGTCTTCTTCTCCTTCTCTCTTTTCTTCTCAATTTCTCTGCTGATCTCTCCCTCTTCCTTTGTCCCTCCCTGGCTCTGCCTGTCTCTCTGTCTTTATTTGATCCATCACCGCCATGTTCTTAACTATCACTTCAATGCATATGACTCCTGAGTCGTCATAGCCAGTACTAAATTGTCTTCTAACTTGTACTCCAAAACTTCTAACTACTTGTTGGATATTTTCACCTGAATATTCTATACCTCAAATTATCATGTACCTAACTAAATTAAATTCAATATCTAAATAATTGACTTGAAATCTCATTAACAATTTTTGACAAATACAAAAGTTATTGCCATCACAGCAAGAAAAGCTTTGCTCTTCCTCCTGATTTGTACATCAAACATTTACTGAGTCTCTACTATGTGGGAGTGGTGAAGTCACAAAGCTGAAAAAGATAATCCCTTCTCTCAAGAAGCTCAGCTTCAATGACAAGTGTGTAATCAGAATACCCAGCGCTTGGATATGAGACCTTGCATGATAAAGTGAGAGCACACAGAAAGGACACCTAACCCAGCCTGGGAGCAGGGAGGGGGTGAGGGTGCCCGGGAAGACTTCTGGGAAGAGGTGACACTTACCTTGAATCCTAAGGGTTGTGTAGGAGTTAATCTAGTAAGGGGATGGAGAGAGACGTCAGCATTTCTTGAAGCATTGGCAACAGTACACAAGCCCAGACAGACAGCCTGGCAACTCTGAGGAAATGCAAGTAGTTCAGGATGATGAGAGCAGAGAGTTAGGGCACGGACATGCTCAGAGCACCAACACCCACAGTTTTGGGGTCTTAGAGTCATTAATGAGTGACCCATTCCCCCTCACCCTACATAAGTAAGATAGTATTAAGCCCTGAAAATTTGACTGCCACCAGATAGTCCTCGTCTCCATCCTGGTGGTCACTACTGTAGTTCAGACTTGCTTTACCCTTGTAGGGCCACTGTACTAAGCCCTGCTTGACAGTTTCCAGGCCTCTCCAACTCTAATTTATTTTGCCTCCCATTACAACATTTTTCTGAAGTCTCCCTGCTTAACGTGTGTTCTACAGTCCAGCAGCATCAGCATCACCTGGGAGCTTCTTAGAAATGCAGAATCTTAAGCCCCTCCCTAGACCTACTGCATCTGAACGTATACTTTAACAAACTCTCTTGGTGATCTGAATGCACATTAAAGTCTGAAAAGCATTGCTTTAAAGCATAGCTCTACTTTTCTCCCATCACTGCTGAAACACAAAACCTTCTGTTGCTCACTGGTGCCTGCTGAACATACTCCAAACTCCCTCATCTAATTTTCATTTCCTTCCAGCCTACCAGGACACTTTCCTTTTTCAGAACATGCTCCATCTATCCTTCCTCAGCTCCTGCCTTTGCTCTTGCCTGGGACATTCTCTCAACTGTCTTTATTCTTCTGATCCATAGGGCTGAGCTAAAATATAGCCTCTTCCTTGATTTCTCCAAGGGGTGCCTCTCTCATCATTGGGCATCCCAAGTATTTCCACTATTTCTTCTTAGTCTTTCATATCTTGCAGTACAGTTATGAGTTATATTTCCTGACAGCTAGTAGTCCGAAAGCTCCTGAAGGGCAGAACCTATATCTAACTCATATAACTGGCCCTTGATATGGTTTGGATCTGTGTTCCCACCCAAATCTCATGTTCAGTTGTAATTCTCAGTGTTGGAGGTGAGGCCTGGTGGGAGGTGACTAGATCATGGGGGTGGCTCCTTCATGAATGGTTTAGCACCAACTCCTCAGTGCTGTTCTCATGATGGCGAGTGAGTTCTCACATCTGGTTGTTTAAAAGTATGTGGCACCTTTCCCCTCTTTCTTTGTCCTGTTCCTGGCATGTAAGACACCTGCTCCTGCTTTGCCTTTCACCATGAATAAAAACTCCCCTGAGACCTCCCCAAAGCAGATGCTGCCATGCTTCCTGTAGAGCCTGCAGAACCATGAGCCAATGAAACCTCTTTTCTTTATAAATTACTCAGTCTCAGGTATTTTTTTATAGCAGTGAGAGACTAATATAGCCCTTATGATTTTAGTTCATAGGTGATCAATACTTAATTTTAAGATAAATTATTGAAAAAATGTTTATAGCCAGGCACAGTGACTCATGCCTGTAATCTTGGCACTTTGTGAGGCTGAGGCAAGAGGATCACTTGCACTTGAGGCTAGGAGTTTAAGACCAGCCTGGGCAACATGTTGAGATCTCATCTCTACTATAAATAAAAATATTAGCCAGATATGGTGGTGTACACCTATAGTCTCAGCTACTTGGGAGGCTGAGTTGGGAGGATCACTAAGCCCAGGGGTTTGAGGCTGCAATGAGCTATGATTGCACCACTGCACTCCAGTCTGGGCAACAGAGTGAGATTCTGTCTAAAAGAATAGGTGAAAAAGAATAAATGAGCAATGAGCTATGATTGCACCACTGTACTCCAGTCTGGGCAACAGAGTGAGATTCTAAAAGAATAGGTGAAAAAGAATAAATGCGTATTGCTATCAACAGCAAAAGAAATATAAACTCATTCAGCACTCACTTGGTAACATCCAACAAACGACCTCTACTAAATTTAAATGACAAATCGAGAAATGACTTATTCCCAACTACTATAGCTATTAAAAATATATAATGGACAGAGAAGATGAAACATCCAGTTGAAGTTCTGTCCAAATGTTAAGTGTTAAAACTTTGCAGTTCTCACTTACCTTAAATATCCTATAGCACATGGCCAGCAAGAACTCTAGGTGTTTAAAACTCAATCTCTCTTTTCTTCCAGCTAAACCGAGGGACCCTTTGATCATTTTCTTCAATGTATAATGTGAAATTTGTTTCAGTCTCCTGACACATGAACACATTTACCAGAAATATTCCTTAGAGCCAATTTGTATAAAGCAAGGAAGAGTCATGGTGGGTGTAGCAGAAACTTGCAATGTTTCCAGGCAAGGAAATACTGTGTTCACAGAATGCTGATTTCGTAAAAGAAGGAGAGGAGTTTTGCTGGGAGAATACCAATGTAGTTTAACAATGCAGCTCAAACATGTCGGGGCATTCTAGGTGACCAGCTCTCAATGACAAGCCCTCAAGACAAGCAGCCTGCCTGCCAGAATCTCACAGATTGGATGCAAGCAAGGGAAATGCTCCATCTATCTCTCCCAAGGTGGAGGAACCAAGGAGGGCACTGCAGTTACATTAAGTGATTCTAATTATCACATTTCTACAGCCAGAATGCAGGGTAGTGTTACCCACTGATTCTCCCAGCAGGAGCCAGCCAGAAGAAAAATTAAGAGGATGCTTTGGAAATCTTTTTTCATACTTAAGTTCATAGATGGTCAAGCTATAAAATTTAGGCCTCACCTGAATTTTCTGCTTTGGTTTTTAGATTTTTTTTTTTTTTTTGCATGAGATCCCAATTAGTTCAAAACAATGAGGCATCCCTTAGTCCCAAATGATGCTTGCTCCCACGCCTGTACCGTTCCTTGTCCTATCAAAACATCAAAGCTTGTAGTAGTATTATTTGTTAGGAGGACCACAGGATGGCAGTTAAGCATGTGGTCCCTGGGGTCAACACACCTGGGTTCAAGCCCTCACCCTGCCTCTTCCTAACTGTATCATCCTGGCAAGTTATTGTAACATTCTGCCTACTGAATCTTGCCTTTCTTTCACATTTTGATATTTTGATCATCATGAATTTATTAGGATTAATTTGATTTTTTAAAGGATTACATTAAAATATTATCACTCTTGATTACTGAGATTTTTGACATTCTCTCATATTTCTTACCCAAAGCAAGTGAGGTAGTGGCCTGTGTTTCAGTTGCCTCATCTATAAAGGAAAGTTAAAGATAGTGGCCGGGTGCGGTGGCTCATGCCTATAATCCCAGCACTTTGGGAGGCCAAGGTGGGTGGATCACGAGGTCAGGAGTTCAAGACCAGCCTGACCAACATGGTGAAACCTCATCTCTACTAAAAATTCAAAAAATTAGCCGTGCGTGGTGGTGCATGCCTGCAATCCTAGCTACTCAGGAGGCTGAGGCAGGAGAATCACTTGAACCCAGGAGGCAGAGGTTGTAGTGAGCCAAGATCGTGTCACTGTACTCCAGCTCTGGGCAACAGAACAAGACTCCATCTCAATAAATAAATAAATAAATAAATAAATAAATAAATAAATACAATAAAATAAAAATAGTAATGACGTCATTGGACTGTCACAAGGAATAAAGAAGGTAATATACTTACAGTGTTTAAAACAGCACTTTGCAAAATATGTGAGCTCTCACTATGATTTTCTTTGACTCTGCAAATCTGTTTTTCCTACACTACAGAAGGAGGACTACCTTAACAAAGCTTCTCAAACTGAACTTTAACGAAGAATCACCTAGAAAGCTTGTTAAAAATAGATTCCTGGACTGACCCTGCCCCCAGAAATCCAGATTCAGTAGGTCTCGAGGGGGGCCTGAGAATTTGCATTTCTAACAAGCTCCCAGGTGCTGCAGCTACTCTGGGGACAAAACTTTTGAGCAGTCTGCAATACAGAAAATGCAACTGGAGGGCTCCCTATCAAATGTTGGATTGATTTGCTACCAGCACATACACTTGCTCCAAATAATAGCTGCTCCTACCAACCTCCTCTCAGACATTATCCAGGTTCATTTTGAGATATAGAGTCAGTTGCCAATTGCCTCTGCAGCTTTTATCTGCTTATCATAGTCTTTCCTTTAGAACTTGTAGCTGTCTTATCAATGCTCATCCTGACTTTGTAAATGAATACTTAGAAAAACATTGCAGAAGTGTCTAAGATCACACAACAACAAGGTATTTTCAGTATTGGTTGCTAAAGAGGTCCAGTATCTCAGTTCAGTTCAGTTCAGTTCAGTTCAACAAACTCTCACAGATGGCAGGCACTGTGGATAAAAAGATCGAAGGACCCAGGACATACACTCAGAGTGCACAGTCCTTTAGGGGAGAGGGACACATGAAAATTAACTTATGATTCAGGATGTGACAAGATAGTAACATGCAGAGAGTGCCACGGAGGAGCAGAGAGGGCACCTTAACCTATCCTAAAGGTGCCAGGTAAGATGTCCTGGAGGAAGCATTAGGTAAAGTGACTCTTCTCCACATCTGAGGGTTACTGCCAGTGGCCTGTGAAGCCCCACTAGCTGTAACACTCTGGCCTCTTGGCTCCTGATTCGCTCTGCCAGACGTGTGTGCTGGGTCCTGATCCTCCCCGTTCTCCCAGGGAGTGCCTGCTGGCAGGGAGCAGTGCTCTGCTATTCCACGTGGTAAGTCTCACTGAGCAGGCCCTCCTACATGCCTATGACTGGGTAAGTAAGTCTGCCTAATTGGGGACTTCACTTGCCAAGTTCCATCTTCCACCTTAGCCCTTTTTTAAAATGAAGAACAGTGATGTTTCTTAATTCATTTGGAATTCAGGTGGGAAAGAGAAAGGCTCTATATTGGGCTCCCTTCAAAACTTCAAGAGAGGTTAGTATCCAAGCTGGGCCAGAAAGGGTGAAGAGAATGCATCAGATGATGATGAGATTCCCATAAAGGAAGTGGTCCTGGGAATGCTGACAGGGCTGAGAAATATTTAGTTCCACCCTGCCTTCTTGCTGGTCACATTCCTTGAAATGGTCCTTTAAAATAGGGTCAGGTTTTCTACGATGAGACCTTGTGCATTTCTCTGAGCCCTATTTTCCTCTAAACAATACTACCCACCTCATAGGCGCTGTAACAATTCAATACAAAAAATATATATATAAGAGGAAAGTCTCTGGCTACCTCGAACACCCTGGTCCAATGTTTAGCTGGTACTCTCCAGGTTGCAAAGGACTGTGCTTTGTTTCTACTAAGTTGCTCAGTGATGAATGCTTACTGGAAGCCTAGTCACTTCTTCAGAGCAAGGGAAAGAGAAAGAACTGCCCTGGCCCCGCCCCTCCTGTTCTCCTTGAATGTGTACATTCCAGAAGCAAAGGCCCAACAAGCTAACTCATGGTCTAAACATTTCTAGCTATGCTGCTGGGCAAAATGATTACAGCTTGAATAATGGCTCTTGCCTGATGTGTGTCTGGGACGTAACTGCAATGTGGCCTCTGTGGATTGGGAACCATCAAGTATTACAAGAGGAAACATAAAAGAAAACACAGCACATAAACAAGCTCCCAGGATCACTGACATAACAAGCTTCTTTACTTCACTACGTAAAACCCACAGAGGAAAAGGGTTGTGCTGACCGCCCCCCACTGGTTCCTATTTCCAGCTCATGGAAGAATTGGCCCTCTGCCTGCATGCAGACAGGAAATGCTCCTGGTTTGCTAACATGCTTCGCCTCCGTAACCCAGGGCTTCCATCTGTCCATATAGTCAGACTCTCTCCCCCAACCACACAGAGGAGCCTGTTTTCTTCTGACCCCTTCTGCTCTCATCTTCTCCTCAACCCCCTGCAAGGACTGGAGATGGCTCATGTTGGCCCTGTGCCCAGGCAGCCTCCTCCTTCTCCACCCCTCACACACCAGAGGTTCATGAAATTAGTCACTTGGACTTTCCATGGTTTCGCTGAAGGTCACTTGTTTTAACTGTTAGCCAGGGAAGAGGCATCTCTGCAGGGAGCTGCAGGGCTGTGGTCTCCCTCCTTGAGAGGGAGGCTAGCTCTCATTGTTGGGATGGCTGCCCCTGGATAGCGCCCGTTTACTGCCCTCCAACTAGAAGGCAAGAGCTCCCTCCAAGACACCGAGGAGGAAGTCAGTTCCCCAGTGACCACTCATGCTTCCATCCTTGACAGGATAAGGCGATTGCCTAAGCCTTTCATGCTTCATTTTTTCCAACTAGAAAAACAAGGATACTTTTCAGATCACAGAGGTGATCTGAGGACATATTAACCAATTTCTGACAACCACCTTAAGTTTGACCAGAAGAAGTAAAGAATGGTCATGGTTCATCCAGAAGTACTAAGATTAAATAACAGCAACAACAATTCTATCTATTTTGTTGGGGAGGAAAAGCAAATTACCAGTGAAAGCTAAACCTAGGTCTCTTTATACAATGTTTCATCTATGAGCTGGAACTTTAGTATTATGAGGCAATAAAAACAAAACACAGCAGAATCCTAAACTCAATGTTCTTTTGGCCCTGTGTCTCACTTGCAGGGGCGGTGGACTCGGTAACTGCAGTGGTTTTAAAGTCCCCAGCCATGTCTCATTCAGGCAGTCAAGGCAGACTCAGAAGGCAAGAGGGTTCAAATTGTTTCCCTGGCAGTGCTGAGATGATTCAGCAGAGGAAGAAAGTGCCAGAAAGGCAGACACTACAAGAAGAGATTGATAAACATTCTGTGCTTTGTAGGTTTCTCAATGCTGACATTTGGAGAATGCAGTGAAGTTTCAAAACTCCATTAGTAAAGATGCATGTCAGAATGGGTCAGACCTGTGATGCACAAGCTTCCTTTCTAATAGGAAGTGACGCCTGGTAGGAGAAACGGGCTGTCCTACTTGATGTTCTCATGTCCAAAGTTAAGAGCTTCCTCAAACATCCTGATATAACATCTTGGAGCTTTGCCTGTGAAATCACATAAAGTATATAAGGTAATGTTTATCATCCTGTGTCTCACCACTGGTGGTCTGTGGAGGAACAGCAAGTGCTACAGTAGGAGAATAATTTTCATTATGGAACTTCATGGGACTTTGGCAAAATGCCATCAGCCTTCTGACTCACTTAAATGTTACCTCTCCCCACCACCATTCTTGTCAGTTCACTGGCAAGAATCACATGCTCATGGAGTATGCATGAAAATCATTAGAAATAACTGATACGTATCTCTTATATGAAATTTGACTTTTGCAAGTGAAAGGGTATTTTACTTATCTGTATGTGTCTATGATCTACCCATTTATCTCTACATCAATATTAGACATATCTAATCTCCACATAGAATATACAGATGATTGATAGCTAGATACAGATATAGATAATGCTTGTATATGTGGGTTCCAAAAGATTTCCATGGCCAGAAAGAATCCAAATAAAGAGAAAGGTTAGGAACTATGTATTTGCTGTTTATATAGCCTTTGTGGGTAAGAACTTCTGTAAACTCGCTACCTGATAATTTAAGATTACATTTTGTTTTCTTTTCCTTTCATTATTTTTACCCTCAAATTACCTTTTTCAAGCTTCAAGGGGTGGTCTCTAATTCTTATATCCCTTTCCATTTTAATTCAGTTCAAGGAGAATTATCTATTGTGCTTCCAGGGCTGTGGCTTTAGTATTCAAAAGAAGTATAAATCACATTTCCTGTTCTCAAGGTATTCCAAGTCCTGTGGGGAAGGCAAGGCTAAACAGAAAAAGTGTTTGAGAGAGTATAATTCTCACTAAAATGAATTACATGGATAATAGGTGCTACAGAGACCTATACACTCCAAGATTTGGTGAAAAATCATAGTTTATTTACAGAGGAAAGAGTCCTAATTCTCATAGTCTGTTGACACGTGTTGGTTTCCCTAACACAGTGGACCACCCAGTTGTCCTTCTCTAGCTTTGTTTTGTTGGTCCTGGGGTGACCAGGCCCACACACAGAGATAGGCTCTGCAAGTGGTATGCTGCCCAGGTTGACCATCTGCCCAGGTTTTCCTGTGTGGCACAGGGGAAGTCCAGAGTGGCCTTCAAAGGGCAGCTCACGAGGAGCTGCAAGGGAGAGTCTGGAACTGGCAATGGATCTCTACTCCTAAAGCCTCTGAGAACTTCATGAGATAGAAAAAGCTCATCCTGAAATCACAGCAGATTTCTTTTGGCTGGGTGGAGGCTGGAACTGACAAGTCCTACTTTATATATGAAGTCTGTTGTTTAATTTCACAGAGGAGCTGTCACCAGGTTCTAGAAAGAATAGTCAAAAGTGAGACTACCACGTGGAGAACTACTAGTCTGGGCATCTGCTGCCTGAAGGCCCCCCAGGTCTTATTAAAATTCTTTTTTTTTTTTTTTTTTTTTTTGAGACGGAGTCTCTCTCTGTCGCCCAGGCTGGAGTGTGGTGGCCGGATCTCGGCTCACTGCAAACTCTGCCTCCCGGGTTTACGCCATTCTCCTGCCTCAGCCTCCCGAGTAGCTGGGACTACAGGCGCCCGCCACCTCGCCCGGCTAGTTTTTCTGTATTTTTTAGTAGAGACGAGGTTTCACCGTGTTAGCCAGGATGGTCTCGATCTCCTGACCTCGTGATCCGCCCGCCTTGGCCTCCCAAAGTGCTGGGATTACAGGCTTGAGCCACCGCGCCTGGCCTAAAATTCTTATTTAGTACAAAGTATTACCCAAATGCCTGGATAAAGATAGAGTTTGGTAAGAGCATGTGGATAAGGCTTCATCGTCCCAGACTTACCTTTCAGGAAAGGACATAAAATCTACTGTGTTAAGAGAATAAAATCTTTGGGAGAAATGGTAAATGGTAGAGGAGAAAGTGTGAAAATCCCAAAAGGTGTGCCTTTGGGTCTCTCTGACACCAGAGTAGAGGCTTCTGTTTCCTATTAACTAGTAGGGAAAGGGCTGCTTCTGTTTCTTATGATACACAGATTTGGAAAATATCGACTTGTAAGGAATCCCTGAAGGGTTAGTGAAGTTAACAAGATTTTCATAAGGACAAGTTGTATCAGAACTTTTGCCATAGAAACTTGAGTGGAAAGAACAGCAGAAATATGAAAAGGAGGAGGAATCTGTGGTCAGTTTTTACTTAGATTGCACGGTCCCTTTAGACACTTTCTGCCAAGCAGTAATCTTTCTAAAATGTAAAGCTTACCAAATGGCTTGCCATCCACTGTTGGATGAAGTCTCCACAGCAGTAAGTTCAATGCCTTTAAATCATCAGCCCTAAATTACCTTTCCAGGCTAATTTGTTGTCAGTCCCTTACCCCATCTCCTGTGAGGCCAATTCAGTTACTAACTATGCCTCTTAAACTTCACGGAGAATCTGAATCACCTGTAGGGCTAAAGTACAGCTTACCGGGCCAGTCCCATTTCTCCAGCAGGGCCTGGAAATTTGCATTGCTAATAAGTTCCTAGGTGACTGTTGCCCTAGTCTAGGTGAGAGAAGGCAGTGACCTGGACTGAGGTGATGTGTAGTAGTTATTTAGTAAATAAAATCTGAAGAATTCGTGATGGATTACATTGGAAACAGAAGGAAAGGGGAGGAATAAGGACAACTCATAGATTTTGCCAGAGCAAGTAGATGGGTGGTAAGGCCATGAACCAAAACAGGGTTCCAAGTAGGAAAGGAGCAGTTGAAGAACAGAAGTTTAATTTGAGACACCTATAAGGCATTCAAGTAGGAAGAGGGGCTAGAGCTGGCGGGACATATGTGATTCTAGAAATATAGTTTGGAAAACTTAGGTAGGACAGATAGTAGCTGAAGCCATGGAAATGAGTAATCTGGCCTAGGAGGGTATATTATATAGGTCACCAAAGAGGGCTTGGACAATGCTGGAGCAAACTTTTAAAGGAAGCTGTATGATACGTGAGCTAAAATGCTTCTCTTTGATCATCCACACGTACAGCCGTGAACTGGAGAATTATCACTGAAATATGACAGACAGCAACATACCAGCAGAAGAAAAGAGAATAACCCTATCAGTGGAAATTAGTCTGGTTGTTGCTAAGCAATTTAAATCTGATAGAAGCATAAGTTTACTTTTGAATAAAATTACCTGTCAATTTACACCTTTTTATCAACCACTATCTTCTACCACTGGAAAATAATGCAACTGAATCTGACACTCTCCTTAAGAAAGTCTCCATGTGCACATCCAACTGCATTTTGATATGGAATTGCCCTCCCCATTTTAATAGGAATACTTGATTTATACCCATATATTCATAGTTAAAAAGCTACCATTTTATTAAAATGCATCAAGTTGTTTTATTCTCAAAAAAAAAAAATAAGTTCCTAGGTGAGATGATACTGATGCTGCTGGTCTGGAAAAAAAACTACAATTTAAAAACTCCTAACCCATGGCCTCTACTCTATATACCAGATCTACTTTATTTACAGTAATATCATATTCTGAATTTATTATAGCTATTAATAGCTGCATGCTCTGTAGGGTTTATTGCCTTGAATCAGGAAAGAGTATATGTTTTAATAAGCTTTGTATCTCTCTTGCCTGCCACAGTGCTTTTCCCCTATAGAAAGAGATTAATAAGTACTAGTATGTTAAATCAGCAGGAAACCAGACAGAAGAAATGTGTCTTGTGAGCCTACAAAAAGCCCTGGCGTGCTTATGTTTAGATGATCTCACAGAGTTATTTACATCAAGGCATGGGGGAAGAGCCCCTGGTCCTTTATTCTTCAATGCACCCTTCAGGTTGCCTCCTATTTCTTCTCTTCCCTTGGAAGGTATTCTGAATTCTCATTTGAACCTGGCCGACAGAATGGGCTTCCGAATCAGAAACCTGGATTTGAACCCAACTGTGATACTTACTAATTTTATGGCCTTTAGCAAGTAGGTTGACCGAAGTCTCAGTTTTCCATTTTTTTTTTTCTTGAGACGGAGTCTTACTGTGTTGCCCAGGCTGGAGTGCAGTGGCGTGATCTCTGCTCCCTGTAACCTCCACCTCCCAGGTTCAAGCAATTCTCCTTCCTCAGCCTCCTGAGTAGCTGGGATTACAGGTGCCTGCCACCATGCCCAGATAACTTTTCTATTTTTAGTACATACGGGGTTTTGCCATATTGGCCAGTCTGGTCTTGAACTCCTGACCTCAGGTGATCGGCCTGCCTCTGCTTCCCAAAGTGCTGGAATTACAAGCGTAAGCCACTGAGCCCGACCCAGTTTTCTGATTTTTAAAGTAGGGACTAACACTCCCCAATTTACAGATTCATTTTGAGGATTCAATAAAATAATGAATAGAATCTATGTAGCCCTGTGCTTGCTACACAGTGGGTCCTCTTGCAGTGTCTGTTATTGATTGTAAGTGCACACTTGGGTGAGAGCACACAGTGTGGTTTGAACGAGAGTCCACATCCTCTGTGAGTGATCCTTGGTGAACACTTTCCTATTAATCACTCTGCAGGGTTTGACAAACAGTTGCAGGATAACTGGAGAGGCACTGCACCTTTCCCTGAATATCAGTGACCTCAATTTCTGCCAGGGGAATAAATCTTCCATTTTAATATAATTTCTCAAGAGTCAATGAAAAGTAGGAATGTCACTGAAGGAAGCCACTAGAAACTGCAGAGCTGAGGAGAGTGGGAAGTGTCCCTGAGGACCGCTCTCTGAGAAGATGCCTCTGTACTGCAATTAGGAACATTTAGACCCTGAAACGGGAGGAATGTGGTGGGGAAGGCAAGGGAATTAAATTTCCTAAGCCTCCCCCACACAAATCAATCACAAAGGAAATAGGCATTTGAGGGAAAAGTTCCTTTAGAATGTATTTTTCTATTTGTATTTCTATTACCTCATCTCATAAATCTCATTCCCTGCTAGTATGACTCCTTGAGCAGAACAGCCCGGATCTTTTTCAGTCTCTTAATAGGTTCATTTTTTACTCCATAAACTGGACAGAGGAATCTCAGGATCCAGCAGATGGGGAAGTCGCATATTAAGAGACTGGCGGGGGGGGGGGGGGGTCACTTGAGATTGAGAATGGGGGATGTGCAGCTGGCCCTCCAACTGTCTTCCAGATACTGGAATTGTTTACTTCCATGCCAAAGGAAGAATGTGAGGCAAAAGAAACATGATTGCAGGGTCTATTCTATAATCTTATTTAAGATTGTCTTGTTTCACGTTCGGCATTCGTATGTCCTGAGTTTTACTCCACAAGTATAGAGTTCGTATGCGATTCCACCGTTTGCACAGCATCAACATGTCCAGGAACTTCCTGTGTTTTACCTTCCAAATATATCTCCCAGTTTGCCTCCTGTCTCCCAAATCATAATGAACTGGACGATGAGTTTCGGTTTGGGAAATATAATCATAGCAATAGATGCCCTTCATTTTGCAGATGAAGAAAGCTGGATCTTACAACAAGTTGGTGCCAGTACCTGTGGGCTGAAAGCTAGCTCTTCAGGTCCTCAGCACATTACTCCCTTCTCCTATACCATGCAGCCATCATATTCATTTTCAGCTCTTGAAAACATGTTTTAAATTAAGAGGCATTTAAATGCTGACAAGACATCCCAGATCCCAGCCTCTGTCTGGTTAGAGACAGAAGAAAAATAATGTTGAAGGGCATGTCCATAACCTCACACATGGAAGCATTCTCTTAATTCTGTTTTTATCAATCTAACTTTTTTTTTTTTTTTTTTTTTTCAATGAACATATCCAGTTCTTTACATGCAGAATCAGGTCTGACTTTTTTTTTTTTTTTTTCATTCGTAAGAGGCTCATAAAGTTAAGTCCTGGTACCTCGACATGGTACAAAACAAGCATTTTATTAAAAAGCTATTAGATACTCAGAGATCTTCCAGACCAGATCTAGCAACTGCTATGCTCCCAGAATTGTAGTAGGTTTTAGCTATTAGGGGTTAATAAAAAGATAGGCCAGGCATGGTGGCTCACCACAGTGGCCTGTAATCCCAGCACTTTGGAAGGCTGAGGCAGGCGGATCACCTGAGGTTGGGAGTTGGAGACCAGCCTGACCAACATGGAGAAACCCCGTCTCTACTGAAAATACAAAATTAGCCGGGCATGTTGGCGCATGCCTGTAATCCCAGCTACTTGGGAGGCTGAGGCAGGAGAATCAATCGAATCCGGGAGGCGGAGGTTGCGGTGAGCCGAGATTGCACCGTTGAACTCCAGCCTGGGCAACAAGAGTGAAACTCCGTCTCAAAAAAAAAAAAAAAAAAAAGAAAAAGGAAGTTAATAAAAAGATAAAGACCTTGTCCTCATGGAACTTACAGTTGAGCTTAACTACCCTGAAAAAGGGGGTCTGGGGAGGGTTCTTTCCTAGGCTGCCCTAGATGCAAAAAGCCCGGAGTCTGGCATAGTTTAATTAAATGACCATCCTTCCCAATTAGCCATGAAAAACACTGCTTGTGTAGCTATGTCATTATCATTTCCTGCTTGGATTAGTGTAATCCATGATATGCAGGCCTTCTGTGCTCCAGCATTTCCTCTGGGGATTTGCAACTTTTGCAAAACCCAGCTTTAGAATGTTGGCTGGAGCCAAGACTTCATTACTCACATTACTCCTATGCCAAGCAAACTTCACGGGCTTCCTTTACAGTGGAGTGCACACTATAAACGTTCCGTAGTTTAAAGAGATGAACAGAAATCTCTTTCCCAAACCCGGGGCTGTCTCAGCAGTTTAAGTATACACTTCCCTCCCTTCAAGCAAAAATTGGCAATTGCCAGCCCCAGACAAGGTATGTGTTCATCTCTCATTCCCTGTCAAAAAAAAGCTGGATGCTGTAGAAACGATTCATGCCTTCAGTAGAGTTGAAGAGGCTCCTTCCAATTCTATCAACTCTTCCAGCTTTTCTATTTGTCTACAATGGTTATTTCCTGGGAGACTCCCTTAGGTATGTCAACTATCTTATACCCACAATATCATTCTTTCAATCATAAGCTCTTATTATCTTCAGAAACAAAATAATCCTGGAGATCAATTAGAAATATTTCAAATGAGAAAACTGAAGCTGAGAAAGACAAGGTACTTAGATAAGGTCACAGCTAGGATTAGAACCCAAGTCTCCTAACTGACCTACACAGCTACTCCATCGTCTCCACTAAATAGTTCCTATTCCAGTGACCTGTGCCACATATCTAGTCTCTCTCTACATTTTCGGCAATGGCCATTTTTATCTGTAGGTTGTCCAACCCTTTGGTACTGTTCTGGAAGGGGTCCTGAATACCAAATACCACTTCGTATTGATAATACTGCCGAGGTAATATCTCAAAATAGATTTTCATTGCCAGAGCAGGCAGAAGCCCATTAAAGGATATTCTAGCTTTGGAAGAAATACTGAACTTTCTTTCTTTCTTTTTTTGTTTGAGATGGAGTTTTGCTCTTATTGCCCATGCAGGAGTGCAATGGTGCGATCTCGGCTCACTGCAACCTCTGCCTCCTGGGTTCAAGAGGTTCTTCTACCTCAACCTCCTGAGTAGCTGGGACTACAGGTACCCATCACCACACCTGGGTAATTTGTTATTTTTTATTTTTTGATATTTTTAGTAGAGACAGGGATTTCACCATGTTTGCCAAGCTGGTCTTGAACTCCTGACCTCAAGTTATCCACCTGCCTCAGTTTCTGAAAGTGCTGTGATTACAGCCATGAGCCACCATGCCCAGCCAATACTGTGCTTTCACAAATTCAAGCTGCATGAAACAGATGAAAGAGCATTATATTGCCTTCTGGTTATGGGTCAGTCTATCTCTGTGAATCTAGTCATAAAAGCATAGAAATTCAGAGCTGAAAGGGACTTCAGAGATCATCTTGTCAATTCTTTCAGTTTAAAGGTGAAGAAAGCAAGACCAAGAGAACACTAAAGATTTGCCCATGGCTACAGAACTAGTTACAAGGAACCTGGGCCTGTCCTTTTTTTCCCTGTCACACAGTGTAGTAACAGAGTCCTATGGCACCTGATATACCCAGTGTTTTTTCCTTCCCAGTATTTTACCAATGATACTGTTTCTATTTAGCGTTCTATAAGAAATTCTCAAGAAAGAAGAACATGCTCTTGATTTTCTTTTTAGAGTGATACAGATTGTGCCAAAGCCCCCAACGCACCTATTCCATAGCAGGAGGCACAAGCCAACCTACAACAAATCCCTGAACACAACACAGAAGAAAGAAGAAAAACCATCCTATCGTGATCTCAAAGGAAGTAGGGTCAAAGATCTGATGGGCACCGTTGACCATATACCCTTTGATGTATAATGCTTAAGACAGATAGTGTGTCACTTTCATAACTAAAGCAAGCACAAAAAATGTCAAATTCTGCTTCAAGGGCAATGAGCCTCCCAACAGGACTGATTAGGGGCGAAACCCACCCATCCTTTCTATTTTCCTCTTCATTGAACTTGTGCAATATATTTCCATAAATGTCTTAGTGGCCAGAACTTTCAAGGGCAAGAACTTTTTAAATAACTTTCCATTATATAAGTAATAGACAACAATTACAGAAAACTTGGAAAATACAGAACATTATACAGAAAGAAACAAAAGAGATCTATCTACCATCTGTAGATAATTCTGTTAATTTTTCTAATATATTTCACCACTGTTTCTTCTAGGCATGCATATGCACAATATTTTTCAAATAAATTGGCCTCACATGATTACACATTGCTTTGTAGTCTGCTTTTTTCCCTACACATTACAATTTATTAAGAATATATATTTTTTGCAAGTGGCTCTCAAACTTTAGTGAGCATCAGAATCACCTGGAAAGTCTTGTTAGAACACAAAGTGCTGAATCTCAGTCCCAGTTTCTGATGTGGTGGCTTTAGGGCAGAGATCCATAATTTGCATTTCTAACAAGTTTTCAGGAGATATTATTGATGGTGTTGGTCTGGGAAACACACTTTGAGAACCAAAGTTGTACCTTAACATACTTTTTTAATGGCTATATTCTTTTGAGCAGATGTGGCATGCAATGGACATTAGGGCTTTTTCCAGTTTTTTACTGTTATAAATAATACTGTAATAAATATTTACATTTTACATATCTGTTTCTTTTTTAAAAATGGCTTTATTAAGGTATATTTCACATACCATAAAAATCCACCTATTTTAAATATGCAATTCATTGATCGTTCCTTAAACATAAATTCTAAAAAGAAGAATTGCTGGGTCAAAGATTATGAATATTTTTAAGGTTTTTGATACATATCGACAAACTGTTCTCTGAGGTTGTACATAATTACGCTATCACAGCAGAGTACCAGAGTCTCATTTTCTGATTTCCTGGGGGCAACTCAGGGTATTATAATTTTAAAAACAGCGTTACCAGTTTTAAAGGAGAAAAAGAGTATCACATTGTTGCTTTTATTTGTATTTCTTTGACATCAACTGAGGTTGAACATTTCCCCCATATATTTGACATTAGTATTTTATGATTTTGTGAATTGCTCTGTCTTAGGTAGGATATTTGTGCAGGTATCATGCACAGCACAAGACCATGAGGACACAGTCATCTTAAGGACAGACTAATGGACACAAAGAATATCCTTTGTAAAATATCATTTCCCTACAATTCTCACTGAATGTCAGCATTTCTCTCTCTCTCTCTCTCTCTGCCTGTCTCTCCCTCTCTGTCTCTCTCTCTCTCTCTTTCATACACACACACACACACACACCCCACATTATGAAGGACTTTCATGCTGTGGGAAGCCCCAGGGATTGCAAAAACATGCTAGACTAAAAACTCCCAACTGAATTGAGTGAGTCAGTTTTCTGCAAATAGCCAACTGAATTTAAAGGATAAGTGTGATCATGTTTGTTTAATTCATTTTAAAAGAAAGTGGTTATTTTCATTAAGTTAAATAGTTTTCTTCTTGTTTCCACTCTACTCTGAGGGTGTGCAGACTGTCTGATAGATGTTCCCCTTGCACAGTGGAAGTTAGAAGAAAGAGGACCCAACGAGACAGCTGTAATTGCTGATGTTTGAAGTTTTCTAACTTGCCGCCACAGAAGGCTTACGGTCGAATATCAATATCTAAAGCATTGGTGAAGAATTCTGCATTCTGAGGTTCGCTGGCATTCACCGGGATGGGGAAGGGGATGTTGTACGTATGTCACAGGTGAAGGAGGGCTGGTGCCCAAAGCATCCGATACAAAGGCACTGTCTGTTTTAGGTTTCAGCTTAGGATGCAGTGAACTGTCTAGAACTTTTTAGAGGCGTTTCATTTTCCTAAAATTCTTCTGAATAAAAACAAGGTGACTCCTCTAGTAGACCACCTGATTTGAAATAACAGCATCTTGTTCTGCCCTACTGACTGCTCACCCGCTAAAGGCTACTTTTTATGAACACATTCTTAGTCCTCTCCTCTTCTCCCTTTATGCACTTTTCCTGAGGGATGTTCTCTGCTCCCATGGCTTCACCTCCCTCCCTGATGCTGATGATGCCAAACACCATGTCCGCATTTAAAAACTTGCTGTTCATTCATCTTAATAAATGCCTGCTGGGAATTTCTCTTCCCTGGAAGAGCCGACAGGTGACTCCAACCTAACTTGTTTAAAATTGAGCTCTTTAACTCCCTCCACCTCATACTTCCCTTTCTTGGAGTCCTTATTTCAGTTAATGGCATTGCCATTTGTGTTAGAAAATCCAGTCTAATCTGGACACTCGCTGCTCACTTGAATCCTGCCTCTCCTGCCTCAGACAAGTGTCTCTAATGGGTCCTCCTTTTCTATTCCCGTTGGCCTGTGCGGTAGCTCAGACCTTCCAAATCTCTTGCTCTTACTCCTTCAATCTTCCTAGCTGGCCTTCCTCCTGCCAGACTTCCTTCACATTAATCCACTTTATGCCTTCCACACTGGCCCCCAGAGGTGTCTTCCCATTAGAGAAATCCAATAACGTCACTCCCCTGCCTGAGGAGGCTGCCCAGAGGACTAATCTAAATTATTTGGCACAGAGCAGAAGACCTTTCGCTCTCGGCCTCCTCTCTGTCCGCCGTCCTCACATCAGTCCCATCACCCCTCTCCCAGGCACCTTTGCTCCTGTCACATTGAATCTCTTTAGCCAAAACAAGTTATTTATAGCGATTTACTCCTTCAGGCTGTGTGCATGCTCCTCCCTCTTACTTGTCACAAAATCTCCTCCTGATTCTTCAGTACCAGCTGCAGTGAATCATCTCATTCATTAATTCACTCATTCAACATATTTATTTTGAGCACCTAATATTTATAAAATACTGTGTTAAAAGAAGCTAAAGAGACAGAAATCCTGTTCTTGCTGAGCCATATATTTTTCAGGAAGCCTTTCTTGACACCGTTGGCAGTTAATAATTTCCTCCTAACTCTCATAGCATTTTGTTCATACATTATCATAGCAGTTAACAAGCATATGTAACGACCTATGTATATGTCTGAAGTCTGGATTCCTGCTGAGACTGAGCTCCTGCAGTTGGGGCTGGGAGGGTTGCTGCAATAACTGAGTCTTACTCCTCTCCAGCTTGGAGGAGAGTATTTCACATAGTAATTAAGCTCATGGGTTCTGGAGCTGACTACCTGGGTTCAAACTCTGTGCCATTTACAAGCTCTCTAACCTGGAAAATTTTTCTTAATCTGTCCATGCTTTGGTTTGCTCCTCTGCTGAATGAATGTAATAGTAGTAACTATAAAGTTGTAAGGATTAAAGGAGTTAATTTATGAAAGCAATTAGTATAGAATATGGTAGGTGTTCTATCTTTATTAATTCCATTATGGTGCCTAGTAATAGAAAGCCTTCAATAAAAGCTGACTGAATTAGTAGGTAGATATTATTTAAATATAAGATCTATCTATCTACCTATCTAGCTCTAGTCAAAGACCGTATCATCTCATTCCCAGGAATGAGAATGGTGAGGAGAGATGAAGTCCAGGCAGCCCAGGGCAGTGACTCTCAGACTTTAGTGCACTTTAAAATCTCCTAGAGAACCCATTAAATTTTCATACTTCTGCTCCCTTTTTGATTTGGTAATTTGGGAATAGATCTTAGAACCTGCATTTCTAATGAGTCCCGGTGTGGATGGAGGGTTGTTGGATCACATTTTGAAAAATACTGGCCCTTGAGAGATCTCTTAGATGCCTTTCCTCCATGAGGATCCCAGAATGACACACTGTCCCCTGCACAGGGACTGCAGAAATCCTCCTGTTCAAGGTGCTATGGTGCCCTGTGAACCTCAGGGTCCTTCCATGGAAGACCATCAGGGAGAAAATGAAGTACATAAAATTCACTATGCTGAGATCAGCTACAAACACATCTGAGTCATAAAGTTGTGCCAGCTGGTGTGGGGATTTGAGAAACGTTTCTGTATGATCCACTTGTGTTATTTCACAAGAATTGGCAACGCAGCAATGGTATTTAGGGTGCCTAGCGGTGCTATTCAGGTTTGAACTTCACCATAAGTTTCATGTAGGATTAATTTATTACTATTAATCTGCCATAAATTACTGATGTGACTTTTAGCAGGCCCCTTTGCTGTTCTGGCCTCTTCTTTATACGATGGGTGGGTTAAGTTTCTCTTACCCTTCCAACTTTGTTGTTCTGACTCCCATGCAGGGAATTACATACCACTGACAGAAGGCCTGAATGAGTTAATAACCCTTCATAAGATAGAAAAGTTTACTCTGTATTAACCTTAGCTTCAGTTTCCAAATGTCAATCAATAGCAACACAACTGGATTTTTAAAAGTGAAGAGAGAGTGCCAGCTCCACTGTGCATCCTTATCCAGCACTCAGCTGTAATAGAAATGAAAAAGCACACCTGAAACAAAGACCCATTCTCTTTCCTCCTGCTCTGCCTGCAGCAAACCTGTTCCATCCAGCGCTTTCTCCAAATGCTGCATTTTCCTGCTCCCAGGCCCTGGGGATGGGCAACCCAAGAGTGGGTGCTTGAGCTCCTCCTTCTAAAGAAGTCCTGCTGAGGTTATCTGTAGGAAGTAACCTGGTCACATCCTTGGAAGCAAATTGTAAGGCACTAGCAATAGTGAGTTCATGGCTAGTTTTCTGCAAAGCCAATTCCCATTCTTACCTTTATTTCTGTTATGCCAGCAGAATGGGGCAAGAAAGAGGAACAGAAAATAAACTTTTTTTTTTTTTTGTGAGATGGAGTCTAGCTCTGTCACCAGGCTGGAATGCAGTGGTGTGATCTCGGCTCAATGCAACCTCTACCTCCCGGGCTCAAGCGATTCTCCTGCCTCAGCTTCCTGAAGCTGAGACTACAGGCATGTGCCACCACGCCAAGCTAATTTTTGTATTTTTAGTAGAGACGGAGTTTCACCATGTTGGCCAGGATGGTCTCAATCTCTTGACCTCGTGATTTGCCCGTCTCGGCCTCCCAAAGTGTTGGGATTGTAGGCATGAGCCACCGCGCCCTACCAGTAAAACTTTATTCTTCTAGTGTTATCTAACATGGAGCAACATCTCTGGTTCTGAGTTATTTTGCTGTACATTGCACAGAGGGCTCCACAAGAAAAATGCCTTCTGTTTGTCGATTTCAAGAGGATGCAGGTTCAGAGAATGCACAGCATCACACGGTCCCTTTCTACTGGTTCAGGGCACATCATGTGCTACAGTGCACCTGCCCAGCATTGTGCCCACATTCTACATTCTAATGTCCACCTGGGCGGTATTTTCCAACCTTTCCACAAACAAGGGAATCCCAGCCTTTTATTGTTTCTCCCTCCTCTGCCCATATCATGGGATGAAAGATTTTTCTTCCAAATTGCATTAATAAGTAATTAATGGAATTTAAAAATTAATCAGACACAGATAATGGCTAATCGATGCTTCTCATCTTCACCAGAGTACCAGTGTAATTATTTTTATCATTCCAGTGAAAAGCAGAGAAAATTGGCCTCTCAGTGAGTTTATTCAGTCTTATCACAGATACAGTGTACTTTCTGATAAGCTTTTTAGAAAATTGAAGGTAGCTCAAAGAACCTCGATTATTCCTTGAACACTACGTTTTGACAGGAAGCTAAGCAAGAAGAGTGTAGATTCTATTCCTTCACAAAGAAGGGGTAGATGTTTGATGCATAGATTACCAAGCAGCAAAGGACAGAAGAATGTCTTGGCTAATGCGTGGGGCCGAAAGCTGTGGAGAGAAAGGATGAGGGAGAAGGGTAGCTTCTGTGTGTAGATTCTCCTTTTTTTTTTGAGATGGAGTTTCACTCTGTCATCCAGGCTGGAGTGCAGTGGCTCGATCTCAGTTCACTGCAAGCTCCGCCTCCTGGGTTCACACCATTCTCCTGCCTCAGCCTTCTGAGTAGCAGGGACTACAAGTGCCCACCACCACACCCGTCTAATTTTTTGTATTTTTAGTAGAGACCGGGTTTCATCATGTTAGCCAGGATGGTCTTGATCTCCTGATCTCAAATGATCTGCCCGCCTCGGCCTCCCAAAGTGCTGGGATTATAGGTGTGAGTCACCGTGCCCAGTCTCTACTTTTTTTTTTTTTTAAACTACTGGTGAGGAGGTGCAGACTAGTTGAGCCCTGGGTTCCCACTTATCTTTCCTCTCTCTCACCTCCACCTCTTTTCTTTTTCATTTCCTACTGTCTCCAAGGTAATTGATGGTGGGACCAGAAAGAGGATGGAGTAAAAACCATTGGAGGGAAGAGTGAACTGGGCTATCAGATTGTATGTGAGCTGAGAATAATACACACTCTTCATTGTCTGTGATTATAATCTAACGGCTATATGTCATCGCCTTATTGCATATGTGTTTATACCTCCCCAAGACCTGGCGTGTTCTTCTCTGCCTTATTCCCCTTGTGCTTCAAGACTCCATCCATTCTGGGCAGCTGCTCCTCTTCTGTGTTCAAGATATTATATTTAATTATTGGTTCATTTTTCTGACCTTCCCACTCCACTCTGCAATCCAGTGAGGGCATCTCTATTCCCAGGTCCCCAGTAAAATGCTTGCATGTGATTCGTGTTCAATAAATACATTGTTAATATATTAATGAACATATGTGTAAATACATGCCAGATAAAGGACAGTGTTCCTTCCAGTTGTCAGTGCAATCATGGGACTAATGAAACAGAAAACAGGTACCATCCCAAGTTAAACTCTGGTGAGAGAATAAACAACACACCAAAGTTCAGTAATGAAGAGTCAAATCAGAGCTGGAGACATGGTGATAGTAGAAACCAAATCATGAATGGCAGATGCCAAGGGATATGGGTTCAGTTAAAGGCAACCCAGGAAGCAAGCAAGGGCAAAGGAGGTTGTGCATTCTTTAGGGGAGGGAGGCATCTGTGGAAGGCCCTTTCCTACCACCTTCTCCATTCTCAGCAGTGTCCCTCAGAAGAAGCACTGCTGGTGTAATGAGGGCTGGGATGCTAACCCCTAAATCTGACAACTTTGGTGAAATTGCTACTTTGATATCAGAGACCATGCCTTCCAGGTCTTGGGTATTCTAACAATATTGTCCCACAGTGCCTTGTAGAGAGAGTCACTTGGGCAAAGCTCTGATTCAGCTAAAACACAAAGCACAGCATATTCTGATAAATATGGCTGGAATGTTTGGTTCTTTTGTACACTTACGTATCTAAAAAGTTTAGACCTCTGCTTATCACATAGTTGGTGCTCAATAAATATTTTTTAAATGAATAAATGCATGTTTAAAACCTCATTGCAGGTCATTCTCCCTGTGGTCAGAATTGAGTAGTATTTTAATTAACCCTCATCAAGGTAGCTTATGGCTCATCAGCAAAGCAAAAGTGAATAACAAATCTTAATGCAGGTGCATCTGTCACTTGATGAAGTGCATCAGAGCCAGACTGGTGGTGTTCAGAGAGTCTCCTTCTTAGGTAGGTTCTTTGCTCATTTCTGAAGCAATCTAAGCCTGCTCCTTTTTCAAGATTTGGGTAAGTTATAGCCGCAAGAGAACAGCTTCTTTTCTCAGATTGGTCTCTGTTCACGTCCTCTTACACAAGAAGGAAGGCTCTGTGCCTAATGCTACATTTCAGAATTTAGAGTAAGATTCAGTGTCTGCAGCCACGCATTTTTGCCCTGAAATGTTACCCTTGAAATCAATGACATGAAGACACAATATGAGTAGTGGAATAAATTTCATATGAAGTAGCATATGTGTTAAAGGCATTTACAATCCCAGAGAATGTGAGTTTACATTTCACTTGTCCTGCTACAATGCTCTATGAATTTACTCAGCTGGTTTTAATGATAATTTTTTAAGTGGTGGGAATATTTTTCTGTGTGTATATTATGGTATGAGAGACTCTTCCAACAAGAATTTAACACCAGCAGAACACATGTGGACAGATGGAAAAACATAAGTAATTCTCTTTCATATGTTTTCCAGCATCTCAATATGTAGACCACCACACACTGACTCAGAGCCAAAGTGCCTTTCAAATGGGCATGCATCCTTTTTGCCAGTTGCCATGGATGATAAGATTCTATTTCCTTCCTAATATCCTTCCCCTCCTTGCACCCCAGCATAATCGTTTTTGGCATTTACAAGCCATCTCTTGCCAGGTTCTTGCCTATGCAAACATATTACTCCTCTTTCCCTTTTGCAGAGGGGCTCTGGGACCCAGGGGCTGTCGGGAGATGTGTCCCAGAGCACTTGGACACAAGACTACAGCTATCAACCACAAACATCTTGGAGGAAATGTTTCACCACCAAAAGAAGAGCCTCAAACATAGAGAAGATTTTTTCTCTTTCTACCGTGACAGGAAGCAAGAAAGAAGAAAAAGCATTCTAAAGAAAATGGTTTTGTAAATAAGAAACCAAAGGGAGGAGCTGATTTTCAGTGAGACAGAGTTCCGTCTTTAACAGGTTGAGTTTGAGGGGCCTGGGAAGTCCTGGAGATAAAGGCTTGGAACTCAGGGCAGAAATTGGGTCCATCCTGGAAAGACTAAGATTTTCAGAACCATCCACACAGAAATGGCAATTCTGGAGGAGGAAACGGGTAAGAGACTAAGAGCTGAGGCTGAACTTTGTGGGTCATCCACCTCTAGGAGGGTACAGGAAGAAGTGGGAAGGAGGCAGAAGAATTCATAAGAGGAACAGGAAGTACACAAGCTCCCTGAATGCCATGCAAGCCACAGGAGACAGAATTTCAGAAAGCAAGAAAGTGGACCCTCAGCGATGGCAGAGGCCACAGGGGTGTCGAGAAAGTAAGGACAGGGACTTCTTTGTCTACGTTCCCTCTCTCCTGTCCCCCAACATCAGTATATACTCCTCACTTGCTCCACTCCTGCCTCACTCCAATAACATTCTGATTAGAACTGCTTCTCCTGAAGGAGGCAGAAGATATGTGCTATTGTTTTTGCTCTTTTATTTTTCAGAACTGTTACCATTTTGTCACCTGTTTCTGTTCAGCGCAAGGGGACAGCAGGAAACACTTGGGGCATATCCCCCATGTGCTAACCACTGAGTGGAATAAAATGGTGATGAAAACATTTAAGCAGCAATGACTTCGCAAAAGGCAGCAACAGAATTGTCAAGGTAGAGGAGTTGATCTTGGGAGCAGATGACCTGTCCCCCCCATCCCAGTCCTTCCACATGGCATGAGGGGCAGGTCAAATTTGCCCGTCCTTTCCTTCATTCCCTGGAATGAAAACGCTGCCTGGCTCAGCCAGTTGTCATTAGGTCACATAAGATCTAAAGGCTGCATGAATAGGAAGTCCTGTTAGGGGGACGCCTTGCTTTTCTGTCCTGGAAGGTGCATACCAATTGCATATCCTCTGTGAATGCTCCCCCAGGACACTGCCATCTGTGGTGATTTTCCTCATCTGAAATTCTCTAGTCAACATTTAGACATTACCTATTTCACTTTATTTTATTTTATTTTATTTTATTTTGAGACGGAGTATTGCTCTGTCACCCGGGCTGGAGTGCAATGGCACAGTCTCAGCTCACTGCAACCTCTGGGGTTTCACCATGTTGGTCAGGCTGGTCCAGAACTCCTGACCTCAGGTGATCCACCTGCCTTGGCCTCCCAAAGTGCTAGGATTACAGATGTGAACCCCACACCCACCCTACCTATTTCACTTTATTATGTAAGTACCCACAAGCCTGAGTGAAACAATCTCCTTGAGAAGAGCAACTGTGACATACACTTGTGGGATACCCACAAAGCCTGAAGCATGTGCAATTGTTAACCCGAAGTAAATGCCTCTTGGGGCACCTATGATCATTCAACTCTCTTGCCACTGTTTCCCTCTGACAGTGAATCTGTTTTAAGGGACATCTTCTTGATTTGGCCTTTGGCTAGAGTAATATTCTTGGAGTGCAGAAACCCTAAGGCGTTGTTTCGTAATCGCCATTCAGCATTTCCGAGCACTTCGGAAAACGTGGTGCGAAGCAGCTCCTTCTTAGCATGTTACACAAGCAACATTAAACAAAGAAGGAAGGGGAAAACTAGAGGGAAGGATGGCCCAAACTCCTGGGGCTGACAACTTCTTAATCTAAGCCTTCTAATAATTACCACAAAGGAATATTTATTTTAGGAGTCTTGCATGCACCTTCATTTCTTCCTCTACTGCTTATTTTGTGACCCAGAAAATTTTACCATGCTTGCAAGAATAAAGGAGTGTCAGGTTTTCTTGCAGTAGAGATGCTATTCCTCATCAAGGGAAATGGAAATCAAATTAAACTGTGTTCTGCAATTTTTAAAACATATCTCAAATGCAAGCCAACAAAAATCTCCCCGGCTCTAGTTGCATTAATTTTTTTATCATGTGCAAAGCAAACCACCGTAGTAGCCCCTGGCTGCAAAAACCCGTAGAGGTACCACAGACCTTGTCATACACTCTAAAAAATCGGAAGTCGTGGGCTTTACCAACATCTTTCTCCACTTTAGCAATATTTGTCCTTGGCATAACAAGGACATGAAAAGTCAGTTTCTTATGCATGTATCAATACTTTCTGAAATCTCAGTTCTTTCGTTTCGTTTTGTTTTGTTTTAGATGGAGTGTCACTCTGTCATCACCCAGGCTGGAGTGCAGTGGCGCGATCTCGGCTCACTGCAGAGGCACCTCCGCCTCCCGGGTTCAAGCTCTTCTCCTTCCTCAGCCTCCCAAGTAGCTGGAACTACAGGTACCTGCGACCAAGCATGCCTAGCTATTATTTATTTATTTATTGTATTTTTAGTACAGATGGGGTTTCACCATGTTGGTCAGGCTGGTCTCAAACTCCTGACCTCAAATGATCCGCCCACTTCTGCCTCCCAAAGTGCTGGGATTATAGGCGTGAGCCACTGCGCCTGGTCTTAAATCTCAGTTCTATAACTTACCTATTGTGAATGCAAAATATAGGTTGCCTCTAATTCACATAACACATTGGAGAATAGGAGCATAGGAAAAAAAGAGCCGGGCGCGGTGGCTCAAGCCTGTAATCCCAGCACTTTGGGAGGCCGAGACGGGCGGATCACAAGGTCAGGAGATCGAGACCATCCTGGCTAACACGGTGAAACCCCGTCTCTACTAAAACATGCAAACAACTAGCCGGGAGAGGTGGCGGCGCCTGTAGTCGCAGCTACTCGGAGGGGCTGAGGCAGGAGAATGGCGTAAACCCGGAAGGCGGAGCTTACAGTGAGCTGAGATCGCGCCACTGCACTCCAGCCCGGGCTACAGAGCGAGACTCTGTCTCAAAAAAAAAAAAAAAAAAGGAGAATCTACACACAGAAGCCACCCTTCTCCCTCATCCTTTTTCTCCACAGCTTTCGGCCCCAAAATACAAAATGTGTATAGTGCTTTATTGTTTAGAATATGCAATCACAGGAATTATCTCCTTTAATCCCTATATCTACCTTTTGAAGTAAGTATGAGGACTCAAATTTTACTGAAGAAGATGCAGTTCAGAGATGCTGAGTCATTAGCCCAAAATCCTTGAATAAATCATTGTCAAAGCCAGCACTTAAAGCAAGGTTAAATCCCCTGGCAAATCCACACTTATTTAATCCCACAAAGTTGTCTCCATATAAAAACTTAATATTTGTTACAATTCATCTTTATGGAAAGATAGAGTTCAATGTTTAACTCAGAAAACTGAATAAGCTGTCAATCATTGAATGCTTACTGTAATGTGCTAGATACTATATTTTGCGATTTATATACATAATTACACTTAATCCTAAAATGAGGCTGAGAAAAAAATTAAGTGTTTTAGGGAGTAAAGCTGGGGGCTCATCTTGAGGTAGGAGAGAGCTAACGTGCCCTGGATGTATTCTGGGGTGCTGCTGTTGGTCAGTAGGAAGGACTGCTTTTGGATGGGGCACAGAGTTTTCTTGCCACTCTATGAAACCCTTCAACACTGCTCTGGGCCTATGAGAGACACAGCTCTGGGCCTATGAGAAAATGGAAAAGGTGAGACCACCTTTTCGAATCCTAATCTTGTTGTAACTGAACGGTGTCTGATGAGGATGGATGTTGGTAATTATGGAAATGGCATCAAGGGCTCCTAATTAATGCCACCAGGTAGTGGGAAGGAAGAAGCTCTGGTTGTTGAAGGCTGGATGAATGTCAGGCACTTTAATCCAGGGTTTAAAGGGGCTTGGAGGAGCTTCGATGTAGTGATACCAATAGGTGGGAGATCAAAATCAAAGACTGTTTTCCTGATTGGCATGCCACCAGGCAGGGGAAAACAATGACTGAGCGCGCTATATGCCAAGCAGCATCCTAGGCACTAAAAACAGAAAGATAAAAAGGAGAAAATATTGCTACCTTTGTAGGACTTAGGGTCTAATAAGGAATAAATATACCATTCATGGTCCTTTTTCAGGTCACCGTGGCCTGGAGAGGGCAGAGTTACATATGTAAAACAGACATGAAAATGTATCAGGAGAATGTCATTTTACTGGAAGTTTCTCCAGACATACTGCTGCTTTAACTCTTGATTGAACCATAAAAGTGAAGTCACCCCCAAATGGCATGGTGTTCTCAATTACTTGAGTTCAGTTGTCACTGGCAGGAGGCCCTTTGAGGATTATGAATCATTACCTGTAGCATGTTATTAAATGGGAAAAATATGTTCTAATAGAATGTGACTGTCAATTTTCAGGGGCATTACAGTCCCCTGGGAACTGAACTGCATCACAAGAGGACAGGGATGTCACCGGGAAAGAAGCAGGCATGCATGTGATATGTACAATCATTTCTTTTCACAACATACCTGGTAATGAGGCAGGTTTTTATCCAAAATAGCATAGGAGTACTTGCAGACAACCATCCAAGTGACAGGCCACTGCCAAAGTTACAAGGTATGTCGATGTTTAATACTAAAAATCTGACAATGTGGTGGGGGATGGGTTTTCATTTGGGGCTGAGTCTCCCCAGGCCGCAAATACACCTAGAAATACACTCTTTTTCATAGAGAACCTGCAATCACATTCAGTCTCTTTCTATTATTTTCACATACCTGATCTAAACATTTGTCCTGAAATTATTAACAACTCCAAGCCTACATTTTGTCAAAAGGATTTCCATGAAAGATAGAATAAGGCAGGAGGTGTGGGAGAGAACATTTGAGAGTGGCAATATAGCTTGGGAATAATTAATTTCTTCATGTTGGAATTCACAGACAGTGGCGTTTTTGAGGAAATTTTTGAGGGCAGTGGAAAAAAATTGAAAATCTGGAGAGCTTAGTTGTGTGTGTGTGTGTATGTGTATGTGTGTGTGTGTGTGTGTTTAAATAAGATCCTGTACCTGGGATATAATTTAAATCCTGATGAGATCTACAATTTTGTACTCTCTAAATTAAAAAAAAATATATATATATATATCACAATTCAAATAAGTGTTTCTTTCTGGGAATTTTCCTTTTTTTTTTTTCTTCTGACACAGCCAGGCTGAGATATCAACACCTACAAAAACTGTGGGAAAACACATTAAAAGTGATTAGAAAAACAATAAAAGACATCCGTGGGTTTGTGCAACTCTCTCAGACAGTTTTACGGGGAGGATCAAAGATGTGGGCCTCGACTCTGTGATAAACCGAGGTCGGCTGCCATGATGAGGACATAGTTTCACTTGAGTGCCTTGTTTTTAATGCCCGTGGAGAGAGAACAAGCACACAGCATCTGACTGAGTGAAGGGCCACCTCTCTGAAATCACCCCTGACTTTGATCAGGAGGCAGAGCCAGGGGTGGAACAAATATATTTGATCTGAAGAGTTAAATTCTCCCTCAGCCAGCTTTTTAGGAATGACCTTCCTGTGCAGTAAGTCACCAGCCGCAGAGAAATATCAGTTCCTCCCTGGCATATGTCAGGAAATGGCTGCAGGAGTGATTGCCTCTGAGGGGAAAAGGGAGCTGTACAACCAATCGCCTAAAACTACCAACACCACATGGAATCCGAGGATGTCACAAAAGCCAGCTTTAATCAAGCTTGATTGTGGAAAACATAAAAACATACGCAGCTGCAGCACAATATCTTATTAATCGTCACCAGTGTTCCAAGAGGTAGGTGTTAATTGTCTCTTGTGCTTCTCTGGGTATGTCTAGTAGCCAGTTTTCCTGTTAACTTGAACACGGATTAGATGTGAGGAAGAACAAAAGGATCAGGAGGATTTCTAGGCAACACAATCTCTTATAAAACGACATGGCTATTGGGGGAAGAAGATAATGCTCTGCAGAATTCTAATTTTGACCCTCTTCTGAAAAAGGAATCCAATTTTAATAATCATTGCCCGATGAAATGGTCACCCTTGCAGTGCTGCAGGCTGTACACGTGCCTGAATTTGATTAGACGGCATCCTGAGAAAGGGTTCATCTGCTTTTGTCCCTGGGTGCTTACGTCTGTGCAAGTGTCTGTCAAGTCTGAATTATTCTGCCTCACGTTATATTTCTGCCCAGCAACATAGTGCTGCATGTTGTGACAATGACCTTACCTTCCAAACACCTTTCAAACAAAATGTCTAGTTCACCCGGGCTCATTATAACTAGATATGCCAACTGTTAGCCTTCAATCTGAAAAGAGAGAAGTAGTTCAGATTTCCAAAAGGAAGGATATGAATAGATGTTACAGAAGCCAGAGAATGGAGAAAATACACAGGATCAAGTCACAATATCAAAGAGAAAAACATGACTTCGAGGTTCACAGCCTTCTCCTTTTTGTTCTTTACCTTCCAGTCCTTATTTCTTTAACCCCCTCCTCCTAAACTCTTAATGATGTCAAGATTTGTTTCTTCCCTCTCAAGCCTACATATAGGAAAGAATGTAATATGAAAAATGGGATCAGATGGCCGAGACTTAAGTCCAGGCTCCTTCCCTAATCAGCTTGAGACTCTGCAAAAGTCAGGATCCTGCTCCAGGTCTCTGAAGGTTGAATGATATTTCAGACTCTTCTGGCCACAAAACAAAAATAAAAAACAAAAAGCCAGCAACCATCACTCCTACTCCAAGCCATTTTAGTATAAGTGGCCTAGAAGGGACCTGGGAAGCCATCAAGGTCCAAGATGCTGCTTTCCCCTCCAACTCTCTCTCTTTCATGCCACTCTCGGGACATCTGTGTTTCCCTTGATGCTCCATTCTCCTTTCACTGCCAACTCGTCAGTTTCTCAGAGAAAAGCCACCTTGGGTCAGGTGCCAATCCATGGTTCAGCCAGTGGTCACCTTGGCCAATTAGGAGCTGGCATTGCTTTCTAGCCACAGGGGCTCCAGACAGGACCATCATTCCGAAAAGGAAAGTAGGGAAAAGCAGGTACTGTAACCATAGTGGTTTCAAAATCTATTCGAAAGGTCCATTCTAAACTAAGAAACCATGACTTTTAGAAATAAGGTTTTGGATCCCCTTCTGGGATAATACTGAAGAATGCAGAATTGCCTAAGAAGGTAATAGCTGAAGACCTACTGTGGGCAGTAGTGATACTAAAGAAGGAAAAAAAAAAAGGCTGCTGTAAGTTTGTGATGGATGGTGTTTTTCTAAAGGACCACAGCAATATCCATTTCATAGGCTCTTCTGGCCATGTCATTTTGACACTCCTCCCCCTGAGAAGTGGGTCTATGTTCTCTCCTCTCGAATCAGATCCAGAATGTGTGACTTCTCTGACCAACAAAATAGAGTGGCAGTAATGCTCTGTGACTTCCAAGGCTAGGTTATAAAAAGGATACAGTTTCCACTTGGCTCTCTCTTTCAGGATGCTTATGCTGAGAATCCAGCCACCATGTTGTAAAGAAGACTGGGTCACAGAGAGAGACTACATGTAGGTGTTCTGGCTGACTGCTCAAGTTAAGATCTCAGCCAACAGCCAGCATCAGACACCAAACATGTGAGTGAGAGAACCTTCCTATGACTCCAGTCCCTCAGCCTGTAAGCTGCTCCATGAGAAGCCAAATAGAGCCAACCTGGACTGACTCCTGCTCAAATTACAGGCTCCAAGGCAAAATAGATGTTGTCATTGCTTGAAACCACTAGGTTTTGGGGCAATTTGTTATGCAGTTATAGGAATTGGTACTTCCACTGTCTATGTTACAAATTTTGCCTAAGAAGAAGGCAGATATACCTCCAGAAAAACTACAAGTCTAGTGGTTGAATACTGACGTCCCTATAAGGCAGGAGCTGCTTAGCTACTACTTGTCTTATCCCTGCAACGCTTCATTAGAGGATAATTGGGAGATGGCCCTCCAGATTGAGACTATTTTTTTTCTCCTTCACAATAACATAAAATCTCTGCCTTTCTTTTGAACCTATGCAAACATCAGCAGTATTCTTTGTGCAACTATATTAATAACCAAAAAAACTTTCTGTAAATAGGAAAATCTTCCTTTACTTTCTTTTCTCCTTGCCCTACCACCCCCTTCAAGCCTTTACAACGTTGAGAATAAGCTCCTAAGATACAAAAAAAAATTACAGCTTTTGGCTGAGTGTCAAGGAGAGCTGACATCATATAGAAGAATGGTCATTAATAGTCAACACTCATCCATAGTGGCCTCATGCACTGGGCCATGAATGATGATGGCTATCAGTGACCATCATATCCCAAACTGAAAAGATACTGAATAAAACCATTTGCAATAGAACACTTTAGTGAAATGCACGATCACTGATCAATTCTTTCCTACATTGGTCCTCAGTCATTTTTTCTTTATATAATATCACAACTACTATCTAATTCAGTGAAAATCTTCCCTTATATTGTAAATTTCCCAAACTCAGTTTTATGTCTCATCCTTGCTCCCTTGTTAGAATTACTTTTTCATTTGCAGTAGGTATGAGGAAAAAAGACAAAAGACATGCTGGAAAATGGATCATAAATTCAAAGACCTGAGTTTTAGTCCTACGTCTTTGCTGAAGTTTCTTGTGTGATTCTCTGTGTGCCTCTGTTTTAACTTCTATAACATTGAATCTAAGGTCTGCCTTACCTGCCTCCCAGGTTTTACTTTGCTTTGTTAAATAGGTATAAAAGCAGTTTGGAAAATGTAATGTTCTGCAAATACCAAAACAATGTGTCTGAGGATAATAACAACCAACTATATGAAATTGTAGGTACTCCTAGTCCGCAGCCTTATGCATTCAAGAAATAAATACTTAGGGCTTACTGTGTATCAGGCAGATCGTTAGGTACTTGCCTATGTACCAGCAGCTTTCATCTCTTCCCTGGTTTCCTTCCCCACAAATTGACCTCTCATCTGATTGACATGATTCCCTTCTTCACAGAATTAAACTACAAAAGCAGGGTATTGTTACTAGATGTAGAATTAAACCACAAAAGCAGGGTATTGCTACTAGACGTAGAATGAAACCACAAAAGCAGGGTTGCTACTAGAAGTTGGTTAACTTCAAAAAACATTAGCTAAGTACAGACTGGCTAGTGTTTTCATTAACAATATTTTATTTAATCCTCATAATAATGTCATCATGCATATATCCTTGTTACTGTTTTACAGATGAGAAACCTCAAGGTCAAAGTAGTTAAGTAGTTTGCCCAAGGCCACACAGCTAGCAAGAGGGCAGACCTGGGATTCAAACTCAGGTCTCACCCTAAGCAAATTGTTCTTTTCATTTCAACATGCTCCTTGTCAAGATGTTTGCTCTTGCTGGAGAAGGAATGGGATGGAGATCTCCTTACCATCCACTAGAGGAACAGTTTTGTTGTTGTTGTTGTTATTCACACCAGTTAATTATGGTGTCGCAATAGAAAACTTTTGGAAGCTCCTCTTCTTGGACATCTTTTCTTTTTTTTTTGTTTTGTTTTTTGAGACAGAGTCTTGCTCTGTCACCAGGCTGTCGTGCAGTGGCACGATCTCAGCTCACTGCAACCTCTGCCTCCCTCGTTCAAGTGGTTCTCCTGCCTCAGCCTCCCACGTAGCTGGGACTGCAGGCGCGCACCACCGCACCTGGCTAGTTTTTTGTATTTTTAGTAGAGACAGGATTTCATCATGTTGGCCAGGTTGGTTACAAACTCCTCACCTCAAGTGATCCACCTGCCTCGGCCTCCCAAAATGCTAGGATTACTGGCATGAGCCACTGTACCTGACCTTGAACATCCTTTCTAAACATGTTTTATATTCAGCATATTTGCTTATTTTTCCAAAGTCATGAATTTTAGATTTATTTTTTTTTCTTCCTCTCTTTCTCTCTTCCTTCTTCCTTCCCTTTCTCCCTCCCTTCTTCCCCCCACCCCTCTTTTGAGACAAGGGTCTCTCTCTGTTGCCAGGGCTGGAGTACAGTGACACAGTCACAGCTCACTGCAGCCTTGACCTCCTGGGCACAAGTAATCCCTCTTACCTCAGCCTCCTGAGTAACTGGGACCACAGGCACATGCCACCACACCCAGCTAGATTTTTTTTTTTTCTTTTTTTTTAAATCTTTGTAGCAACAGGGTCTCCCTATGTTGCCCAGACTGGTCTCAAACTCCTGAGCTCAAATGATCCTCCCACCTCAGACTCCCAAAGTGCTAGGATTATAAGCATGAGCCACCACACCCAGCCCATTTCTTTTATTGTTACTTTATTTTTCAGAGCAGTCTTAGGTTTACTGCAAAATTGTGAAGAAATTACAGAGTCACACATACTCCCAAGTTTGCATTTTTACACGATTGTTTTTCTCTATTTCTATAACCTGTAAGCATGCTTTTCCTACCTTCCTACTGAACCTTTTACTAATATGTTATCTAATTGAAATGAGCATACCCAGTACATTTACTGGAATTAGGTGTGGGACTTGGAAATAAATCTGCAGGTTTGTTTTGGACCAACTATGGAAAAGCTACCTCAACTATGTGGAGGCCAAAAGTTTGCATTTGTACTCTACCGAACAGGGAGAGATTATGCACTCAGTTCTGCCCTTTAAGGATGGTACTCCCGGGGCAGCACTACATCTCTTGTCACTGGGTCAGGCCAAGCAAAGCCCTAAGAAGCAACCTTAGAAAAAAATGCATAAAGCTGAGCGCGGTGGCTCAAGTCTGTAATCCCAGCACTTTGGGAGGTCGAGGTGGGTAGATCACGAGGTCAGGAGTTTGAGACCAGCCTGACCATCATGGTGAAATCCCATTTTTAGTAGACTAAAAACACAAGAATTAGCTGGGCGTTGTGGCACACACCTGTAATCCCAGCTACTCAGGAGGCTGAGGCAGGAGAATTACTTGAACCCAGGAGGCAGAGGTTGCAGTGGGCAGAGATTGTGCCACTGCACTCCAGCCTGGGTGACAGAGTGAGACTCCATCTCAAAAATAAATAAAGAAATAAAAAGAATGCATGAACAATGGTAAAGGTGGTGATTTCAACTCTTTATAATTCAGAGCCTCTGGATTATTCAAATTCCAAATGGAATGCAAGCAACTCTGAATACAGTCATTACTTCTTCTTCTTTTTTTTTTTAGACAGAGTCTAGCTCTGTTGCCCAGGCTGGAGTGCAGTGGCGGGATCTCGGCTCACTGCGAGCTCCGATTCCCGGGTTCACACCATTTTCCTGCCTCAGCCTCCCGAGTAGCTGGGACTACGGGCGCCCACCACCACGTCCATCTAATTTGTTGTATTTTTAGTAGCGACAGGGTTTCACCGTATAAGCCAGGATGGTCTCAATCTCCCGACCTCGTGATCTGCCCGCCTCGGCCTCCCAGAGAGCTGGGATTACAGGCGTGGGCCACCGTGCCCGGCCATATAGTCATTACTTTTACATTTGTTCGATATTTCTGGGAATTTTCAAAGTTAAAAATTTTTTTTTGTTTTGTTTTTGAAATGGAGGCTCGCTCTGTCGCCCAGGCTGGAGCACAGCGGCCCGAACTCTGCTCACTGCAAGCTCCGCCTCCCGGGTTCACGCCATTCTCCTGCCTCAGCCTCCGGAGTGACTGGGACTACAGGCGCCGGTCACCACGCCTGGCTAATTTTTTGTGTTTTTAGTAGAGACGGGGTTTCACCGTGTTAGCCAGGATGGTCTCGACCTCCTGACCTTGTGATCCGTCTGCTTTGGCCTCCCGAAGTGCTGGGATTACAGGCGTGAGCCACCACGCCCAGCCCAAAAAATGTTTTTAAAAGTTTGTCTAGGATTCTCTCTTGGGCACTAAGTCATTTGGGGAGGGTTTGTTATTTTTCTCCCTCCCAGAAGAACTATCACAGGAAGAAATGAAGAAACTTACGAGTTCCTTCCTCATGCTGTTTAGATTTTAATTCATCCAATTGGCACCAAAAATCCACTACAGAAAGACTTTGAGTGCTCTGATTTAAAGACATCTATGAGGTGTGTGAGTGAGAAATGGTCCACTGAGGCTGAGCTGCTCTCAGTGGAGCTCCTTATTGTAGTGACAAAACTCAGGACAAAACTCCATCCCGTGTTACAACCACCTCAGGGACATTTGGTTACACGCAGTTGTCAGAAATAATAGGACTTTGGTGGAACTGCCTTTCTAGAAAAGGAGCAGTGAAGTGTTAAAACCGGTCTGCTTTCTCTCAGTTGCACAGCTGTGGGCTGACCAGGTGTCACACTGTAGGTTTTTCTCTCTTTATAGCCTGTTCCCAATATGTTTTCACAGGTGCTAGCATAGGAGGACAGTGTTTTCCAGGGAGGCTCGACCATGTTCATGGGGCTGAGCGCTGGGTCTTCCACAGCAAAAAAAAACTACTGTCAAGGAAATTACTCATGACTGGAGGACTGTTCGTGCCCGTTACCCAGCCTTGTCCACCCAGGCACTGCTACTAGTTTGGGGTCTAGATGAACATGTGGGCCGTAGACCGGCAGCACTGGCATCACCTGGGAATTTGCAAGAAATGCTGACTCTCAGGCTCTGCCCCAGACCTGCTGAATGAGAAGCTGATTAAGCAAGATTCTCAGGTGATTTGCATGTTATTGCTCAGCGTTCCTCAAAATTTGAATGTGCATATGGAGTCCAGACTTGGGCTTTAGAACGTTGCGTATGCTTCACTGCTTTCTGGGCCCTCCAGTCTTCTGGTCTTTGTTTTTATACATTTTTCTCAGCCTTGATAGCTTGCGTCTATTTTAACCTTACGCCACAATTCAGATGGGCCACAGTTTAATGTAATATGTATAGCATCAATGCATGGTGCACAGATCCATAGCATAGGTATCAATAGAAAGCACCTTTCAAATACAGACTCCCAGCCCCTCCCCAGACCTACGGGTCAGAATCTGCATTTTAACATGACCTAGGACTTATTTACGGCTTACAGTTTGAGGAGCCCAAGTGCATAGAACCCATCAATTCTCCCATTCTGATAGACAGCGTAGTTTACTTTCTTACTTTAATAAGCTGCATCACATACCTGTACACTAGAGGAAATTATACAGCAATAAAGCATAATTAGGTTTTGCTCCTAAATGAATTACATATTAGCTTTTACAAATTGCCTATCAAATCACAGGAGAATCAAAGTACTTTTTTGAGTCCCTAGAAAGAACAGATACACAAAACTGTACTATAAAAGTGGGATGAAGGCCAGGCACAGAGGCTTACGCCTGTAATCCTAGCACTTTGGGAGGCCAAGGTGGGCGGATCACTTGAGGTCGGGAGTTTGAGACCAGCCTGACCAATATGGAAAAACCCCGTCTCTACTGAAAATACAAAATTAGCCAAGCGTGGTGGTGCATGCCTGTGATCCCAGCTACTCAGGAGGCTGAGACAGGAGAATCTCTTGAACCTGGGAGGCGGAGGTTGCAGTGAGCCAAGATCGCGCCATTGCACTCCAGCCTGGGCAACAAGAGCGAGACTCCGTCTCAAAAAAACAAAACAAAAATAAGTGGGATGAAAAGAGGGGCAGATGCAATGATAATTATTTTGTGAATTTTGGCTACTATGTTAAAAGTAACTCACATGCATTATATTTTCACAACTCCACTATGTAGGAAGTAGCATTATCCTCATTTTACAGATGAGAAACTGATAGAGCTTGAAATCACTTTCTCAAGGCTATAGAGTAGGTGACTGTTAGAGTGGCGGTTTGAACCCAATAGCCCCTGGCTTTAGAGCCTGGCCCCTTAACAACTCTTAGCCAGTGTATCTCATAGAGAGAAGCTTTTACACAGAGGCTACCATACGCACAAATATCACAAGCACAGTATGATTTGATAAATGATACTCAAATACACAGGTTTCACTCATTTTAAAATTGTAACTCAAACAAATGTGAATAGTGCCTAGAGGCTTCCTTGCTACTGAACTGTGGTCCATTTTTTGAACATTCCTGGTGCCCTGAGTAATGTACTTTTAACCTTATTTGAAATTCCCTGTATCTTCATGAGTGGGTGTCTGAGGGGACTGTCTTACCTCTGTGAATCAAGTTGTCTCTGCACATTCATTTGAATACTTTCTCTGCATCTTTTTTAGAAGCTAAGTGTGATAGCTAAATGAGATAACATATGAAGTGTGGCACATAGTAGATGGTTAATAAAAGTCACTGTTATTCCAGATTGCTGGTTTTCTCAGACTTTCAAATTAACTCATTACCTAGATGCCAAAAGAAATATATTTGGTGTTCTCTTGATACTTAGTAAGTATTTTAGAAATATTTTATTTTAAATGGATGAATGAATAAACGAAACAATGGAGGTATAAACTAGCTTCACTTAAGGAATCACTGCTGATGCTATTCCAGGTTGTCTTGGAAGCACATGCTTGAACTCCCAGTATCATTTATCCAAAGTGAGTAAGAAGTTTTTTTTCTTTTTTTTTTTTGAGACAGAGTCTCGCTCTATCACCCAGGCTGGAGTACAATGGTCCGATCTCAGCTCACTGCAAGCTCTGCCTCCCGGGTTTACGCCATTCTCCTGCCTCAGCCTCCCAAGTAGCTGGGACTACAGGTACCCGCCACCTCACTCGGCTAGTTTTTTTGTATTTTTTTAGTAGAGACGGGGTTTCACCGTGTTAGCCAGGATGGTCTCGATCTCCTGACCTCGTGATCCGCCTGTCTCGGCCTCCCAAAGTGCTGGGATTACAGGCTTCAGCCACTGCGCCCGGCCTGTGAGTAAGAAGTTTTAAACAGGTCAGGCGTGGTGACTCACGCCTGTAATCCCAGCACTTTGGGAGGCCAAGGGCAGTAGATCACAAGGAGATGGAGACCATCCTGGCTAACATGGTGAAACCCCATCTCTACTAAAAATACAAAAATTAGCGGGCATGGTGGCATATGCCTGTAACCCCAGCTACTCGGGAGGCTGAGGCAGGAGAATTGCTTGAACCAGGGAGGCAGGGTTTGCAGTGAGCCGAGAATGCGCCACTGCCCTCCAGTCTGGGTGACAGATCGAGACTCCATCTCAAAAAAAAAAAAAAAAAAAAGGAAGAAGTTTTAAACAACAGTGTTGTGTCTAGGAATGTCCACTTATTACTGTTCTTCTCCTCTGCTCTGATATTTTTCACTCCAGTCTATAGACTAAGCACTCCAGAAGAGGCGTCTGCTTCTGACTCCAGCACTGTGCATACTGATTCATTCGGCTGGCATTTGGCCTGGCCTTCATGTGGCAGAGGTATCTTTGGCCTCTGGTTAAATGGAGTTGTCCCTCTGATGTTTCTGACTTGGCAATGAAATCTTAGTAACCAGAGTCGTCACCTGCTATTTAATCTTTGCTGGAAAGTGATGAAAACAGACCTCACTTGTATGAGAACTCTTAGGTTTAGTGAAAGCAATGTGAGAAGTCGCCAAGTTTGTGCTTTGAAACAAGCACATGTTTGAAACCTTAGGTTTCTTTTTCTTAAGCTTTCCCAAGTTGGAAGCTTATAACACAGACACGAAAGTCTGATTTAAGCAGTTCCTATAACCTTTCTAATTTCAGATTTTAAAATCTGCTTTTGCTTGAATAGAAAATGGAAAGCCAACAAATGTCTCTCTACCCCCATCCTTCCCTGAATAACCTAGATACTTAAGCAATGCTTCCCTTCCCTGGGGGTGTGACTATAGAGTATTATTTTATTGACTCATAATTAAGAACTTCTGATGGGAAAACCAGTCAACAGAGAAAAACGGCTTGGGGCACCCACAAGCAAAGAGAAAGCCTATATGTCCCTATGATGGCAAGCGCAACAGGCGGGAATGAGGAGACCTCACAAAAGAAAATCTTTTTGAAAATGTTAAGTCCTGGGCCGGGCGCGGTGGCTGAAGCTGAAGCCTGTAATCCCAGCACTTTGGGAGGCTGAGACAGGCGAATCACGAGGTCAGGAGATCGGGACCATTCTGGCTAACACAGTGAAACCCAGTCTCTACTAAAAAAATACAAAAAAACTAGCCAGGCGAGGTGGCGGGCGCCTGTAGTCCCAGCTACTCGGGAGGCTGAGGCAGGAGAATGGCGTAAACCCAGGAGGCGGAGCTTGCAGTGAGCTGAGATCCGGCCACTGCACTCCAAAAAATCCAGCCTGGGCGACAGAGCGAGACTCCGTCTCACAAAAAAAAAAAAAAAAAAAAAACAAAACAAACAAACAAACAAAAAAAACCGAAAAAAAAAAAATGTTAAGTCCTTTAAAAAGTGAAATTTGTCCTGTTTGAGGAAGTCAGTTTTTTTTGTTGTTGTTTTGTTTTTCCTTTTCCATAATGTAATGAAAACGTGAGTGGTAGTTTGAACTGCTCTAAGATTCAGGGACTGTACGCGTGAGTGAAACTGTGTGTGGGAGGGGACTGACAATGGAAAGTTGGTGGTGAACACAGAGTGTGGGCAGAAGGAAAAAAGCACATGTGAAACATCTCTGAAAGGAAGTGTCACAGGAAAAACTTTTGAGGCAGCATTCTGCAGGGCTGGTCAGAGCAGCACCAAAGCTGCCGTGCATTTGTTCAACATTAAAAAAAATCCTGCTAAAGAAACAAGCCAAAGATTTCAAATGTCCAAAGAGCCACTGATGAGAAACCATTACTCTTTTAACTGAACAAACATTCCTGGAATTCAGTCACATCTTATTAGTAAAGAGAAGCTTCTAGCTCAGTGCTGGAAACTTTTTTTTTTTTTCTACATCTGGTTCCACTCATGGAAATGACTACCTCTGCACTCATATTATTCACCGGCCATATCTAGTTTAATACAAGAGGTGATTTGCCTCTTGGTGCCTTGAGGTATGATTTGATGAGAGTTTCGTAATGCATATAAAATGGATTTCCATTAACCGATTACAGCCAATAGGACCTAATCTAGACTTTTCTGAACAATTTTTTAAACAAGTAGCCATTTTGTATGGTGCAAGTTTCGTGCTTATAATTTACTTCCTAGGAAATCTTTATGTATTAATTTAGTGTTTTTACTTAGCAATAGTTATTCCTAGGAGAGAATAGACTTTTAAAACTCATTTAAAATGGATGCTTTCAATTCTGCATTTGAAATATCTGAAATAAGCTTAAACACTATTGTGGGATAGACTAGAAAGAAAAGTAGTCTCCTACCACTGTGACTAATTTCAGGTAATTGAAAATCTACAACTTTGAAACTGCAGCACTACTAGTTAATTTGCAACAGCAAATTTATTTTTCTTCTGACAGATTTACTCATTTATGTCATGTTTCATTATATTCATTCTGTGGACATACAACGTAAGCTATTAGAATGTGAAATTTACTTGCTACTTTGTTTTTCTGGGCATTTTATTTTGGTTGTTTAGATCTGATTGTAGGTGCCCTTGTTGAAATATTCAGGAACATCTGTGGGAAGCTAATTCTTCATTCAGAAAAAAATCCATCACAAGAGGAAATAGCTTTAAAAACTGGAACTGGGATACTCATATTTTTATTCAGTTGGCTTAATTTATTATTCTAAAATACTGAAGATGACGAAAAGAATTTTTCTTCTAAAGTTCAGAACCAAAGAATCTAGGATTGTATATGGCTGAGGTTAAATGTAGGTGTTACTAGATGACACAAACATAAAAAAAATCTTAATTCCTATTTTTTTTTACTCCCGTTTTCAAGGAATGATTTCACACTGAAAATTTAAGAAGAAATTTTAAAAGCCAACATGGATGAAGACATGTTAATAGAGCACTGAATTTTTAGTTTTAGTGATGTACATGGAGTCTGCAATATCCTAGTATACAAAATGTGGACAGTTGATGTGAGGTGAGGTTTTGGGGAGAGATTGATGGGGGATATATATGTGTTAGGCACTGATCCAGACTTCTTAGGCATTACCTCATTTAATCCACCCAACAGCCCTAGAAAGGAAGTATTGTTGCAGATGAGGGGATCTGTTCATGAGAAAGTTTAATGAACTTGTCCCAGGGAAGGTTAATGAGGGGAAGAATGAAATTTTGAAATCAAGGTTTGCTGGCCCACAGAATCCATGATGTTACTAGCCACCTTTTTTAGATGGATTTGTAATGAGTTATACATCCATATCTAGAGCCAATCCATGAAAGAATGACAACCCATAGGTCATTTACGAGTAAGGCAGGGAGCTGATGTCTCCCAGTCTAAGACTTTGTGTTGATGACTTGGTGAAATTTATGAAAGTATGTGGAATAAATTTATCAATTACCTGGAACCAGGGCCAATAAAAATATCTGGGGTAACAGAATCAGGATAGAAATGATCTCAACAAACTGGAACCATGAGCCAGCCCTAAAGAGATGACATTTAACGGGGATAAATGTAAATCCCTGTTCACGGACATAAAATATCAGTCATACAAAATGAGCAGAATTGGAGAGAAGTGATCTAGCAGGGGCTCTTGTGTAAAAACATTTAATGTAACTCAAGTTATCAAATTTTTACTGAGGGCCTACTGTGAAAGAGACAATGGGGTACAGGGAGTTTTAGCTGACAGTAATTTCAATACCAGTCAATCAATATAGCTGCCAAAACAATTAATGTAATCTGAGGTTGCATTTATAAGGTTAGTCTTTCTCTAATCTCTTCTTGTCAGACCATACTGGCAATGTAGCATTCAGTTTTGTGAACCCCCTTTTACAAGGAGGATTGCCAAGCTGATACCTGTTCAGAGGAAATGCCAGGCTAGATGCAGAAAGATCCTAAACTACTATCATGTAAGAAAGATGAAAAGAAGTGAGGATATTTAGGCAGTAGAGGAGTCATCAAAGGGGAAGCATAAGAATGGAATTAGGCCCGGCGCGGTGGCTCACGCCTGTAATCCCAGCACTTTGGGAGGCCAAGGCAGGTGGATCACAAGGCCAAGAGATTGAGACCATCCTGACCAACATGGTGAAACCCCGTCTCTACTAAAAATACAAAAATTAGCTGGGCATGGTGGCGCATGCCTGTAGTCCCAGCTACTCAGAAGGCTGAGGCAGTAGAATCGCTTGAAATCGGGAGGCAGAGCTTGCAGTGAGCCGATATCACACAACTGGACTCCAGCCTGGTGACAGAGCAAGACTGCATCTCAAAAAATAACAATTAAAAAAAAAAAAATGGGCCAGGAACGGTGGGTCACGCCTGTAATCCCAGCTCTTTGGGAGGCTGAGGCGGGTGGATCATGAGGTCAAGAGATCGAGACCATCCTGGCTAACACGGTGAAACCCCATCTCTACTAAAAATATAAAAAATTAGCCGGGTGTGGTGGCAGGTGCCTGTAGTCCCAGCTACTCAGGAGGGTGAGGCAGGAGAATGGTGTGAACCCGGGAGGCGGAGCTTGCAGTGAGCGGAGATCACGCCACTGCACTCCAGCCTGGCCACACAGTGAGACTCCGTCTCAAAAAAAAAAAAAAAAAAAAATGGAATTGGTTGAAATTCTACCATGTGAAAGGAGGTTCAGCTAATTGGGTGTATACCCAAATTCTCGTCTAGAACCAACACATGGAGTTGTAAGAGAAGAGACTCGGGAAGTGGACTATCGTGTCAGTTCTGTCAGTGACAGTGTTGAAATCCAGCTGGAAGGCCACTGGAGTGGGCTGTTCTGGCAGGAATTCCTGCATGGAATGCTTTCCAACTGGGTAGTATATAAGGTATTTTCCCACAAATCCTAACTATGTGAAGGTTACACGTCTGCAGTTTCCCATCCCATGAATAAGCACAGTCTAAAGGAGGAAAGTAGAGGCTCTGAAGTCAAGTGAGGGTGAGCCTTCTGCAAAGCCAAGGGTCAAGGCTGGCTGGAAAACAGGGCTGGGAACCTGGGGCACTAAAACATGGTGGGTTGGATGGGCAGTTAGAGAATCATGTGGTTACTGAGAAGAATGGGATTTGCTCTCACTTTTCAGAAAAGGTGCATGCAACACTTGCTAGCTCTCCAAGATCAGGTTCTTAGAATTCCCAGCTGTGATCCTTCATAACAAGGAATGTCACTGTGACAGGTCTGTCTCCCTAAATTGTGTCCCAGGAAGTAGGAGCCCATCAGCTGCAGAACCGTAGGTCAGGAGTGAATATCACTGAGACACAGATTTCTTAAATGTACAAAGACTTCCAAGGATGCTTCCAATCACAAGAATCTATGATTCTAAGAAAAATGGAGGTTATCTATGATGAGGAATTTTGTTATTTTATAATCATGTCCCTGTCTTCCATCCTAAAGTCTTGCTACCACAGCCAAACTGCTTGAAGATAATTGCTTTCAAAAGATCAGGAAGAAATTTGTCTATATGCTAGCATTCCTTGGAATGACCCCTTCTAACTACTCTCAGTCTTCAAATTATCCGGAGGCAGAATAAAACTGCCTTCTAGTCTTATTAGGGGCAGGCAGGTTATCCATACTTGGGATGACCTGTCTTTGGGACATATGCCAGCATGAATGATCAACTGCAACTAGACATTGCCTAGTGACCATGAATCATGGAGATTTACCTGGTTTGCTTCATGCAGGCTATCTGACACCACCTTTGTGTGTAGCAGAATTGAATTATTTTAAAATCAAAATTCTGGTGGAATATACACCTTAAAATAATTTATTAGACTGTGAACTCTAGGAATCACATTGTGGGTGTACGATTAATATCCAAATAAGTGGTTCAGGGAACATTTTATTCATTCTCTGGCTCTTGCCATCTTCCATTGATGAAAGTATGGTGTTGGGGCCAGGCGCAGTGACTCACGCCTGTAATCCCAGCACTTTGGGAGGCTCAGGTAGGCGGATCACGAGGTAAGGAGTTTGAGACCAGCCTGACCAACATGGTGAAACCCCATCTCTACTAAAAATACAAAAATTAGCTGGGCGTAGTGGCGGGTGCCTATAATCCCAGCTACTCAGGAGGCTGAGACAGGAGAATCATTTGAACCTGGGAGGCGGAGGTTACAGTGAGTCAAGGTCGCCATTGCACTCCAGCCTGGGCGACATGGCAAGACTCCGTCTCAGAACAAAAAAAAAAAAATGGTGTCTGGGGAATAGAAATTGTGTGTGGCATTGTGTTTCCACAGCTAGAAAGACACTATCAGTTTGATCAGTTTGCAATACCTACTTGGCCGAACAGTATGTTAAAGATATGCTGATAGATTTTAGTGAGCTATCCTATTTGTATAACATCTTAAGCTCCAGAAATAAGAAGACACAGTAATAAAACAGTGAATTCTGTGAGATTCAAAAAGACAAATTGTATTTTCTGGAACATATGCAAAGCAGCAATATATTTACCAATTTCAAATGAAGTGCTCTCTCTTGTAAAAAAAAAAAAATGGAAATTTCTCTTTGAAGAGCAAGATGCTTTATTTTTCTTTAATTTTTATCCTTTTTCTTATGAAATGCAAGAAATACATATTTGACTTATCCATTTACTTTAACCAAACAGTCTTCTTATTTTTAAATGTCTGTGGATACTACTTTGACCTGCATCTTAAGAAACATATCAAAAGTAGCTGACAAATTCTACCATATGGTTCATTCCTCTTTTCTTTGTTCCTTTCTACTTCTCACTGTAGCAGTGTCTGCAGAGGGGAGAGTACCCAGAGTGGAGAGGATTCCAACCTCCTACTATCGAGATCTAAGCATCCTTTTTATGTCCTTCTTACTGTTTGTCTAAGTGGAACCCAATAAGACAAAGCATAGGCCTATTCATCAAATGGTGAATGATCTAGAACTGGCCTCAAAATAAGAAACAGAAAATCATAGTTGCAGAAATAAAAGAAAGGCCGAGACTCTAATAGCTGTCCAGGTGGTCAGTTTAATACATTCACGCAAACAAATGGTCAATTGAACTGGAGGCTGGAGTGGGCAATCTGGGGAGTGGGAGGTAGTGATTAACTACACAGGTCGGGCTATTCAGTTAATGGGCCACTTCAGTCCCAGTGTCTGAACTGATAATACTGTGTATACACAGTTGAAGCTTACATCTGAATAAAGTATAGGTGAGTATTTAGAGAATTCTCCAGATAATCTGGAAAAGGGAGTAGTTAGGGGCTCAAATTCTGTAGAGTGACTCTCTCCTTTGTTTGAATCTGCTAGATAATCTCCTCTGTTTCATTTTGTCTGAGCAAAAAACAAGCCTCCTTTATGCAAAACAGTTTACTGCAGGGAAATAATACATTTGTTGGATTAAATAATTTATTCTTTTTAGTTTACAACCTGAGGTGGATGAGATAAAATCTAGAAAATCTACAAGCAAAATAACCACATTATGAAATGTTGCCTTCTTTTGTTCACAGGAGCTAAATGTGTCTCTTCTTTATTAACCAAAGGCACAAGAACTAAATACAAAATTCCTTGGGGAAAAATGTTGCTATAGGGCTGAGCCCACTGGCTCCTTTCCCTCTCTTTATTCTCAGGAAGAAAAGACACCACCGAAGGGAAAGCATTAAAATCCTTCTGAGGTTCAATTCATGATCCCTCCCTGCCCCTCAACCTCTCCAGCTTCTCTGACATTTAAAGGAACACTGTCAAATAGGTGAGGCTTTATATTTAGAATGAAAGGCTTAAACATTCTTAATGACAATACATACCATTCTTTGATATATATTTGCTTGGAAAACAGATTAAAAATGCTCACATCTTGATCTTGTTTTTCGGATTGTTTCTATGAGGGCAAATGAAATTAGAAGAACTAAGTGTTTTGAACAGTATAGACATCCAAGTTATATAAACCAAGTCTTTCTACCTCATATTTTACCTCAGTCATAGGCTTTTTTTCTCCTATTGACCTGACCTCTGATAGAACCACAAGTCATTCTACTGAATATTCATGCATTCAAATTAAAAAAGAAAAGAAAAGAAAAGTAAAACAGTGTCACTCTCTGCAAAGCCCTATGAATGTACAGATTAAGCCACAGTGCTCTCCCAGATTTTACCCATGTTTACAGGAACACCTAAATTCACTCCCTTGATAGTACTGGGGAGCTTCACTGTAGGGTAAGAATAATTTCCCAAGAGCCCCCAAAGGGGATAAGTGGCTGAAGGAGGAAAGCTCAGAGGAAGAACTTCCATCAAGGACCCAGGGATGGCAGAGTTCTACATACATCCAGAAAAAGACAGAGGAAGACAAATGTGATTCTTTCATGAGTTCAAAAACTCAGAAAACTATATATAAATTCTCTGTGCCCTCTGGGTGTCTGTTTCGCCAAGAAAATATTGACTCAATCTCTGCTACCAAACATAGAGGCAGAAAGCAGACAAAGAGTGAGGCATGTTATACTATGATCCAAAAGAAGCAAGGTGAAACTTGTACCAGGTAACCAGGTAGGACACGTACTTCCACAGAATGGACGACCTGTGTGCATATAATTGTAAAGTCTTTTAGACTTGGTCAAAAGGCAAGGGCCAGATCTGTTTACTTGCAAATGGGCTCTTAGCAGTTTATCTGAAAATTATACTCTGACTACCAAACTACTATCCATGTAGCAAAAATGACATGTTCCACCATGTTTTCCTCTCTTGCTGATTTACAGTAAGTCACAAAAGAGTTAATGTTCTTTCTCTCCCTTAATCCCTAAAGCAAGTAGGTTAATAGTACCAGCGGGTTGTGTTTATAGAATTGAAACACTGTTATTGTATATGTCAAGAGAATTAAACCTCTCTGATTATCTATACATTTTAAAATGTATAATTTCCTTGCATAGATATATACCCACAACAAAGATGAACAAATTGAACTTTAAAAAAATTCAACTAACAATTACAATGTTAGTAAATGTAAGTAAAAAGTGACTATTGTTAATTAATGTTTTGTACACACATTATTAGTGACTGCATGCCTTTAAAAATCAAAATGGAGGAGACAATGGGATCATTGTTCGTGTGTTTCCTTGCAGAGATCAGGAAAATAAATAGTTCATCCCAGTTGCTTGGGTGATTTTCATTTTAGGAAAGGTTTGTCAATTTCAGTCAGCTTCAGAGAAGGACTTGGCTTAAAAAACCTTTTTCAAAGTGACCACTGTTTTGGGCTGCATGAACATAAAACCCCTCCTCTTGGGGAAATGCTATCTTGTTTTCCTGGATATTGACTTTCTGATGATCTGTGGATACCAAGCAAACGAGATGTGTAAAAAAATCACTTGCAGGGATTGACCATTGAAGTCAATCAGAAATAATGCAAACGCAAAGCTGTGTGTCTTGCCCATTTAAGGGCAATACCGGGTTGAAGAATACCATAGTAGCTCTAGTGAGTAACAGGGGATGCCCCCTCCCCATGCTGGTAGCAGAAGTTCACTCCTTAGGTCTGTATTACTTCTTGGCTGCCCCTTAAACCCCAAACAAGAAATCACTTCGGTCTGTAATGTCTAGGGTAAATAAGGCTAAGCAAAATAATAAACTAAATGTATTTTATTCTCTATCTTCTCAGCCTACTTAGAATTCATAGTCTTTCCTGTTTCAAAGCATTCTTTTTTTGTTCTCCCCACCTACTCCTTCTATAGCCCAATGGTTGCCCCCCACCACCCTCAACTTTTTTTTTTCTTTAACAGGAGCCAATGCATCTCTATGTGAATTTAAATTATGTGTTACTATTGTGGTCCTTGTATTTGAGGTCTTTTCTATAAATGTGGAATGTTAAGCATCAAGAAGCAAATGGCAGTAGGTATTTGAGGGCAGGAGTTTACTTGGTGCCTGTAAAAATCACTCCAAGAAAAGGCAGAGATGGGTGGCCTGTCCAGGTCACTAAGGTCTGGGAGGCCGAAGCTACTCCTATACAAATGCTGCATGTGGTGTGGTAAAGACCTGAATTGCTGCCCCACTTACTCAGTCACCATTGCTTTCTCCAGAATAGATAACGAAGACCAAAGAAGATTTATGTCCAGGGACACATTAGCAATAGTCTATAGACCAAGAAGCCCCTTGCTCCTTCTTCGACATAACTAATTTTGAGTAATAGAAAATAAATCTGGGTCACTTTTTTGTAGCTGTAAATCCAGCCTCAGTAATCCTGACCTCCATTAACATAGCTAGTATTTCAAATTCCACTGTAACAGTTGCTCTGACTCTTTGGGGGCTGGGAGGCAATCCAAGTAGCCGGAGAAGCAATTGTTTCACATGCTTCAATCCTACCACTCCAGAAAAAAATATAAGGGGGACTAGGGCAAAAGAAAGTCTCTTCTTTGTTTTCCATTTCTCATTTCTTGTACCTTTATTGCGTCTCCCTCACTCTTAACCTGTATCTCTCTTCAGCTGATGCCTGATTACCTTCTACCATGTTCAACGTTATGATCAGTCACCTACTATGTGCCAGGTGGTGTGCTATGTGGGAAGATACAAGACCCTACCTACCAGAAGATACCAGACCCTACCTACTGGGAGCTTACAGTCTAGCTCAACAGGCACATCATTAAATAAGCAATTGCAGCAATTACATTAAGTGTTGGGCCAAGGGAGGTGCCAGAAGTCATAGGAATCCCTCCCCTAAGGGGATGGAAGTGAAGACTTCAGAGGGGAAGTAATGATTCTGGATGTGTAGGACTTAGCCAGGTGAAGTGTAAAAGTAAGGATGGAGGAGAGTGTTCTAAAAGAGGGAATGAAATAGAGTTCTGGACAGGAGAGAGATTTGACATATTTGAGGAAGTGAAAATTTTATCTAGAAACTTGCAGTGAGTAAGTAAACACCAGGTCAAGAGGAACTGGGAGATTGGCAGACAATGGAAAGCCATTGAAGGGGATTAAACTGGGAAGTGATATGGTCTCTTTTGCATTTAAAAAGATCACCAATGGTGGGATATGGAGAATGGCTGGATGGGTCTTAAGACTAGAGCCAGGAAGACATGTTAGAAGGCTATCAATTGACCCTACAGACACTGCTTCAATCCCTTTGATGACAGTGAATTCACTTTCCCCAGAGATAGCTTATTGGACCTCGGGACTGCTGTGAGAAACAGAAAATGCTCCTTTACGTATTGCCTTAAGTTAGGCTTACTGATTTGGGGCATGTTCTATTTCTATCAGCTAGGAACACACAGAATCGCTTGCCAAACATTCTGAGTCAGATATGTCCTCCCTGTGTTTTTTCTGAGAAAGGAGTAAATTCCCAGCTAAACATCACCAGTTCCCTCATCTGTTCCTCAGATGATATGGTCCATTCAAGTTTTTTAATCATCACGGGGATCGCAGATGGAGGGCCCCAGTCCTCACAACCATTCTGGTAATTTACTCTTGAATTTACTGGTTCACATGTATCTATTTTGTAGCGTGGCTCCTGAAACTGAAAAACCTACCCCAGGTATTCTGTGAACAGACAGAGTAGAAAGTCTGCCACTGCCCATGGGGAGATGACTAGGCTTCCAGAAAGAGGTGAGAACACTGACAAAGTTCCCGAAGGAGGAACAATATCCCTCCTTCCCTTCTTCATTAGTCGTACCATCCCTTACTTTTGGCTGGTCACATAACCACCCAAAATAAAGGCTACATTTTCTAGCCACTCTAGCAGCTAGGGGTGACAGTGTGACTAAGATTTACCTGGAAGTATCGTGTGTGACTTCTGGGAAGGGTCTTTAAAGAGAGGGGTAGTCCTGGCTGGGTGCAGTGGCTCACGCCTGTAATCTCAGCACTTTGGGAGGCCAAGGCAGGCAGATCACAAGGTCAGGAGTTCAAGACCAGCCTGGCCAAGATGGTGAAACCCCGTCTATACTAAAAATACAAAAAAATTAGCTGGGCGTGGTGGTGGGCGCCTGTAATCCCAGCTACTCAGGAGGCTGAGATGGAGAATTGCTTGAACCCGGGAGGCGGAGGTTGCAGAGAGCCAAAATGGCACCACTGCACTCCAGCCTGGGTGACAGAGCGAGCCTCCGTTTCAAAAAAAGAGAGGGGTAGTCCCTGTTGCTATTGCTGCAGCTAAATACATATTTATGTATTTTAACCTACTATTATTTTGCATTTTCTGTCACTCACATCCAAATGCAAATCTGATTGATACAACTTCCATGTTTCAGAATTTTTTTTTTTTTTTTTTTAGCAAGTGATGACATAGATGAGTATTTCTTTGTCCATTAGGTAGAATGTGTTCTGGGAATGTGAGCAGGCTATGGTGGCTCCATTGTTTGGGGAAACGCTTTGTCAGTACTTCTGTCTGAGTGTCTGAGTTTTTACCACCCCCCTCTTATTTTAGTTTCCCACATCCAATAAATACCTTGATGCATGCAGTCTCGCTAAATCTAACTCTGCTTAGTCAAAAAGGTTTCTGTTGACTCATGTGAATACACATCAGGGGAAAACAGTGACAGCATTAATTGGCAGAAAGCCAAACCTACCCAAAAGTTTCCACATTTTCTACAATTGATGAGCAAAATAATGAGTGGAAAAGTCCCTCTATATTTTATCAATTTGAACTAATGCCAAAATGCAGACCAATCATTTCAATAAGTACATTCACCTTCTGGTTGCACTGGGAAGGGAATCACTTAACAGAATAAAGAAAACATTACTGAAAATTATCTCCAGTGTGATAAGGGGAGGGTGGCCAGGAATCAACTCAGGTAAATTAAGAAATAAAAGTGTGACTACTTTAGCATCAGAGGAATTTAGTTATATTATTATCACCTTTGGGACATAGTAAGAACCTTAGTTCAAACAAATGAAAGATTAGCCACAATAAAAATGTAAACGACCCTAATTAATGATTTTGCTCACAATTAGTCTCTCTGTATATACTCATTAACACTCTTAATGTTCTTGATAACCTTAATATCCCTTGGTCAGGAGAAGCAATGGCTGACCTCTGCATGGCCCAGCTGCAAAACAGATATCATCTGTAGCTTGGATTTGCTGAAATTCCATGTCCATTTCTTGAATCAGATCTCAGAGTAAACACAATTCTCCTAACAAGCTACTAGTGAGACTTCATTCTTTTTCTTCTGTTTCTCTTTGAGGAATGAACGGAATCTCTCCTGGGACCTATCCTGTGCCTAAGAGCAAAACAAGCATAAAAGTTCCCACATTTGGTAAACTAAGAGCCTGACAGATTCCATCTGAGAAAGATGTACTAAGTTAGTGTGTCCCTCACAGCAACACTCCTGCAGTTTAATTATTTCCTTCAGGTCATGGCTATGCCTCAATCCACCATGTCTTCCTGCTGTTATCTTAGGAGCTTCTGGACTTTGACAAGTTAACATCTGTAATAGTGCAAAGCATGTGTATTTGGTGGAGGGTGGTGAGGGGATACGGGTGGAGAAATGTTGAAATAGCTTTAACAATCTGACTAAAAAGAGCCACTTCAGGAGAGGGAGCACCAGAGACAAGGTAATCAGAGGGCAATGGTACCATCTCTTAATCACATACCATGAACCAAGAGGTGACAATGAGAGGGGAAAAATAGGAAAGACAATTCTATATGACAAAAACAACCAGGATGATAAGCTTTATTTCTGAATTTCTTTGGTTTTATGTTTTGAAAGCAATATTTCATAAGATTACAATGACATTTAACTCTTTTAAGAAACACTTGTTTTTTAATAAAAAAGAAAATAAAAGCCTCATTTGCTTATGACGTGAAATCTGAAATACATTGTAAAGGATTTTCATGGACCGATCAGAGCAATAGATATTTAGATAGTTCCATATAACTACTTACCATAATTACTTGAACCTACTTGATGCATCGATCTATAAAACATTTCTACTATGTAGACTCAAATATTTACAAAGGGCAGTGAATCTCTGGGTAGTCAAGAAAAAAAGGAGAAAGAGTAGGAGAGAGTAAGGGGAGGAGGAAAGGGAAGAAGAGAAGGATGTTTAATTGCCTAAAAGGACGGTTCCCTCCCCAATTATAACAGCATTTTGTTATGTACAATTCCATCATAGGCTCTGGGTGCTCTAGAAGTCCATTTAGATTAAGAAACAGTTACGCTTAGTTTGGAGTTCTGTTCAGTATGTTTCAAGTTCTGAGACCACTAAGACTCTTCCACAAGAATGGCTTATATCAAGGACCTATTAGTAGACAGAAAAGTAAAAGGATTTGTGAATATATCAAAATGTCTATGAGTATAAAAGCTTAAAGCAAGTGGAGTCATATGAAGACCTAAGAAAAGATTTAAAAAGTCTCTCATGGGGCCAGGCCTGGTGGCTCACTCCTGTAATCCCAGCACTTTGGGAGGCTGAGGCGGGCGGATCACGAGGTCCGGAGATCGAGACCATCCTGGCTAACACGGTGAAACCCCATCTCTACTAAAAATACAAAAAATTAGCTGGGTATAGTGGCGGGCGCCTGTAGTCCCAGCTACTCCAGAGGCTGAGGCAGGAGAATGGCGTGAACCCAGGAGGCGGAGCTTGCAGTGAGCTGAGATTGTGCCACTGCACTCCAGCCTGGGCGACAGAGCGAGACTGCATCTCAAAAAAAAAATAAACAAATAAATAAATAAATAAAGAAAAGAAAGAAAAAGAATTGATTATGTTTCAGCAGTTTTACTGGAGTAACCAAGTCTACATGAAAGGCAAAGCATGGTCACCAGTTATGGAATCCCAGGTAGGATCAGGAATGCATTAGGAAAGTGCTAATTGCTTCAACATAATTCTTCAGAGCCTGCAAAAGTCAGGGATTAGGAGAATGAAGGTTAGTAAAGCTTGTTTTGGGTAAAGATGTGATGTGAAAGAAAAGCCATTGAGATGGGATCCACTAAGTGACTATGCTGTGTTCCAGATTATTATTATTTTGAAACGGATTTTTGTTCTTGTGGCCCAGGCTGGAGTGCAATGGCATGATCTTGGCTCACTGCAACCTCCACCTCCCGGGTTCAAGTGATTCACCAGCCCTTAGCCTCCCAAGTAGCTGAGATTACAGGCATGTGCCACCACGCCCATCTAATTTTGTATTTTTGGTAGAGACAGGGTTTCACCATGTGGGCCAGGCTGGTCTTGAACTGCTGACCTCAGGTAATCTATCGGCCTCGGCCTCCCAAAGTGCTCAGATTACAGGCATGAGCCGTCATGTCTGGCTTCAGATGATATTTTTTACCTGTAGAATGTGAGCTCCCAAAGGAAACGCCTAATAAAGTGATTTGAACACAGTAATAAGGCAATAAATATGTTGAAAAAAATGAATCTAAATTGCCTTTTAAAATCATTTGTGAATGACAGCATAGCAATTACAAATTTAACATAGCAGGCTACAGTAATATAACCAAACCTCAATATATTCACTTAATCAACAAATACCTACTGAATACCTTATAGACGCCGGGCTGTGTTTTAGGCAGTGGGGATTCAGACACACGCAAAACAGAAAAAGTCACAGACTTCACGGTGTTTACACATCAGTGATAAGGGCATAGCATATCTGGACAATTACCTGAATTAAAATGTTTAACATTCTCTAAAGAACAGACATTTTAATGATTTTTCAAATAATTTCACCATGAATATACCAATTGACTAGGTATTTCACTTCCTTAAGAATTGCTGGCTCTGGAAAAGAATGCAACAAGTCCTATCAGATTATGCCTTAAAAATGTGCAAAATTTTTGTTGTCAGATCTGGCTGTATGTTCATTAGGCTGTATTCATAATTAATACATTTTATTTAGATTTTTTTTAGATATAAGTCAGATGGCAAGCTGCTAGGAGCAAGCCATTACAAAAAAAGTAAAAAGAAAAACATAGTGTCCTTTCTCTTGAGGCACTTACATTCTAATGCGAGAGGTTGCAAGTCACAAAGAAATATACTTAAACACAAATGTCCAAACATGAACATACTTTCTAATTCAAATGCAAAATGCATATGTGGTATAGAAACAGAAATGAATCTGTAACATACTTTGGAATGAATGAATCAGTGCAGGTCAGCCATATATGAAAATATTTAGCCTACCCAAGGATCTATTTGTTAAATGGTTTCAAAAAATTCAGTGCGGTTATTCTCAATAATATGAGTGCAAAAACACATTTTTAAACAGAGATCTTTCTCCTTTCTAATCTACTGTTTATTAGTGAGTGCTCTGACAGGAAATAGATGGTGCACTTGACTTATGATAATTTGTGGAGGGGTTAAGGACTAATTATCCAGGTGTAAATAGGGTGTGGGGGAATCTCCAGGGATACAGTGGGAACCCAGGGGTAACCACAGAGATGCTGTCACCACCCCTAGGCCTGAAGGACTGAGGGAGGGAGAGGTTTCTGGAACTGAGGAGAGAGAGTCCTGTGGGGCAGGCTGCCTTGAAAGGAAGCAAGAGCTTTCTGACCAGAGCAGGGAGAAAAGGGTGTAGGTGCACTTGGAAGGGCAAATGGAAGACATGTGACATGCACCACATATACTGTTGCCCACCCAAGTTAATTAAATAGTCATTCAATATTTATTGAGCACCTATTATGCACCAACCCCTGTACTATGGAAGGACTCTAAAAGAAGAGTAGGTAATTGTGTCTGTCCTCAATAATTCAGAGCCTAGTGTAGATGACAGACTTATAAACACACTAAGTACTGTGCATTGATTTAGGCAAGTTCTGTAACAGAACTTTGCAAAAGTGTTGTGAAAACAAAGAGGGTTGAGGAAGAGCTATCCTTTGGAAAGGGACATTATTAGGGAATTGCTGACACACAGCCTTTACCAGTAAGATTAGGTTAATTGCATTCAAGATAACAAAGAGGTCACTGACTTATGGGCCTATAATTCTACTGATATATTTACATAGATAAAAGCATATACATTAAAAGGTCTCACCAAGGACTCCAAGAGTTTTTGTTTTTGTGTTTTTTTAAACCACAATTTATATCAGAAATAGTGCATTGCAGTCACATTATGTTGAAGGAATCTGCTTAAGTTCATACAGCCACTTAGTAGCAGAGAGGACAAGGACTCAGGTTTCCTGGCTTTCTGCCAAGGTGAATCTTGGAGATGTTACGTGTTTTCGATGTAACTTTAGGTGTACCTAAATTAAATTAGTTGCCTTTCTCCTCTCATCATTGCTCTAGTACATTTCATTTCTCTTCATCCTTCATTCTTATTACACTGATTGGAGGGCCTCTTGAAATTGGCATCAGTGAACGTCTTAAGAATCAAAAGCTCAGAGTCCTGTATCTGTCGGTTAGCAGTAAATATCAGTAATGTGTTTTTCACTTTACTTTGTGGTAGCCTGTACTTTCCTGGTGTAATTTCTTTTCATATAATGTGTGAATTTTACAGTATGATGTCAACATGGTGAAATGCATAACCATATGGTTGCCACATAATTGAATGCTCCAATCTGTGAATTGTGCTTTGAGCAATTACTGTAGTGACCTAATTGTTGCCATTCCCTGTTTTGTTAGTGACAATTATTCCGACTACCTTAATGCAGCAGACTTACCAATATATTCATTTACTCATTTCTACAAGACTGTGAGTGAACTCCCAGGGACCTTCCCTGGGCCTTAATATGATGCCTGGTATATTGCAGATGCTCTACACTTGTTTAATCATCCAACATGCATTTTAACATCATGCATTTAGCATCTAATGTTTAATACATTTCAGGTGCTGCAGTTGGGATACAAATATAAATATGACATAGTCACTGCCTTCAAGAGGCTCAGACTAAGTTTAATTCAATTTTACTGCTTTTTAGGCAGACCAGTACTGTGTGGTAAAACACCAGGCTAGTGAAGGGACACCTTCAAACATGATAATGAGAGCAGTTGTATGATTCATGTTGCTTAGACTAGAGCCTATGTAGCTCACAGGCTGAATTTACTTGGCAAGCAAAATAATTGCTCTTGCAATAGCCCAAATGTCGCTGCTTCTGATGGGCTGCCTTCTGGTCTTCTTCTAACTGATGGGACTGATGGCTGGAGGTTGCCTGGCCATCAGAAGCCTTTTCTTTTCTTTCTCCTCATAGGTCAAAGATGTGCCTTCCTCCATCCATCCCTACCTTTTTTGTTGCTCATTTGGAAATATTCCCCAGTTCTGGCTTAGAGCTAATACAGTTGAGCACTGAGGTTTGTTCCTGCACTTTGTTTTCAAACTTTCAGGTGTTTTGCTCGTGTTGTCCATGCAAATTTTTACACGTTTAAGAAGAAACAAAGTTTACTTTTGTGCCCAAGGAAAAACTGAGGTCTTTGGCAAAAATGATGCCTTATATGAACTTTCTGGTTTTAAAAGTTTTCTTAATTTCAGTTTTGATTGACTCTTTTTTTTTTTTTATCATTGAGCAGGTTAAGCAATAGAAGTTATTATGTGTATTCTAGAAATATGCTTTTCAAAATGCTTTGTGAACATGGAAAATAAGTATAGCTTATATGTTATTAAAATGAGTTTCTTTTATGCAACATGAATATTTGGGGTGAGAACCCAAATGCAAGAGAAAGTAATGCAAGAGAAAGTAAACAATTCTGCTGAAAAGTTTTTATAACTGCAGAGATATAGAAATTGCCAGATAGCCAGGAGCGGTGGCTCATGCCTGTAATCCCAGCACTTTGGGAGGCCGAGGCGGGTGGATCACGAAGTCAGGAGTTCGAGACCAGCCTGACCAACATGGTGAAACCCCATCTCTACTAAAAATACAAATCAAAATTAGCCGGGCATGGTTGTGTGCCTGTAATCCTAGCTTCTCAGGAGGCTGAGGCAGGAGAATCGCTTGAACCCAGGAGGCGGAGCTTGCAGTGAGCCGAGATTGCACCATTGCACTCCAGTCTGGGTGAAAGAGTGAGACTCCGTCTCAAAAAAAAAAAGAAATTGCCAGAATGGTTGCCAGTGAGTAAAGGGTCATCAGGAAATCCATTTCATTTTGTGGTGTTCAGACCTAAAGTAAAAGAGTACAGATGTTTTCTTCTTTTATTCTTGTCTGCAAAGTCCACACATAAAGTCAATGATGGGAGAAAATAAAAGCTGCTTTGGTTATGGATTTTGGAGCAGCCCTGCAACTCCGTAATATTATTTATGAAATACTTCAGAAATTTCTGGAAAAATAGAGGTATCAAAAGGAACACTGGGAAAACAAATAGTTTTAGAAGAATCTTTTTAAAATATTATGTTTGGTAAATAAAAGACAAAAGTTATACAGACCATGAAGTGTTACAAGCATAAAAAAGGGGCAGGGAAAGATTATCACCCAACCTCCTGAAAAAACACAGTAAATTTAAACCACAACATTCTTTCAAGGTAACTTAAGGAAAGATGTTAAGTCTGCTTCCCTTTTTGTTTTCATACAAGAGATTTACTCTGCTCTCTATAAAAGGACGTGTTTTCTTGTAACTGCACCAGTTAGACTTCTCTATTGTAATCTGGAAATCTACGGCTTTGGGGTACTCCAAGCATAGCTTTTTGTTGTGTGCTCTTTCTGCTGTGCAACGCTGTGCTGCAAAGGATGTCACTTTAATTATTCAGTGGCCCATCTTTTAAGCCCCTTAAAGGTTATAGGGCACATTCTGTCTAAACACTCAGTAAAAGTCAAGGTAAGGTACCATCTTAGATCCAAGGATTCTTTCAGTTCTACTGGTCCTTAACTGATGCTCACAATTCCCCAAATCAGTTGGTAAATGGTGGTCTCTTTAATGATATTACTTCATTCTTCAATAAAGTTGATTATAAACAAATTGCAGCCAGCAGCCAAATTCAGCACAGATTATGTGCAACTGCATTACTGCCTGGGGTGGCCTCTTTTACCTATGCACACCTTAGCTGAGGCTATGTTCTGGCATGCCGGGCAATAATACCCAGGCCCTCTGCTGCTCTGCCTGTGAGATAGTGTGGTTGCCTCGAGATATGCTAACACACTCAAAAGAAAAACAGAGGTGAAATCCACTTTACCGTATGGAGTATAACTACTGTCCCTTAAAAACTGTCCAGGAAGTATATACATGGCTGTGAGTAAACCAATGATGATTACAAAATACAACAAATGCCACACCAAGTAACCCAAGGGCTCTACATCTTGCCATTATCGAATAAAGAAGGTACTTTCAAGGCTTTGCTGTTTTTAAGGTCTATATCCTGGCTTGTGTAAACATATATGGTCATCACTAAATAGATTCCTCTCTGTTACAGAGCCAACAAAGAACTTTTTTTAAGCCCTCACTTCCTCCCCAGGAAATGGTGTATATTCAGAGAGGAAGTTGTCTTCCTGTTTTCTCCATACTAACACTCTTGCTGGGTTTTTTTCTAAGCTCCCAAACTCAGAGTCTCCATCATATGGAACAAACTCTTCTTAGCAACTGGCCACATTTTTTGCTGCAGTGATTTTAAAAAAGATTTATTTTCCATAAGTCATAAAAAGTATTACTAGTCTGCTTTGTCATCTACTATATTCTTAAGTACTATGTCCCCTCCCAATCTCTATCTTATTCAACCTATAATAAGGGCATTGGATTCATCCAATGGGGTCATTCTGTCAAAATTCTTAGCAAAAGATATCAACTCTTAGCTTCCCAGTTACAAAAGCAACTTGACAGGGCACCTGCTTTTTATTATTTCAGTGTTGTATGATACAAACCCAATGTGCCTGGCACCCAAGAATGAAATATAATTCAAGAACGTTTTATACATTCTGCTCTAATATTTTAGCATTTCAGCATTGATTTCTGGGACTATTAAAAAGAACCATTTGGAAACAAACGGAGTCTTTTTCTTTAGTTGTTACAGTCAGTTAAGGAACTCTTGTTTCATTTATTTCATGTAGAGATACTTGAAGTAATAAAGTTCAGATAAACCTGAAAATTAAGGCAGGGCTAACCCTGGATGATATTTTAAATGAGATGAATTTTGAGTTTGTTAACTCACTAGTTTATTAATTCTGGTAATATGACAAAATAAAGTTCTTTAACACCCCCAATGATAACACTAGCTCACCAGCAATGGATCCAAACCAAGATGAAATCTCTGAACTGCCAGAAAAATAACTCAGAAGGTCAATTATTAAGCTAATCAAGGAGGCACCAGTGAAAGGTGAAGTCCAACTTAAAGAAATAAAAAAAAATCATACAGGATATGAATGGAAAAATCTTCAGTGAAATAGACAGCATAAATAAAAACCAATAACAATTTCTGGAAATGAAGGACACAGAGAAATGTAACTTACCAGTTTGTTAACAACTCGATGTGTCAATTATCTGTTAAGTCAAGAGTTTTCAAAATGTGGTCCAGAAGACCTCCTGCATCAGAATCATCAAAGTGCTTGTTAAAATGCAGATTCCTCAGTCTCCTTCCAGAATGATCAAATCAGAATCTATGGAGTAGCCCTAAGAATCTGCATTTTTGGCATCTTTCCAGTTTGATTACTTAAGGGTGTGATAAAGACATAAGAGGTTAGTGCTCCCAGGGATATTTATTTGTTCACAGAGAACAAGCAAAGACTTGAAAACTTTGAAGACCTGTAACTATTTTTTTGGGGGGGCGGGGGGGTGCAGTCTTTTGGGACAAGAGTACCTTCTTCATATCCCTCAAATTTCATAATAAAAGCAGTTCCATCTTCATCTACTTACGAATTGAACTCTAGGGATCAAATATCAAGAAAGGCTGGGTGCAGTGGCTCACGCCTGTAATCCCAACACTTTAGGAGGCCAAGGTAGGTGGATCACTTGAGGTCAGGAGTTCGAGACCAGACTGGCCAACATGGTAAAAACCTGTCTCTACTGAGGCAGGAGAATCACTTGAACCCAGGAGACGGAGGTTGCAGTGAGTGGAGATCGCGCCACTGCACTCCAGGCTGGGTGACAGAGTGAGACTCCGTCTCTAAAACAAACAAACAAATAAAAAACAAGCAAAGTATCAAGAAAAAAATAATTGCATTCTTTATTGGCATCCTGTAACATACTGTATTGGGAAGATATTCTGAAGATAATTAACCTGGGCATTATAAAATCTATAGGCTCCTTTAATTGTAATTATTTTGAGTGCATTTTCACTTTAACAGTGCCACAAAACAAGGAATTATTTTTCAAATTACCCTCCAGGAAAAGAAAGAAGAAATACAGTTTGATTTCTTATATCAAGCAATAGACCTCAATATCTCTCACTATGCATGGAATAGTTAAGAATAGTTTAATAATATATTAGTGGTCATTTCTGGGGGCATACTCTACAGTGAATGTTCAAGATTTTGATAGAAAAGCAGACTTCAAAACAAACTGAAGTGGTGAATTTAGACAGTCAGTAGTTAACAATACCTAACATCAAAGATTCTCAGTTAATTTTGTTTTCTTTTGTTCTCAATAATGACTACAACATGTGCCTTATTTTATTTTATTTTTGTTATTTTTTAAGATGGAGTCTCACTCTGTTGTTGCCCAGGCTAGAGGGCAGTGGCACGATTTTGGCTCACTGCAACCTCCACCTTCCGGGTTCAAGCAATTCTCCTGCCTCAGCCTCTCAAGTAGCTGGGATTACAGTCATGCGCCACCACACCTGGCTAATTTTTGTATTTTTGTAGAGATGGAGTTTCACCATGTTGGCCAGGCTGGTCTGGAACTCCTGACCTCAGGTGATCCACCCACCTCGCCCTCCCAAAGTGCTGGGATTACAGGCCTGAGCCACTGTGCCTGGCTGCCTTATCATTTTAGATATGTCCAAAACACAGTTTATATAAATTTACCAAATGATTTATCAATTACTTACTAATGAGTATAGAATTGAGATAATTAAAAGGTATTCATTCATTTAATATAGAACAACCCATCAGACTTATGTTCAAAAAGCTCTAAAACTTGTTAAGCCTCTGACAAGTCGTTCAATCTTTCTAAGAATTATTATTATTATTATTATTATTATTATTTTATTTATTTATTTTTTGAGACAGAGTCTCACTCTGTCACCCAGGCTGGAGTGCAGTGGCGCAATCTCAGCTCACTGCAAACTCCACCTCCTGGGTTCACGCCATTCTCCTGCCTCAGCCTCCCAAGGAGCTGGGACTACAGGCGCCCACCACCACACCAGCTAATTTTTTTATTTTTAGTGGAGATGGGGTTTCACCACGTTAGCCAGGATGGTCTCGATCTCCTGACCTCGTGATCTGCCCGCCTTGGCCTCCCAAAGTGCTGGGATTACAGGCGTGAGCCACCGTGCCCGGTCCTTTCTAAGAATTATTTACTCATCTGGAAAACGGGAGTAACAAGAGGAACTGTGTCAAAGAGATACTGGGGGGATTAAATTATACATATGATGTACTTAGCACAGCACCTAGCATAGAGTAAGTGCCGAATAAATGTTAGTTACTATAATTATTATTAATATTTTCTTATCTCTAGGCACAATGTTCAACAATTAACTGCATATTATACTTTTATAAAACCAATATATAGATATATTGTTCAACTTTTCACACTATTTTACTCTATAGTATATGTGAATATAATTGGTTTAATTATAAATTCCAAAATTTGAAATTCCTTTGTCTCTTCCTTTTCCATAGCTTCATATATGCACTACTTCTATAAACTACATGTGAAGCTGACTTTTTTCTATCCATTTATTGGACTACATTTAGATTTATATCCTCACCTATCTTTGGATTTTATATAATAATCAGAAATTTGGAGTCAGATTACCTTATGTATAATGGTTAACTTTTAAAGAAATTTAAGTGAGTTAAAGTTTAGAGAACTTTAGAGAAACCTAAAAGTCACAGAAAGCCTTAAAGGCACATACATATTTTTAAAATCCTAATTTTACACTGTTAGCATCTTGATGTGGTATCAACACCATTTATGAAGACATTCTTTGTTAATTAGTTTATGGGGTGTTAGGTGAATTATTTAGTAAATGGTTATCAGAAATCAAATATTTAACTATAAACCTTGAATGATAACCAATATTCCTCTGATCTTAATAATTGTTGTAAGTACATTACTTCAACAACTATTTATTGAACTCCTTTTGAGTGGAAGACATTGTCCAATGTGATAGGGTCTTTGAAATTAAAAAAAGAAAATCTTGTTATCCAATTTGATGAGCTCAAAGTCTATTGGGAGAGACAGATGTAAAAAAAAATCATAATCTAAAAATAAGAATGAAGTACTGACTTGCAGGGATCCAAGGGGGAGTTGTAAGAGAAGGGAAGATCAGAGGTATGGTGGGGTCTTTGAGGATGTCACACATCTCATGTCAGGCAAGTACTTGAGGAAAGGTGGCAAGTTTACTGTAAATGAAACACAGGGGTCCACAGGGTACCTAGTGGAGCAGATGGAAATGGGTTGGAGCTCTAATCTTGGAAACTGCTAATATATTACAATAGTTTGGATTCTTCTTCAGGTACTAGTTGAGGATCTAACATTTTTCCTAATAGAAGATCCACAAAGATAAAATTCAGTTTTGAAAGTTATCTGTGGCAGAATACAGAGGGAAGATTAGATAGAATGGAGAGAACTAGGCCACAGAGAAGAGTTAGGTAGCCATGATGAAAAAAAGATGAGTCCTGAACTAAGGCAACTGTATCAGTAATAGGAAAGAGATGCCAGGTTCAAGAGATACTTCAAGATAAAATAAAAATGATTTGAGAACTGGATATGGAATTTGGGCAAGGAGCTGAAAATGCTTGATTAATCAGGCTATAGAAGGAAGACAGAGAGAAAGAGAGAGAGAGAGAGAGAGTGTGTGTGTGTGTGTGTGTGTGTGTGTGTAGACGGGGGACTAGTAATCTCATTTGTGAATACAATTTTTGAAGTGCCTGTAGGACACAGGCAGAGATATTCAAGAGGCAATGAGATCTGGCAGTTAAGTGAGAAAGTTAAGTTAAAGATAATGGATATAGGAGTCAGCGTCAGGTAGATGGTAACTGAGGACACAAGAGTGCCTGCGATCACCGAGAAGAGCAGGCAGAATCAAAGACAGACAAGGACAGATCCTAAAGAATGTAACATAATTTAAGGGTTCACCCAGGAAGAGGATCCAGTAAAGAAGGAGCAAGTAGAGCAGAGAGACGCAAGTGACAATCTGGAAGGCAAAGTAATGACACAAACTGCAATGACTTATGCACCAACTTAATAGTAGAGGAGATTTTTTAGGAAGTGGAGATTGTCATCATCTTATCAGCCAGCAGCAGTGGGTGAGCCTCCTCTCAAGAGACCAGGCTGCTAACAAGGAGTTAACTCACTGTCACCACCCTTTCACAATCTCCCATAGAAGTGCTAGCAGAAAGAAAATAGTCCCATGATAGAGACGGCGGAAGAGAGAAAGAAGGAACAAGACATTTAGATAACTCATAAATGAGTCATCAGCCCATAAACAAGAAAGAGTCAGCAACATGGTAATTTAAGTGACACTGAATCTCTGCAGGCAAATTGCTTGGTATAACTCAAAAATTATTGATGAATGAACTTGGGTAGACACTCCACCAGCCAGGGCTTTGGTTTCCTCATCTTACAATTAGGAGCAATGGGTGACATAAACTCTATGAGCCTTTCTAACCAAAGCATACCAAGAGCCCATTTGGTCCTCACAAGTATCATATGAGGTAGGAACTATTTTTAGCCTATTTTACAAGTGAGGTAACCAAGATACGGAGAGTTTAGAAAACGGACCCACACAGGAAAAGAATAGAAAAGCTAAGTTTCGAATTTGGGGCTTTCTGACTACAAAGCCTATGTGCTACAGCACCCCATTGGAGCTCTTAGAACTTTCGAACTACTTATTCTTTCTTTTTTAAAAATGCAAGGCTGTGAGGGAATCTGGATAGGTATTGCTACCTGCACAACAGGTAAAGAAACTGGGAATTTACCTACAACTGTATGCCCAGTAATGGGGAGCCCTAATTCAGGTCTCCTAATTCTACTCTACTTTATGATCTTTTAAAGGCCAGTAAGTACATTCCATTAGCAAACACTAACCTTGAGACCAAAATTAACATCTTGGAAAGAAACTACTGTTACTCTTATAACTTTATAAAATATCCTTTCTTTCTAGAAATCATAGCACCCCATATGGAAATAAATCATCTGAGATTCTGCCTTAAGAAGTGTTGATGGTAGTTTAAGTATAGCCCTCTAAAAAGTAGCAGCTTTTCCTACATCATCTTACTAGTTAATCTTCCTGGGAACGGGCTGATATTTACTCATCCCAGGAGACCACTGAATTGTCTGGACTCCAAAAGATACCAAGGATAAGGTTTTAAGTTCCCCACCATTAGTCATCACGTGGAGAAGAGTGACAGAGCTCTTTACAGATGTACTGCCTTGTCTTTGCCCTTAAAATGAACAATGTTCAATGAGTTTAAATTAGGAAAAGTCATTAAGAGTGCCTCCCTCCCTTAAAAGTGGTTGGCTCCCTGGGTAATATGTGAAATACTTGGCGGTCTCCAGACGACAGTATCAGATAGGCTAACAATGAATTTGAGAGCTTTGCAAAGAAAAGTTAGACAGAATGGATCAGGTTAAAGTGGATACAAATGCCCAACTACAAATTCTAATTATTCTCTTTCCCACTCTTGGAACAAAGAGACAATTGTAAAATATATTTCGTATGTATACATATACACATATACATATATACAAATAGCAAAAGTATCTCCTCCTGTTATTATTGATGCTCAGAATTTCTATGGAATGTAATATATGTGCAGTTTTAATAGTTAAATAATAAAAAGTGAATACTTCTTTAGAACTAGGAAATAGCTAATTTCTAATATAGGTGTTTTGAGGCCATGCCTAGGTTATTCTGGTAAACTGATATTGTGGAGAAAACGTTTTTGAGTCACGAAATTCTGCATTCAAATCTTAGCACTTCCTCTTATAGCTCTGTAGATCCAAGTTACTTAACTTTTCAGAGCTTCAGATTTCAACACATCTGTAAGATGGAGGAAAGAGCACCAACTTTTGGGGATTCTTAAAAAGATTAAATGTGATAAATAATGTAATCTCTCTAGAACCTTGAATTCTCATTTGCCTTTATTGCCTCCTACTCCTCTTGTGATCATGTACAACAAAATAGGAAACATTTGCTGATGTTGGTAAGCCATGAACTCAATTCCAAAGCAGGAGGTTTAAATAACCAAGAAAACTCCAGGAACTGATGCCATTATTTTCCTCATGAGAAACGCTCATAGTCATGCAAAATAAATCACACACTTACTTCTAGGTCATTGGCCAACATTTTTGTCTTCAGTGGTGGTGATTGGCTACTCACATTACCCTCTGCAAGAGGCTCTATTTTAGTAGAAGTTGTCGAGTAGTTGATGTGCCCTGAAAACTATAGAACGTCAACCTTTCCTCAAGTTCTTAATTGCATCCATTTGTTTAAAAATGCCGAAAATGCACGTGCTCTGACCTTTCTGAGATTTGAACTCGGATCCAATGAGGAAGTAGAGGCTGAGGATTAGGAAAGGACCATGTGTCTTTGGAAGTTGGCCATGTGCCTCATCTAGTTGATCTTGGATACTTGAGATTAGGTCCAGTGGTTCCCTCACTTTCTTTGCTTCACAAATTAAAAAGATCTAGCTCATAAGAGATGTCTGTGTGTCCCTTTCTTGCACTAGGAATATGGGAAAGCTGCTTAAGAAACTGCTGCTTGCAGCTCATGAAATCAAGAGTCATTTGTGTAGTAAAGTGAATTGGCCACTTATATTTGTGCAAAGTTGAAAAGAGGGTGGGCTGGGGAATGGGGTAATTCCAACTCAGAAATAAATCATCTGAGTGGACTGTATAACCCTTGAAATGCTGGGGCAGGTTGCTGGGTTCACAGAGAGCAGGTCCCCAGCACTGACATCCTTCCAAGTAACAAATCTTCATCAAGGCCTTATGACCTCTTTAACACCAACATATAACACAGAAGATTTCAGATCATAGTGTGCTCTCTCTTCCACTTCCTGTTATTTTTAGTTCTCTGCTTTGTTTCATGTTTTTAAAAGTCTTTACTAACACTTCTAGGGGCAACTTCTGAATCAGACAGTGGCCAGTAATTTCTCTGACGAATACACTTTGCTGTCCCCTCTCTGGGGCTGAGGAAATCCGAGGCAGGAAATGGTCAGTGGCTTGTTCAGTGTGGTGTAGAAAGGTGGAGATAGAGCATGAGCAGTTCACTGGTTAATTAAGCCCACTGAACCCTGCTGCCACCTGGAAATGGGCCCTGGGCTCATTCCTGCACTTCCTCTTCCACACCTGCAGCTCAACAGAGCCCAGCTGCAGCCACCCCCCGCCCCCCTCCCTGGCTGCTGGCTGCCACTGCTTTGGCTGGTTGTTCCCTCTCTTTAACCCATTTTTTCTCAGTCTTGGATCTTTAATCATTTTCAGTCAAATGACTGATCCAAGTCCAGAAATTATAGAGCCACAGACTAGAACAACCAAGGCAATGAGAATGTCTCTCTAGCTTTCTAAACTTAGGCCCAAAAGGACTTCCAAACACATTTCATAAAATTATTATCTGAAAGCACAGGGGAACAAGTCTAAGGCTAAGACATGTATTGCATATTTTGAGGCTGAGTTACATACTCAATTTGCTTAAAAAAAAAAAAAGAGTATTTAGTATCATGTTTGCGGAGTCACATGTCCCAGTCCACAGGAACTACACAAACTGTGTCTTCAGAAGTTGGTAATCTCTTTTAGGCATGCTTAGGCCAGAAGAAGAAGATGTGAAATTGGACACGGGAAAAAGGTTCTCAGTGTTGCACAGAGGGAAGAACCAGAAAGATCTTAGCCTACTCCTCAACCTAAACCCTAAATTCATACTCGGCCTTTTCTTTTCAGTTTGTAGTTTGACTTTTCTGCCCTAAAGTCTATGGCTCTGATGAACTCCCAGGAAGAGGAAGCCACTGCTTTCTTCCATTTTAATGCCTCTGTTAAAGGCCACCTCAAATTTCACCTTTCTCATAAGGCTTTCCTCAATTCTTCCCAGAGAATTTTACTTCACTTCTCTTCACTGCCCCAATTTTTATTGTTGGTACTATTAAATTTGTAGCTTTATAATATGGAAGGTTTACATGGGTATGTCTGGTCCTGGTATTCTATTTATCTATATTCCCCCAGAGTGTCCAGGCCATGGTGCGCTCCAGATCACTGAATAAAATGCTCATGGATCATTTGTGTGTGCCGTGTATTACAGACACTATTCTGAAAATGAAAAGCAGAAAGAGACCCAGTCTCTGTTTTCAGGAAGTGTGGAGCCCATTGAGAGAAGAAAGCAGGGAAGCAACTGATTAGAAGCCAACGTAATGTGCTTTCTCACAGAGGGTGTGAATTCAGGGCTGGAGCAACATGGTGCAGGGGCACCCAACTCTGGGTAGGACACTGGGGAGTAGAGGTCAGGGTGACTTTTGAATTGAGACTTGGAAAAGCAAAGGTTTGCCAGGAGACAAAGGGCACGGGTAATTCTACCGGTGGCAGGAGGAGGTGCACAAGGAAACAGGTATGCAAGAGGCCCTGAAGCGAAGTATTCAGGGAATTAAGAATATGACTAGAGACCAGGGAGTGTGAGAGCAGGATGGTGGGGATGTGGAATGAAGAACCAGACCTAGATGTTCTAATTCAGTGGATGCATAAGCACATCCAACATACTTTGCTCAGTGCTCATTACATGTTACATTGCTATTCCTATGAAAGTATAATAAGTATTTGCTTAGCTATTTCACAGATGGTCAATTTATACTAGCTCCATGTCACTGGAAATATTTCCCTTGATCATCACGAATGCAGTGAAGGAAAAAGTGAGAACGCTCACTCCTGTGCGTTTACTAAAAGTAACTGCACACATGCAAAGGCACTGTCCATCTAAATAACTAAAAATATAATAGGACATGGTGACTGTGACCCCATGGTGCTGATGATACAGTTCACACAGCACTAGATGCTGCCCTGCACTGTTCTTACTTATAGCGTGTTATGTCAATAGACTCTATGAGACATCGTATTTAGATTCCCCCATACTTCAATCCAGAGAACACTGTCCACCGATAATTTATTCTAGCAACTTCCTTCACTGTGTTATCTGTGCTTTTGCTCTATGGTTTCCTATTTTACAGACCCAACCTTTAAGTCCTCCTCTCTTTTTGAAGGTAGAAAAGAATAAGACAGGACAGAGAAGCTTGTAGGAGTAGGTGAAGGTGAATAATGGTTGGCAACTTTCTAGTTGATCATATACCTGAAAATATGTTACCCTGATGGAGTGAACACCTTTTGAAACCACAGCTTGGTTCAGATGTGTTGTTAGTATTAGATTTTACTATGTAGCCAGTGCATTAATTTATGCATCATCATCTTGACCATTCATCCTTAAAAGTATTAACCCAGTGTAATTCAGTACTTCTTTGGTAAACCTTCCATAGGAAGATTACGGCAATTTTAGTGATTATAAACTATCTAGGCTTAGCAGATGCTGGTAATCTATGGGAATCATGACCTGAAAGGATTTACGTCTAAATGTGATTTAAAATCCCCCCTTCAAGACTCCAATTTACCTTTCACAGTTTGCCTCTCTCAAAGTACATTTCTCTCCAGAATACTTTTTCCTATTAAATGATTCCAGGCAAGCTCGGTATTACATGGGTAAATACATTTGCTTTGTGCTGTTGAGGTACTTGTATTAATTCCAAGTTGTTTTGAAAAATGCACTAGTGAAAACGTTTGGTGTGCCTTTTGAATTTTTCCACAGTAGTGCCAGTGACAGAAGGCAGCTGTAACACTGGCTTTGACTTGGTTTAAAGGCTGATATTTGACTCCAACTCCAAAAACAATCATCATTCTTATAATTCAATCCTAAGGGCCATGCCTCCTCAGTGAACCCCACTTAATTGTCATCTTTAATAGGGGTATTACTTGGAAATCCAGTTTTCAACCTATCTTTTTTTCTTATCCTCAGGGTACACGGCATGAAATGCATTTTTATCTTGATGCAGAGCAAGTGACTTACTTGGGTCAACTGACTACTATTTTAAGGCCAGAATTTCTTGAAAGAATAAAGTATAAAAACACAGAAATTTTATATTGTTTTATATTGTTTATATATATTGTTAAATATATATATTATATTTATAATATATAATAAATATATTACAAAATATATATTGTATTAATAAAATATTAATTTTATATTGTTACTTTTGTTAGGTAACCTCCTACCCCATTGGTCTCATTTTAAAATGAAACATATTTTATGGGAATGTGTAACACGACATTTTTTCTTTTTGTTTTTTAGTTTGAGGTCTTCACATAGAAAAGTATTTATATGTGCCAGAAAATTCAAATCCCAGAGTCTTCGCTCCCATTCCTGACTGGGTAGGTTGCCAGATAAAATGTAAAAGCCCAGTCAAATTTGAATTTCAGATAAATAACAAATAAGTTTTTCAAAGTTATAAGTATGTCCCATGGAATATTTGAGACATACTTTTACTGAAAGATAATTCATTGTTTATCTGAAATTCAAATTTTAACTGAGCATTTTATATTTTTATTTGCTAAATCTAGCAACCCTATATCTGGGGGCACTTGAATTATGATCAGAAGTACATTATCTCCAGATAGTAGGTCTGCGAAATTCCCAAAGGACCATTCTTTTTGTGGGTATGTGCAAAAGTGGAGACTGTCCCACCACGCCATTCCCAAAGGCCCCTGGGGTGATCTGGCTCGCGGTCTAATGGATCTATCTAGACAGTGGAGATTAACCAGTCCCTCCTTTAAAGTATGTTAAAAAGCTTTAAAACAACGTAAATAAGGCCCTTCACATACCGGGCACTCAATGTATTTAGGTTGGAATCTTTGATGTTCATTAGTGCCAGTCAAGATGAGGAAGGAGATAAAATATGACATCTTAGGAACCATTCCTGTGCATGCCTCACCTCTCAATCTAAGCACTTTTGGATTCTTCAAAAACCAGCTATAACTCCACCTTGTTCAAGAGGCCTTGCCAGATCACCTCGGACATGAGTTCTCTGCCACCCCACTTCTCCAGCATTTATCATTTATACTATTCATTTGATATTTAACATATTTTGCTTAATATGTTAACCATCCTTTCGTTTATACATTCTCTCAGGAAAAATGTAGATAGTAGAAGCTTTGCACTGGGTTTACAGCACGAGCCTAGGAGACAGACCAATTTTAGTTTCCAATGCTGCCCTGTCCCGTCTGAGCTTTGTAACCCTGAACAAACAACTTTTTTGAGTCTCAGTTTATTATTATTATTTATTTATTTATTTATTTATTTATTTATTTTTTGAGACTGGGTCTCACTCTGTCACTTAGGCTGGAGTGCAGTGGCACAATCTCGGCTCACTGCAATGCCCCCCTCCTGGGTACAAGTGGTTCTCATGCCTCAGCCTCCTGAGCAGTTGGGATTACAGGTACCCACCACGACACCCAGCTAATTTTTGTGTTTTTAATAGAGACGGGGTTTCACCATGTTGGTCAGGCTGGTCTCAAACTCCTAAGCTTAAGTGATCCACCCATCTCGGCCTCCCAAAGTGCTGGGATTACAGGTGTGAGCTACCGTACCCGGCCATCAGTTTATTATTTTTAATCCCTCAGTAAAATGAGAATACTTCATCATGTTGTATTAAATGAGATGATGCGTGTATAGTGTCAACTCTTGGGAAACACAAAGACACTAAATGGTGGCATGTTGTTATTATTGCCATCATCTTTATATTAATATTACTACCTTCTTTTAACCTCCCACATGGGTTATCAGGCCCTAAGTGAATTGATCGAAGGATCTTTGCCTGAGAGTTGACAGGGGCTCCAAATTCCTTGCTGTCTAGAGAAAGGGGTGGGGGACACTGCTTTAAACAAATGAGTGACCCTCCTTCACTCTCTTAGGGTACAGATTTCATTCTTTCTCTTTCTCTGTGCTCCTTTAAACCTGCAGATTTAAGCCACTGCCTTATGCTCTGCTTGGGACTATGTGAGATGCAGGAAAATTTCAACTGCCTTAGAGATTTGTTTCCCTAGTGGCACCGGACATGGTGAGCCCTCCTGGGACTCAGAGTCACCACATGCTTCCTGCCTTACTCTTTATTGACTATTTGCTGCCTCTTTATTTTTTTCTAAGTCATCAGTGAGGAAGTTGCATAACTTAAAAGCTAAGCTAAGTGGGAGTCTGTTTACTGCAATCTGGAGTCATACATATTATTTATCTTCTTTGTAAGTTTTTACAAAATGCAATGTAGTGTTCTTATAAATGCAGATTTTTTTTTTTTTTTTGGTCATCCTGGGGTATGCATGAGCTTGGGTTTTTAACATTTTATTTCTGGTTGTATTATAGGTAATAGAGTAACTTGGAAAAAAGTACAATGTCCTTAATAGTCAGACATAGATTTCAAAAAATACAAGTTTCAAATACATCCTCTGAATCCTCTGCTGGATTTTTCCAAATAGCAAATTCAAAATCTTTTATATAAAAAGTGAAAAAAAAAAAAAAACAAAAGCATCATCAAACTGAAAGGAGTATGATTTTCTGGGTCGTTCATTCATCAGCATATTATCTGTAAAACTGTAATCTCTTGGAAGACTCTGGCTGACACAAATTCATTTTGAATCAGTACCCAGTGCCTTTTTCATAACAGGTATTCAACGGGCATTGGTTGAGCCAATTAATGAAAAAGTATTTATTCAACAAGTATTTATTGAGCACTGAGGAGATGTATTACTGTAAGTTCACAGTATATAGTGTTATTAATACTATGGTCATTAATAAATAATAATTTTACCACAACACTGTAATGCAGCCCCCAGAAAGCCAGTGACATAAACTGGAAGTTTGGGTGACAGAGTTTACAGTTTCTGATTGTTTAGACTTAAAGCAATTAGCCTTGCTGTCCCCACTGTTAACCACAGAGAAGAACATGTTCCCAAGTTTCCACCTATCCACTTCTAGATTAATAACTTTAAAGTCATTCCAAACCTATCAAGACTCAGAGATAGCCTTGGGCCTTTCCTGTAGTGTGGGGTTTGTCTTCATGAACAAAATCCCACTTCTGCAGCCTGCAGTGTGACCCATCTGTTTTGTATCCCCTGTCATTTTGGGAACAGTGTAACACTGTGGAGGCCAGGCTGTACTCGAGGTTAGAGACCCCACCTTTAAAATTATTACTCTGGGGAAAGCAGGAAATATTGTTTCAATTATAAGGATAAAATATGGACAACTATGAACCACTTAAGAAGTTTCATAGTAGTTGCCTTCAACCACAAAACCAAAATCAGTATTGAGCTCTTTGCTTCTGCACAGTATAGGGAAGATGTGAGCGGCAGCTCAGTCAATTTTATTTTATTATTATTATTTTTTTTTACCGTTCTCTGGGCCTGATTTCGCACTTGAAAATTTCCAAGCTCTCAGAGTACTTCAGTGTTAATAGACAACAGCTAAAATGTTGCTATATTTGCAGATGTGAGCAGAAGAACAAGGTCAGCACACATAGGACCAGGTCTTGGTACAGCAGGAGCATGTGGAGTTTCCAGAACTGCTTTCAGGTGTTTCTATTCTGTACTGGTTTTCATTCCCTATTTCCAATACATCATCTCCCGTGTTTCACCTCATTTCCTCCCAGTTTCCGTTTCTACTTTGTCATATACTAATTTGGACCTTTGTAATCTTTGGTTTCCTTCTAGTAGAATCTGGTGATTTTATTAAAACCAGACCAAGGAGAAGAATGTTTCCAGGTAAGTCTTCAGGCTGGCGGCCTCTTCTCCAATATCATCCCGGTCCATTAGCTGAGCCCGGTAGGTAATCCCACTGTTGCAGACTGAAGGCTTACAAATGCTGCTCAGGGATAGCACTATGCTTGAAGCATAGGCCTTGTGCTTTAGAAGTCATGAGTTCCATAAGCACACGCTGAATACGTTTATTAAAGGACATGTGGTCACATGGAATGTGGCACTCAGCACTGCACGGCACTAGCAGTCACCCTGAACGCTCACTGTTGTGAGTAGCACCATCCAGGCTCTAGTGCAGACACTTCTCCGTATCCCCTGCTTTGTGTCTTGGAAGCCCAAGGTGGCTTCTTTTGAGGCTGGATGGCGATGCTGCCCATGTCAGAGAAGGACACTTCTTTGGAGAGCAGGGAGGAGTTGAGCAGCAGAAGCACTTAGGTAAGAAAAAGACAAATTAATTAACTTGTCAAGTCTTTCCTCTCAGCATGAATGCAAGGGATAATGAGGTATCATTTCCCAGGAGTGCCAAGCTTCCATTTTGCTACTTCTTTTCATGTTCTAATTCAATGCTCCAGAAGTACTCACCTATTACCGTGATAACCCCAAAAGTTGCGAATTGTGGCCAAAGAACATTTTGTAATATTAAACAATTCCTATGGCCCTTAAAGTTAAATATATGCAGGTCTAGTAGTGACCTGTGTGACAGAGATTCTTTGGTAACTGGATCACCATTGAATACTATAATTACTGCTAGTTTTATTTTTATAAAAATATTTAATATGATTTAAATTTTTAAAAATTACAATTTCAGTTTCATTTAAATAATTATTTATATGTTATATGCATTAGTTATACCTTGAATTTTGCCTTTTTTCCCAGAAAATTGAAGATATTAGAAGAAAACTTTCAGTAGCACAAAAGCTTTTAGTTTTTGATTTTTATGTTTACTTTAATTTACATTTGTGATGAAAATAAATTCAAATTGTGTATACTTTAATATTACACTTCATTTTTAGTACTTTAGAGTCTAACGTTTAGACCATTACTGTCAATAGAAGACACGTTATATGAAAACGGTCCTTATAACAACATAATTAGGGAATTGCAGAAATGAAAGCAAAAATAAATTTTATAGATTAAGTAATAATATATTAATTATGTATGACCTAATTTTATTACTCATGGAAACATCACCAACCCCTCAACAGAATATCCAGATGTACACAATAACGATTACAGTCATCATGGACATTTTGTTGACTTCAAGAATGATAGCTTTCCACATATTTTTCAATTTTGTCATTATCGACATTTATTTGTCAAGGTAGAAAGACAAAGCATATTTTACTTAACCATTTGTTAGCCTATTTGTAATGTCTAATATTTAGACATATAGTATGTAGGCCCTCCATTTGTTTTGCCCTAAGTCCTAAAAATATTAGAGGGTAGATCCGACCAGGTATTTTCTTTTTTGTTTGTTTTGGTTGTCATTTTTTTTAACTTTTATTTTAGGTTTATGTGCAGGTTTGTGTCATATACAAAGTGTGTGTCACAGAGATTTGTTGTACAGATAATTTCATCATCCCAGTAAAAAGCATAGAACTCGATAGGTATTTTTTTCTGATCCTCTCTCTGCTCCCACCCGCCATACCCAGGTAATTCCTCTTTTTGAGGCTTACAGTAGTGCTGTTCTTCTGAACTACTGCCTTATGATGATTAGTTTAGGTACAACAGAATTGGGTTTTTTCCCAAGTTATGGAATGTACTCTCTCAATTTGTAGTTTGTTTTACAGATAGGGATAAAAGCATAAGGGACAGGAGCACTGAATTGATATTATAATCAGTTTCCCAAAGTATTTTTTGACAATCTATGTGTATGATGTAATATGCTCCCATATTTTACGCAGAAGGGAAAAGAGAGATACATTACTTTATATTATCTTTGGAGTTAGACAACCCTAGATTTGAACTGTCATTCTGCCACTCACTAACAGGGTGATTTATTTAAACTATTTAAGCCTCAGTTTCTTTATCAGTAAAATGGCACTGAAAGCACCTACACCCAGAAGGTTTGCAGTGAGGACAAGATAATACATGTAAATTACTTAATAGATATAAAATAGTTATTAGTATTACAATTATCCACATTTTAAAATTCCTAATGTACCTCTATTTATTTACTCAATAACCCTCCTTTTCAAACACTCTGATAACTCTCCACTGCCCAAGGTGTGCCTTGTTATGGCATTCAAGGGGCTCCAATATATCCTTCCGACCTTAAATTCCAACAGTGCCCTAACCCCATGACTATTGTCCCTGGAGATCTATACTTTCCTACCTCTATGCCTTTGCTACCACAATTCTATCTATTTGAATGGCAGTTCTTCTTCCAAGGCCCAGTTCAAGTTCTTCCAAGATGTCTTCTCATCTTCCAATGTTAATTAACTTTCTTCTCCTTGTGCCCCTATAACATCTCCTCTGTAGCTCTCTCACAAAACTCATTACAGTGAGCTTCGTATCATATTAAGTGTTGTGTATGTGTCCATCATCTCTGTTATACTCTCAGCTTCTTTGGGATAGGTTATATCTTTGTCACCTCTGCATAAGTGGATCCCCTTCCCAGAGCACATGACATAGTACTTGGCACAAAGTAGATGCATGCAATGTTTTTTAATTGAATTTGTTGAATCTACTTCAGAGGAATAAAAAGAAAATAAAAACAAAATTAGGTCATTATTTGGATTCTTCAAGTACTGTTGATTCTTGTTTTCATGAGTACAAGGATTTTTGTTTTTTTTTCAAAATGACATTATTTATACTTTAAGACAGTTAGCTAATTTCCAGGAAAAGCACTTTGTCTAAAAGCACTGCTTATTGACAAATTGAACATTGTGATACACGGCACTACTTTAAAAAATATGCAATTCATGTAAATACTCTGGGGGAGTTTCAATATTTAGGTATGTTAGTGTTTTCAAATGTCTACAAATTCTTTTCTATTCCTCTTTCAGAAAAGGTGGAAACTACCTTCCTCCTGAGTGCAGGCTTGACTCAGTGACCAGCTTCTAAGGAACGAAATAGAATGGAAGGAAGTATGGTGTGCAACTTGGGAACTAGGTCATAAAAGACCATGCAGCTTACTCTGCTTTCTCTCTTTGATCACTTGCTATAGAGAAGCCAGTCACTATGTCATGAGGACAATTAAGCTGCCCTACAGAGAGGTTCACATGATGGGGTCACCTGTCAGCAGCCTTTGGAAGCAGATCTTCCAGCTCTGTTCATGCTTCAGACGATAGCAGCTGCAGCATACAGCTTGACTGAAACCTCAGAAGAGACCTTGTACCAGAACCACCCAGCTAAGTTGCTCTCTGATTCCTGACTCTTAGAAACCATATGTAGTAATAAATGTTAATTAATTTTGAGATAATTCATTATTCAGATTAATAGCCATGGCCAGGCATGCTGGTTCACACCTGTAATCCCAGCACTTTGGAGGGCCAAGGTGGGTGGATCATTTGAGGTCACAAGTTCAAGACTAGCCTGAGCAACATGGTGAAATCCTGTCTCTACTAAAAAATACAAAAATTAGCTGGGCGTGGTGGTGGGCACCTGTAGTCCCAGCTACTTCGGAGGCTGAGGCAGGAGAATCACTTGAATCTGGGAGGCGGAGGAGGCGGCAGAGAGCCAAAAACGAGCAGCTGCACTCCAGCCTGGGCAACAGAGTGAGACACCATTTCAAAAAAAAAAAAAAAAATAGGTAACCAATACAGATTGTATAGAGATAGTATAAGCATTCTCATTGTAGTTATTCATAGTTTTTTGTTTTTGAGACGGAGTCTTGCTCTGTTGCCCAGACTGGAGTGCAGTGGCACGATCTCGGCTCACTGCAAGCTCTGCCTCCTGGGTTCACGCCATTCTCCTGCCTCAGCCTCCCGAGTAGCTGGGACTACAGGCACCTGCCACCATGCCCAGCAAATATTTCTTTTTTTAATTTTTTTTTTTTTTTTTTAGTAGAGATGGGGTTTCACCATGTTAGCCAGGATGGTCTAGATCTCCTGACCTTGTGATTCGCCCGCCTCGGCCTCCCAAAGTGCTGGAACTACAGGCATGAGCCACTGCGCCCGGCCAATTACTCATAGTTTTAAATCTATGATCATTAATCATAGATTAATGATCTATGCTACCAAAGGTAGCAAGGAAATTTGAGCTGGTTATCAAAAATTATAATCTGGAACCCACCTTCAGTTGATTGCCATTCATTCAATTAATTATATATTTAGCAAATATGTATTAAATTATCTCCTATCAGCCAATCACTATGCTACATCTTAGAAATACAAAGACAAATAAGGTATGGTGCATGTTTTTAAAGGCTCAATATCTTAGTGTTCCCCACCACAGAAAGCACGGGGCTTGAATCTGAGAAGCCTTTATTGCCCAAAAAGTTATTTAAGAATAATTTTGTGTCACAGAGAAAGAATTTGGGTGGAATTCAAGAAAAGACTCTGGGCCAATTACAGTTTTAGCAGGTAAGGTCCCAAACAATGCTAGACCTGACAAACAGCTTCAGGCTTTTAAACTAAAGACAGTGGTCTCAGGTTGTGTGACAAATGGAATTCTATACAATGGCCTGTCTGTCTATAGTCTCTCACACATAAGAGCAATCACTGCCAATATTGTCATCCTCAGGGATGAAGGACAGTGACATTAATGGGAAGAAAAATATTCCATTAGTAAAACATCCCCTAATTAATTCTAATCTGTTCCCTGGAAAAGCTGCTCTAGAGGAAAGATTTTTTTTTCTCTACATGCCAAACTGCCAAGCATTACTTTGGAAAATTTTCCATTTAGTTTCAAGGAATATTAAAATGCTTCACTTAGCAAAAGTTAGAAATGAATCTATTTCCTAGCTTATATTATATATAAAGATAAGATTTTTACAGGCAATGTCAATTCTTAATTGAGCATATCAGCTAAAAGCAACTAAATTCTATTAGTCACTGAATTGACATTTATTCTTCTTATTATTCTTTACTATAAAAATGCGCTTAAGTACCTAAACTGCATGCCGTCTTAGAAACTATGATACAACAATGACAGATGTAGCCCTTATTCCCCTAAAAACTTTAAATTCATCAGATAAAATTAGCAGAAAACAAATCAAAACTGCACAAAATAGAATATCTTCGCATCAATTCTTTAGGGAAACAGTAAAAAATGTTAAGTCCAATGGAGGAATATGAAACGCAACAAAAGTGACAAACCGGTAGCTACACTATGCCTCAATAAGTATTCACAGAATCAGGAACGTGTCAAGCTGACTCCTACCTTGGGGCCTTTGTACCTGCTAGCCTTTCCCTACCCAGCAAGTTCTCTCTGCTTAGCTATCACGTTAATCCTTTAGATCTGAAAGCATGTGCCCCTTTCTTAGGGAAGTTCTCCTTGATTCTCTAAAATTATATCAAGTTTTCTGACTCTATAAACCTTTCCTTAATATCACTTATTATAGTTCATAGTTTCCTTCTAATAGGTGTATACTTACCCTAATACCTACGCATTATCCTGTACTAATCCATTCCTTGATATCGCTTTTCACAGTTCACAGCTATACATTTATGTGATTATTTCATAAATATGTCTCATTCACAGCTATACTGTAAGTTTCATGCCAAGAATGCAGGGAGTGGTTCTCTCATCCTCCTGTTTCAGCCCAGTGCCTGGCACACTGTAGTTGCACAATATATATGTGAATAAATGAATAAATGAGCAGTATAGTATGTGTTCAGAGCATGAGCTCTGAAGTTAAACATATTTCAGTACAAACACCATCATCTCACTATCCAGTTATGTGACTTTTGACATACTTTGCTTCTCTCTGAGACTCATTGAGTTTTCTCATGGGTAAAATGGAAATAATAATAGTAGTTTCCTCATGTGGTTGCTGTAAGTTTACATGAGAAAAGGCATACAATGTGTTTTGCTTAACACCTGGCACAGAATAAGTGTTTATTGTTGTTGCTCCTGTTATTATTAATGTCTCTGTCTCCATTGAATGAAATCATTACAAATTCGGCCAGGAGCAGTGGCTCATGCCTGTAATCCCAGCAATTTGGGAGGCCAAGGCAAGTGGATTGCTTCTGCCCAGAAGTTTGAGACCGGCCTGGGCAACAAAGTGAGACCCCTGTCTCTACAAAACCTACACAAATAGTGGAGCATGGTGGTGCACACCTGTAGTCCTAGCCACTCAGTGGACTGAGGTGGAAGGATCACTTGAACCTGGGAGGTTGAGGCTGGAGTGAGCTGAGACAGTGCCACTGCACTCCAGCCTTGGGGGGAAGAAAAAGGAACATTACAAACTCAATTCTCTAATATTTTTTCTTCTTGTTCAGGAAGGTAGGAGAGAAAGTACTGATTGAGTCTATCTCTGCTAAGCTTCTGGACAGCCCAGTCTTGGTCACATGGGGTTTCCAGTCACTTCTGCTGCCTGGCTCACTCCACTCCCCCTGGCATCAGCTAACTTCAATCACTCCCTCCAGCCATCACCAGGCTGAATTCTTGGTTTCCTATTACTATCTAGAGGTACAGCTCTTTAATTTATCTTGCTTTTCTCCTTCATGCTAGCACCCAGTTCCCAGGATATGACACTGTATAGAGCTAGGCCAGAAGAGAAATGAAGTCACACTCAAAAATGGCTCCACTTTCCCAACTTCCAAACACTCTCCCCAAGCCAACCAAGTATATACACCTTAACTTTCCTCTCAGGATGACTTCCTGCCACAACTAGTAGAGTGCCTGGTTAAAAATAAATAAATAAAATAAGGAGATGGCCACTGTCCCCCTTCCATTGGGACATTTTACTTTTGGGAACAAACATTTAGTCATTGAAGCTGAGGAAGTCTTCATTCAAGGACAGGGTTTCCTTGCTCAGTCGGCCAGGCCAGACCAGACCAGACAAGCCTCATGTGCCTGAAGGTCCTGGCTCCTGGACCCTCACTGTTATTTACAAAGTCTTAACAGAGTAACTGTGAATTCCACTGTGGTGATGTTGCCTCTGGCTGGCAGATGGCCATGGTTTCTAGACTTCATAAGCAATTTTGAGGCCTGCAGACATGGGTATTGAGAGCACCAGGCTCTCCTTTATATATCTATGTTCACGCAGTCTCTTGTAAAGTTATCTTTGACATATTTTAAATTTATTAGTTGTTTTCTGAAAATGTGGCTACTTCTACTTGAACAAAAAAAATGTTCCCTAGTCTCTTACCTCCAGAGGCATAGCTTTGTAGAACAATCTATAGAAATAAAGAGCTTTTACGAAGTTCAGGGTTGAAACAAAGAAAAAGAAAGTTGTTTCTCAGCAGAAAAATGCAACAAAGCCTTTCTTCTTACCAAATAACTTAAGAATGTCTGAACAAAAACATCCCAAACCTGGCTAGTGCCAGAATTTCTCAGATAAGTCAAGAGAGGAGAAAAGCACAAATCACACCCCAAACCACCAAGAGATGAATGAATGACAAAAAGCAAACAATACATAATTTAAAATGTTGTTAAACATTTAAAGAAGTAAATTGTAACCATATTCTAGAACAGCAATTATACATAAGGGTATTTTCTAATTAATTTTCTTCTGAAAACAATTGGTGAGATCCTGCAGAGATTCCCTCTCTTCCCCCAAGGCCTTCCACACCCCTGGAGCCCCAAGAAGCCCTCTGAATGTTTACTCTCTACCTCCCTAGAGGATTCCCTTACCAGATACCACCTCATGTGTCATGTTGTAAAGCATTTCTCACAATGTGACTAGTCTTTCTAACCAGATTGCAAGCATCCTAGATACAGAAATGTAGTCACATGATCTCCCCAGAAGCTACCGTGGTGCCTTGATTACATATCGATTGATTCACTTAAGAATTTCTAAATGTTTTCTTCAAACCAATAGAGAATAAAAATCTGAAAGAGTACTTCATTCCATTATACCAGAATAAAAGCAGAACTGGCAATACCATACATTTTAAATTACTCACTTTTTGAGGAAATTGTAGACTCTTTGGGCTGCAGAGAAATATCATTGCTTGGTGTCTACTCTCACATAATATTCTGTCTTGCAAAATACCAGACAGATATCAAAAGCAGGAAGGTGGGTGTGGATATGGAAAACAGAAATCAATTTGCAGTATTTTGGTATCCTAGAACCAGTGAAACTTTTTCTTACATAGAAAAGTACTATGTTTGGTATGCAAATATTATTATTAAGCTTAACACCAGTTGTTAAGTTTTTCAGAATTGTTATCCTCAGTAGGATAACTTGAAACTTGAAACAGCTTTAAGAAAAAAAAACGTTTAACGAAACATGGGATGTTTAATGAAAAATTTCGCACAATATGACTGTCCCTGGTCCCATTTTTAGAAAGAAAATCCCGACTCTTTAGAATATGGAATGATGAATATGGATAGACCTGGCTAGTCTAGAATAGTCTAGGATAGAATATGAGTATGATGATGACAACATTTGTGCAAAAATTTTCAGTTTATAAAAATACATCAAAATTCATTAATAGCTCTTTCAAAGATTTATATGTTTTGCTCGTTCAAATATTTGTATATATTTATACATATTTGTACATCTTGATTCTCAATTTAAATGCATTACTTCACTTACTGTTCTTTTAGGAATTTATACATATTCTTTTTTCAATGATTTATACACAGTTCTTTTTGACTTAGGAAAATGAAGTAGCTGAAACGTTGGAAGAACAAGGTTGTATCTTACCTACTTTATAGCATCCTATATTCAGAGTTGAAGACTAGACATACTAGCTCCCTTTCTTCAAATGGGTAAATGAATACACAGAAATGTTGAATAATTTACTAAAACATATGTAGGGATGACTGCCTATTGGGTTTCCTGATTTCCAGGACAGTCCACATCAGATTATGTTGATTCTGTTCTGGCCAATCTGAGACCTATAGAGTCCCAACGTTCTCTGATTTCATCCATACCTATCTTTAGAAATGGTCCTCAGGAAATGAGGGAACAATACTAAGCCTAATGTGCTGTGATGTGTGTAGAATATATCTGACACTTGTCTGGCTAATTAAAACCCTACTTCTCTACCCAAATAGCGGTGTTGTAAGAGATCATTATACGCACTTCTGCATTTCCTTCCTTATTTAATGTCCTCATGGTCACATGAGATGACTAAATGCTCAGGTCCTGAGCTACATTTCCATGTTTAGTAAATCAGGAAACAGTGAAAGATATGTCTTGTGACATTTTCATTCCAAACTTAGACTAGGCATGAGTATTTAATGACAAGCGAATAGATGTGAATGAGAAAGAGGTCAAGATTGGAATAATCTGGATTGGTATAAAAATAATTTATAAGCAAAAAAGTATATATACGGGGTTTTATTTATTTTTATTTATTTATTTTTTTAGAGACAGAGTCTTGCTCTGTCGCCCAGACTGGAGTGCAGTGGCGTGACCTCTGCTCACTGCAAGCTCCGCCTCCTGGGACTCCGCCTCCACGCCATTCTCCTGCCCCAGCCTCCCGAGAAGCTGGGACTACAGGTGCCCGCCACCATGACTGGCTAACTTTTTTCTATTTTTTAGTAGAGACGGGGTTTCACCATGTTACCCAAGGTGGTCTCGATCTCCTGACCTCATGATCTGCCCGCCTCAGCCTCCCAAAGTGCTGGGATTACAAGTGTGAGCCACTGTGCCTGGCCCATATATACGGGGTTTTAATCAATATATTTCTCTTTATATAAAAACTCTCCTGATTCCCACAGGTAAAATTATTTCCTATTTAGTGTATCACCATTTGTAGCCCTCACAATTCCCAAAACACTTTATTGTACCTGTTTTACACACCTGTCTTTTAAATGTAAAGTCTCGGCCAGGCGTGGTGGCTCACGTCAGTAATCCCAGCACTTTGGGAGGCTGAGGCGGCAGATCACGAGGTCAGGAGATCGAGACCATCCTGGCTAAAACGGTGAAACTCTCTCTCTACTAAAAATACAAAAAATTAGCCAGGCGTGCTGGCGGGCACCTGTAGTCCCGGCTACTGGGGAGGCTGAGGCAGGAGAATGGCATGAACCCAGGAGGCGGGGCTTGCAGTGAGCCGAGATTATGCCACTGCACTCCAGCCTGGGTGACAGAGTGAGACTCCGTCTCAAAAAAAAAAAAAAAAAAAAAAAAAGATGTAAAGTCTCTACAGAAAGGAAATGTGTTGTATTCATCTCTGTATTTCTATTAACTTGAATAATACTGAAATATAGTAGATGCTAAATATGCTTGTTTCATAAGTGTGGGATAAAATAAATGCTTGTGTAGCCTTTGCCATTAAGGATTTTATACTGGAGCTGGGAGATAATCAATCACATAATACTTAGTGGTACCTACTGTAGGATGTATAGGAAGACAACAGTGAGATGCACCCTGAGGGCTTGGGAATGGCAGAAATTAGACTGCTCTACATACAAGAGAGGGATTTTTGTAAAACTCAACTGAAAGTAAAGGACTTGACTGGGAACTGCCGACTGTATTTAAGACCTTATGAAAAACAAATGTATGAGTTGGAAAGACAGTTGGTCACTCATGGGAACTTCAGAGTAATTCAGAGAGCTGCAGAGTAATCCTCTGAGTAAGCACTTTGCCAGGCCAGTAAGCATCCAAGGAAGCACTATCCACTATCCAAGCTCATCGTACAGAAGGACACTACCTACCCAGTCCTGTGGGCAGGAATATCCTTAGGTTAAAAAATGTGTCACCAATCTTCTAGTTCTAATCCTTAAACATGTGATTCACTTGACTAGTCGCTTTTGCCTTGATTCCATGCTCACCAAGAGTTCTGATGCCTCTAACTAAACTTACAGAGCTCACCTCAAGATACCTGAAATATTAGCCTGAGGACGTGGGTATCTAGTTATGCTAAACAGGTATATTTTATATTGAAAACTAATAAATTAGAATCTATCAGATGAATCCGAGGAAGATGAGTTTGCCTCTGGCTGAGGTAGCAACATGTGGTATCCTGCCATTCACATCACTGTGCTTGTGAGTCTGAGGGGCAAATTTAGATCCCCCCAAGATGATTCCTCCCTATGGGTACTTATGGTCTTCCCTGAGCATCACATCTTTGGCTCCTCCATGAGCCACATGCCTCTTCTTCAAACGGCTGCACAGATTATATGCGTAACACTATGCTTTAAACCACTAGAGAGTGATCCAAGATAACATATAATTAAGTGAGAAACTGTTTGGCATAAACTAAAAGTGCTACAGAAATTCCGAGAGAATAAGGATCATTGTGGTGGGCGGTTATCCAAGGAGAGCTTCCTAAAGACCTATGGTGTTAAGAGGGAACTTGATGTCTGGGTAGGATGTGAGTGTGTGGAAAGAAAAGGAGGGCGTTTCTAAGAGGAGGATGTGGGTCCACAGATATGGAGGCCAGCATGCTGGACCACATTGCTGAAGTATTAGAACCACAAATTGGGCCAACATACTCTTTCACTTCCTTCAAAATAAAACCTGGAAATTGACAAGAAAAGTAAGATATCAGCCTTCTTATTTAAGCCCTAATCTGTGAGCATGAGTAAAACAAAATAAAATAAAATGAATCCCCAATATCCTATCATGTATCTAGTTTGAGAAGAAAGATATTAACACTCTAATTATTTGCTCTTAAGACCAATTTTTAAAAGCTGTTATCAATGCAATGAGAACATTTATACAAATGTTTAAAGCAAATGAAGAGAAAACTATCTGTTGCCAACAGAAAAGCAAGTTTGAGTGCTAGAGTACAATAATTTATTTATTATACTGATACTGGATTTATTCTAGAGACTAAAATGACCACAGGAAAGGAGGCTTTACTAAATAATACCTAGTAAAAGAAACTTTTAAATAATTTTTATTTCATTTACTCTAAAAGTCAATCTTCACAGATAGATAAAAGTATTATCTTTAAAAATACAACATTTATATTAGGAAAAAAATTAGACATTCATGTGCTTTCCCTACTCTTAAATTCTTTTTTTTTTTTTTTTTTAAGATACAGGGTCTTACTCTGTTACCCAGGCTGGAGTACAGTGGTGTAGTCATAGCTTACTGCAGGCTCAACCACCTAGACTCAATCGATCCTCCCACCTCAGCCACCTTAGCCGCCAGGACAATAGGTGTACAACACCACATCCAGCTAATTTTTAAATGTTTTGTAGAGACAGGGGTCTTGCTATGTTGCCCAGGCTGGTCTCAAACTCCTAGTTTCAAGCTATCTTCCTGCCTCCACCTCCCAAAGTGCTGGGATTACAGGCATGAGCTACCATGCCTGACCCCCATTCTTCATAAACCTTGGCATGTGAGAGATGAAGGAAATAGAAAACAAAATGATTTTCTCCTAGGCCAGTTGTGACACACCACCTCTTTCACCTGCCATGTAGTTGGTATTCAGTGTTATAAAGAGGAGTGAAGTGAATGAAGAAGAACAAGAGGGAAGAGATGAAACAGAAGAAGCAGGAAGAAGTAGTCTGCATCTGCTCAGAAGAAGTGGTGGCCAGGAGGGTCTCCAAAATTAGAAATCCAGCCCTCTCTCCATTCCTTGCCTCAGTCAGCACTGTCTCCATCCTGTATCTTTCCATCCTGTATTTAAGTCTTGCTTCTGGATTGAGACTGGCAAAAACAATATACTTCCTAAAGGATCGCTTTTCAAACATATACGCATATGGAATAGCAGAACCCTGTAAGTGTGTCCAAGTGAGGGTACACTGATCTAACTCCAATATGCCTTGAGACATTGAACACATCAAGCAGTTAAAATGGGATAATAAAGCCGGGCGTGGTGGCTCACGCCTGTAATCCCAGCACTTGGAGAGGCTGAGGCAGGTGGGTCATCTGAGGTCAGGAGTTCGAGACCAGCCTGACCAACATGGAGAAACCCTGTCTCTACTAAAAATACAAAATTAGCCAGGTATGGTGGCACATGCCTGTAATTCCAGCTACTTGGGAGGCAGAGGCAGAAGAATTGCTTGAACCTGGGAGGCGGAGGTTGCAGTGAGCCAAGATCATACCATTGCACTCCAGCCTGGGCAACAAGAGCGAAACTCCATCTCAAAAAATAAATAAATAAAAATAAACAAATAAATACATTTTAAAAATGGGATAACAGATTTTAATTCCAGGACAGTCAGTCACCAATGTAGGTATTCCGTCTGACTCACACTCAGAGATGTCTCTCCCTCTCTGTCTCCCTGTCTCTTTGTCTATCTATGTCTCCCTGTCCTTCTCACACACACACAAACACACATATACATGCACATACTTGCAAAATTAAAAAACACCTTCAAGCTTTCTTTATGGTCCAAGAGGAATTTTGCTGTACAAATATGGTGGCCCTTCAGAAAAACTTAACTTCATTTACATTTTTTAACTGCTGTTAAGCCACAACTCTGGAATTGAAAAAATGTAGACCTCTCAATTTTTAAAAGTTGCTTCTGAAAAAAACATACATACTTAAATTTTTTAAGAGGTAAGTGAACAATATCGAACACTGATAATAGAACACCCCTGTTGTGAATGCATTCAACTTCTGAAAGGAGTATAGAAACATAAATCTTCCACATTTAAGTGGAACAATGGTGATATAAAGACAATCCTGAAAAATGACTCTTCAATACTTTGAAATTCTCGTAAACAACCTTTTCTCAAGAAAGCTATAAAAAGGGTCACTTTTGCCTGAGTCAGAGCAATTTTAGCTAATTAATAGCAGCACCCTCTGGAACTATGAAAAATTTACATTCTCCATGACAGACCAAGTTTGGGATGTGGCTCATAAAGAAGCTCCCAACGAGACTTCCATGCTTATTTTCTCCTTTAGATCCAGAGCAAACATCAGCAAACTATGACTCAAGGGCCAAATCTGGCCTGCAGGCTATTTTTGTAAATAAAGTTTTATTGGAACATAGACACACTCTTTTGTTTACATATTGTCTATGGCTGCTTTTGGGCTCCAAGGACAAAGCTGAGTAGCTGCCAGTAGTCATATGGCCCCCAAAGCCTAAAATATTTAATCTCTGCCTTTTATAGAACAAGTTTGCTGACCCTTGATCTAGAGGAATGATTTCCCTCTTCTATTACTCTTTTGAACTGAAAGTCAGGAGACCTTGATTTTAGACTCACTTCATTCTGCCAGTAAACTTCTATGTGACCCTGGGCCAGTAATTACTTTCCTTAGGTTTGGCTTCTTATTTGTAAAGGGGGGCTGGCCCTGGTGGTCATCTATTCCTTATTAATTCTCTAAATTTCTGTGTTCTAAGGGGATTGAGACCTCTCAATTTTTAAAAGGAGTTTATTTTTAAAAGGAATCCAAATCAAATAAAAAAGTCATCTTTCTTCAAAACCCTGGTTTACACTGAAACACTTCACATCATTTCAAGCATTCAGTACTGAGTATAACCCCTTGCTGCTATATCACAGTCATAACAGAAAGCTGCGGGTTAGAGCTGAAGAGAGAATTATAAACAGCAGTAAAATCTGTTTTAGACAAGGCAGCACATCTGCCCACTGCACCCCCTTCCCAAGAGACGCATTGCATTGCTTGTGCCAGAGATGAATGCTCTTTTCTGTCATGTTTTGGTAAGTGAGTGCTCTAACCCCTCTGCGGCTCTGGGACCCTGAGGGAAATGACAGGAGTCATCCCACTGAAGGAGCACTTTGAATTCATGACAAAGGCAAAACTTTCTTTTTTCAATAGGAATGGGGTTGCTCACTGTCAAAAACTTGTGTGCCACCGGCGTATTCAGCATCACACAATTTCTTTCTAGACGTATGACATAAAGCTGCCAAATTAAAGAAATGATAGTATAGCAAGAATTGACTCCTCTCTTCCAAAATCTTCACAACAGCAAAGAATCTTTTGCAGTTGCTACTTGACAGAATAAAAGATTTCAGATATTATGTTATCTTAAAAACAAAATCACCTACGGAGCTTTAAACAAAGATCAGAAAATGCACTAGACCTCAGTGCTAGTAACTATTATTTTAAAACGTAAAAGCCTGTTATCTTTCAAATAAATATTTTTTTCCCATATTCTTTCTGCCTGGAAAATAAAGGTATTTTGAGGTATCTTTGAGTCTCTGAGCCAGAAATGATTGGTTCTTAGTCTCCATAGTAGGAGACTTTGAATAGAAATATGCATACATGGAATTTAGAAAGCACCATGAATGCGTACTCACTTTAAAATGTTAGATTTTAAAACAGAAAGGAGAGCCTATCAAATGAAGTTGCTTGAGAGATTTTACAAAACCCAAAGAGAATAAATATTAACATATAACATTGTTACATGTCATCAATCTGTAGGATTGATAACATTGATATCTGAATGTTATCAACCCTACATACAACATTCAGAGCTTGGTTACTGTCTTCTCAGTGATTATCTATGGTGTACTGAGCTGTCTGCCATTACCACATATTATATAGTTTGGCTGGCACCTTTGTTTTCAAAAAGTGCTTTTCTTTGCAAGAAAAAGATGCCAGTGAGTGCCATCTATCATTTCTGCTAGATCATCTTCCCAAATCCCAAAGAACAGCACTGTCTGCTTTTCTCTCTCTGACAGAGAAACCTCTGAACTGGATGCTAATATTTTGCAGACCAAGCACGAGCCAAAATGGATTAAAAAATCCTAGCTGGCATATCTGCATCAGTCTAAGCAGTTTCAAAGGAAGAACTGCAATGTTAAGCTGCTTATCGTAGCCATGGTTCTCCCTTGTCCAGTCCCCTCCCCGAGTTCTGTATTTTATAGTAATTTACCTTCTCTTCTAGGCCAGTCAGTATTCTTCTCATCCTCTCAGATCCTGCTTAAGTCTCATCTCTGTAATCACACTTCTCTCTTGCCCTCACAATGCTGTGAACATAGAAGGGGCTTATAAAAATTGTTGGTTTTGAAAGTCTTCCTGGATGACCTCAGCCCATGTTGATCTCTACCTTCCTTAACTCCTTTGAGACGTACTGTCTATCGCACAATTAACACCTTATTATCCTTGCTCTAATAGCCTGTGCCACACAATACATTTCATTTCTTCTTCATAATTGTTTCACATGAGTTGATTTTCTACCTCCAATTAAACTGTCACCTCCCGATAAGTGAAGCTGTGTTTCCATAATATCTAAACAAACCATTAGGCACGTGGTGGACATCCAAAAAATATTTGTTTTTCAATCTAGAGCAGCTTTCACATTGCTTGAAAGGTTTGATAGTTGTGTCACAGGCAATTGCAAAGCAAACTTTTTTTTTTAATCAGAAATAACAATACAGTAGTTCAGTTGAAATCCCCAGTGTGACATTTTAAATAAATAGACATGAATATCAGGGCCAAATAAAAGGGATAAATACATAAAATGGTTATTATTTGCAAGGTAGGATATCTAAATATGTAAAAAGAAGAGCCAAATAAGCAAAGAAGAATATATACATATGTAAAATTCACTTTCAGAAGAATAGAAAATTTAACTAACGGATCAAGTATAGGCCAAAATGATTACAAACTAACAACTCATTCTTTTATTCATTAATATAATATATAATTGTCATGTATTGAATCTGGCTGTGGATACAACACATTTGGAAAACTACATAGTCTTTTATGCATGCCTACTTTCTTCAAGGCTCACAGATTTCCAGAGTTTACACCTTGCTCATTGTTTAGAATGTGATGCAATGAAAGGAATCTGCTAAGCTAATGTTTATTTTAACAAACACTTTGTTTGAATGCATCCTGACAACCCAAACATCTGTTTTAACTAGAAACATCAACTGAGCTGACTTACTACATTGATAAAATTTGAAAAATTGCTCAATATTCTGCTTTATTCTGCCTGTATGGACAAAGTCTAATGCTTTCCATGCCACCAAATTAGTACTTAAGTGGTTAAAGTAACCAAAGGAGCTTTTGCATACTCTATGCCAGCTGGTGTTATAAAGAGAATTAGACCTGAAATACCCAGCTCTCAGGACAAGCAATTAGTACAGAGCTTTAGTTGTTTAGCTGGGGGTTTCATTAATATGGAAGAGACAATAAAACTGCTATTTACACTATTACAGAGTTTGATTTAAGCATTTCATGCTAGGACACCTCACATATGAAATCAGTGAAGGGCTTGTATAAAGGAGGAGAGCAATATTAAGCTCATCAGACACAAAACAAAACTGAGCCAAGGTATATTTGTGTTATGTTTCAAGTCAAATAACACATTCTTTACTTGCAAGTGAGACAAGATTTATTTTTTCTTAAGTGGCTAACCTCTGGAAATAATTTGTGAGACCAGAGAAAAAGAACCCAAGTTTGAATGAAGTTTCTGCTGTGAGTCCAAACTTTGCTGTCTCTTCTGTAGCATTTCCATGATTGCTATGGTTTTCACTTTGCAAACTCCCTCACAATGACATTTAGGTTTAGCTCCTGGATCGATAACTTATTTCCAAAGTTTGGTCTCACTGTAGCTATTATTGCTATAGACAAAACTTCCTTTATTGATATATGTAGAAGTGGGTTTGTTAAGGTTTAATGAGCCAGAAATCACTAGAAGAGCTATGTAGAGACATGTGAACTTATTCAAGTGTCCGGTATGAACAGAGCTTGTCAGATAATGTGTTTACAAAATGGGATAGAACATTATTGAGTCACTGATGAAATGTAGTTGATGGAAGCTTCTCGGAGAAACAGAACTAAGCAAGAGAGAATTTAAAAAGGGATTTGTTGAAGGATCATTGTCCAAAGGAGTAAATAGCCACTTTGGGTTTCAGAAGTCTGTGGAGAAAATAGAAAATGAACAGGTATTCTGGTCAAAGTCCAAGTAATAAGCAAGCTGTGACACCAGGATTGAACCTAAGATTAGGCACAAGCTTGCCAGCTAGGGAAAAGACAGGTGGAAACAACTACAACTGCAACCAAAGATGTGAATCACACTAACATTTTAAAGTCAGAATTGGTCCATTAAATACTCACTTTCCCACACTTTGACATGATGATACAATAGATCCCAATCCTTATGGCTGCTATAAAGTAAATGTGGTGCTGTTCTCTAAATGGCTGTTATATAGTGTTAGGTTTGAATGATTTAATACTTAGGAGGAGATAGAAAAGGCTCTAGGCTCCAGCCCACTGAGGTGGCTTTTCTTTCCTTCCTTGAGTGATGGCGGTAGAAGAGATGGAAGTGAATAGCTGTCAACCACTATTGGAGGCTGTCCCTGTCAATGCCATCATTTCTCTCAGGAAGTTTAGAAGAGACTGATAGAAAGCCTATGGCTATTTCCGTCCATTTCAGAATAAGGGCACATTCCTAGGACAAAATCAAGAATGTTCAGAGTTTGAGTTGTCCTGAAAACTGAGGCTGGAATGTGATTATGCTTTTTTCATGATTCAGCGTTTATACATTATTAAGTGTGAATTGATGTATCTTGAGTTTCTTTTATGTTTTTGCATTCAAAGTATAGGGGAATCAAGAAAAAAAAAAGGAGAAAGAAGACTTGGTTTCAAATTTTGGGGCTACCATTTACTAACTCTCCACTTGGAGTTTCCATTTGGAGTCTACTGTATCATTAGGATATAGAATAATGGTACCCATGTCACACAGTAGCAGTGGCAGTCATGCCCCAGAGTAGAATGTTGGTCAATTTAATGTAGGTATATTAGTAAGTTCTCAAACATTTGTTAGTATTCTTCACCCCCGACCCCTTTCTCCCAGTCACTATGACACAGTCGTGGTGACCTGTCCATGTCTTTTTAACATTTCTAAGTTGGATTTTTCCCATTGGCAAAGTAGGGAAACAACTGATTCTGAATAGGGTGGCTGTAGAGATCATTGAGATTAAGGGAATTTTTCTTACAGGCTTCATAGGCATCCATCATCAGTTACAGTCTATGAGAATATATTAACTAATAACTTTTTTCTTTGTTGCTATTACAGCACTTCGATTTAGCATCTACATTCAAAGACAAAAGCTAAACAAATGCTAAGGGTCTGTGCCTTAGAATGCTAAATCACCATTAAAGTAAACCATTTCAAAAACTCAATTAGCTGTTCAATTTTATACTGTGATTATTCTTTCTCCAGGTTTTTCTTCACATACAAAAAAGAGAAAATTTGGTTTGTTTTTTCCAAATTAAGAAAGCTGATGAACTGTGTGTGTCAGTGTTATATATTTAGTAGGCTTATTATTATTGTTTTTGCAACGCATTGGCACAGCTCAATTTTAAATGCAATTACCACATTATAATCTTGGCAAGACCCACTGTTCCAAATAATTCTCTGATGTACAAAGTAGTCTTCCTACTAAATGAAAACTGCCAACAGAAAGGTACTATTACAGTATATAAAAATGAAACGTCTCGGCTGGGCATGGTGGCTCACGCCTGTAATCCCAGCACTTTGGGAGGCCGAGGCGGGTGGATCACAAGGTCAGGAGATGGAGACCACGGTGAAACCCCGTCTCTACTAAAAATACAAAAAATTAGCCAGGCGCGGTGGCGGGTGCCTGTAGTCCCAGCTACTCAGGAGGCTGAGGCAGGAGGATGGCATGAACCCGGGAGGCGGAGCTTGCAGTGAGCCGAGATTGCACCACTGCACTCCAGCCTGGGCGACAGAGCAAGACTCCGTCTCAAAAAAAAAAAAAGAGAAGTCTCATTGAAGTACAGAATAACTATAAATTTCATTTCAGAAGCATATACTATATACATACAAACTTTTTTAAAAGTTATGTTTAAGATGTCTAATTCTCCTGAAATAGCACTCGAATATATAATAATTCCCTGTAGGGTATGTAGGCAGCCTGGATCAAATAGCATCTCCCTATGCTGTGAACTAGAAACACTATTAGACTAATAGGTTGAACTATTTCTTCCATCATTTTTCCAGAATATGAAGATAAACAGCAATTGAAGTGTGGTCAGAAGATTCTGCAATTATTTTTTGATCACCAACACCATCAGCTGTTGTGAGGTAAAGTTTTTATTATAGTATATATTTACAAATGTCTCTAACAACTTACAGTATTTTCACTAGTTCTGCCATACAGTAGTACCATACATTGTCTTTTCAGCATCAAAGATTTATTGCTTTAGCAGAGAAACCAACTCTGAAATGACGACTTTGAAACTGGCTTTTATTTCCTACTTGGTGGTCCTTCTGGGAAGATAAATGCACAGCTTCTCTTTCCAACATCTACTAGAAAACCCTTTTGAAACAATGTGGGAGGCTGATGACTATGCCCCTATTGCACTGGTCCTCCACAGGGGGTGATTTGGCCCCCCAGGAGAGATTTGGCAATGTCTGGAGATCCTTTTGACTGTTGTAACTGGAGGGAGGGGTCTACTGGCAACTAGTGGGTAGAGGCCAGAGATGCTGGTAAACATTTTACAATGCACAGGGCAGCCCCACACAAAAAGGACTTAGTCCAAAATGAAAATAGTGCCACGGGTAAGAAATCTTGCCCTATTGGCTTCTCTGTCAACATAACAGGTACTGCCTGTGAACATTTGTTGCCACAATGTCTGTCCCTGGGACAGTGATGACTGTGGAAGTCAACAGAGGAGGAGAATTTAAATCCTCCATTTCCTGCTGGGATCTCATAAAATGATGTAAACCAATGGGGCCTTGGTTTGTTTTAGGTTAGACTTGTGGAAGTTTTTGAAATTCTAGTTTTGCTCTGTTCAATCATTTTAGAAAATAAGTATCGTTCTGGTTTGAATTAGTTTGTTTGGTCTATTTTTGAACATATTTTGCTTCAGTTACAACATTAATATTTGAGTTTTATTCAGTTCAGGGTTCAGCAAATTAGCAAAATTACGGCTTTGGGTTATGGTTACTTGTTTTATATCTTTGCATGAAAGCCCATGCAGGCGTGATTAGAGCAGAAAGCTAAGGTTCATCACAACCATGGCCATTAGCACTTTCTATGGTCCAAGGAAGTTAATTCACTTTTTTACTTTGTATCTCAAGAGGACTCAACAATGCAAGCACCAAACCAAGTGGACACCCCTCTTTCTGTTGGTTTAAAATTAAAACCCTTGATGAAGAAAGTGATTTATTTCATATTATATTTATGAAAAGGTGCAACAATCTCAATGTTGAGTATTCCTGAAACTGTTTACTTGATTATACAATGAAGAAACAAGACAGGAAAAAAACTTCATAAAAATCACTAGGGATTTTTAAAAAATGCCCATGTACCCTTATTTTGCAATGGCTCTGGTTGTGAAATCATCAGACTGAAAAATACTGGAGGAGTGGTGAGGGTGGATTTTAGTGACAAGATTTCCTTAAGTGACTTGATTTCCTGTAAACAAACCAAATTCACTAAGAGAAACAGAGATGGCAGATTTCATCATAAAAGGGGGAAAACATTTTCCAGTTGAATTATAGGTGCAGCACAAAACAGTTGTTTCATTTTTAAAAACTTTAGCTTCTGTGGGCTGAAACAGAGCATTTCAATTGGCTCAGTTCATGAAAGCCATCTGCACCTGCTCACGAAACAGCTTAAAGAGAGAGAAAAAAAAGTGTGCACCAAGGATTTTGACTTACACAGACAATAAGGGATAGACTCTGGCACTCAAGCACTGAAAAAGGAGGAGCAGGATAAAGGGGAAAGTATCATAATTTTATGAAGTACCAATAAATAACCCCAAATCAGCTTACAGCATCACTTAGGTCTACCTGTGAAAGCTATACTTGCCTGTTCTGGTTGCATGTTTAAAAGTTAAGCAATTAAACTTCAATTATATGGGTTTTTCTTTTATGTAGCCTAGGGTTGAATGCATTACTGGCAGGAAACTTTAGCTCATGAATTCAATCAAAAATCCTTTCATTTGTCAGAACTGCTTCCTGCTGTCTCCTTTAAACATCTGCTTCTCCAGTTCAGGGACACACACACACACACACACACACACACACACACACACACACACCCGCTTTGTTAAAATAATAAGCAATCTACCAACTTCCCTTGCAAAAGTTACATTCTCTCTTACACACACACACTTGTTCCCAGTAGAGTTTATTTAATGTGTCTTTAATAGCTTCCTTCTTCTTGTCTCTTCCTTTCCGCTTTTAAATTCTGGAAAACCTCAAGCTGACAAAAGAAGACATTTTAAAAATGCGAGGATAAGGCCCGGCCGGCCTCCAGACCAATGAGAAGGAAGCAGAGCAAGGAGGCGGGGTAGGCGGGGTTGGCTGTCGGGAATTGCCTACACTCCTTAAGCGGCAGGCACTTCCTGCTAGAGGAGTCCAGCTCTGCACAAACAGAAATCGGGTGGAAAGCTAACAGGAGGCGTTGGTCAAGTTCAAAACAAGCTGCGCGTGTCCAGGCTCGCGCGGAGCCGGACCCCAGCCGCGCGGCTCAGACCTCGCCAGAGCCATCACCTGAGAAATCCACAGCCTTTTCTCATCAGGCTTAGACTGTTTATCCCACACCTCCAAGAAGGAAGACCCACATGTTAAAACTATGAGAAAAGCTGAAAGTGCCTTCCAAACAGTCATCCTTCTTCTCCTTTTTTTTTTTTTTTTGAGACAGAGTCTCGCTCTGTCACCCAGGCCGGAGTGCAGTGGCGCGATCTCGCCTCACTGCAAGCTCTGCCTCCCGGGTTCACGTCATTCTCCTGCCTCAGCCTCCCGAGTAGCTGGGACTACAGGCGCCCGCCACCGCGCCCGGCTAATTTTTTGTCTTTTTAGTAGGGACAGGGTTTCACCGTGTTAGCCAGGATGGTCTCGATCTCCTAACCTTGTGATCCGCCTGCCTCGGCCTCCTAAAGTGCTGGGATTACAGGTGTGAACCACCGCACCAGGCCCAGTCATTCTTCTTTAACCACGACATTGGTACTCGGGTCCCCTGGCCTTCCTCTGCACTGATGGACTTTCCTTTGTGAAACTGATTCAGAGGCGGACCTCAAGTGGCTTATTCCTTCGCCTAAAAATCTTGCTGCTTTTTCCTCTAGTGAAGTCTAGAGTATAAATTAATAAAAACTTGGGGCTGTGCGGCCTAATGGTCTCAAACCCTGTTCCAGATGTTTTGAAATATTATTATCCCTTTTGAGAGCCTCAGTGTCTCCCTGGAGGGAAAGACATCTGCCTTAAAGGAACTTACCAAGAAACTACAAACATTTAACTGCACAAAACAATAGTACCTTAATAAGACAAGGTGCATCATACAACTAGCTGCCCTATTATGACGTGTAAGAACATTTTCATGTGTAAGCTATGCTTGCAATCTGTAAGTAGATGAGGAATCCTGTGGTTGTCACACTTTTCATATTAATATGGATAGAAGAGTTTAAACTCTAATGATTAGAAAATTACTGGTATTCTGAAGTGTATTACAATCAATGCATTCATGATATCTACATGTTGTAATTATTCATCCTTAAAAATGGTTTATATGGTTATAGCCACATATCTATTGATTATTGTTTTATTGTTATGGTAATAATAGTAATGATAGATAACATTTCTGAGCACTATGTGCCAATTATAACACAAAGTTCTTTACATGCATTATTTCACTTCACCCTTATGACTCTATAGAACTGTGATTACACTGAAGAAACAGAGGTTTGTATCATTAGTTTGCTATAGGCCAGGGAAGTGAGTTAACAAAGCTGTGACTTGAACCCAACATCTGGACTCTCAGAGCAATCACACACTATTCAACCATCCACCCATTCGTCCATCTATCCATCTGTCCATCCATCCATCCATCCATCCAATCACCCACACACCCATCGATCCAACATGAAATGTGTATTATTTGGAAAGACACAGTTATAACATATTGACGAAAGACACAGTCATAAGATGTGCACAAAAATACTTAAAAAACAGGATCTATTTTATCCACCTGAAACAAAAGGAACATGCTGTATCTTAAAATGTCAGATGTTAGACGTGAGATTATACATCCATACTGAACTGTAGAAACAATGAATAAATACAAGCAAAACCAAAAAAGCCAATGCAACTGACATCAACAAGAAATTCAATACTCCTTTGACATACAAAATATTCAGGGTATCTCTCAAAAGACAGTTTTTCCTTGAATTTTCCAAATAATTTGCAAAAATTAATTCAGGGAGTCTTCAGGAATAGCAAGCTTCCAAAACAAAACATGCATAGCACGCACACTTTTACCACTTTGAGTGGAAAGTTTATTGGCAATATTAAATTTCACCCTAGATAGGGTATGAGAATATTTTGATAAATCACAATTCATAATATATTAATGCCATGTGAGAATTTTGTTTCCCAAGTAAGAGCTTACATGGAACTTGGTCATTAAACCTTAAAGAAACCTTTCTTACATATCTATAGGCCTCAAATTGAAAATATCTATAAATGAATTTATAGATTTCTTTTTAGTTTAATTCCTGAGTATATAGGGCCAAAGCTTACATCCTTTATATAAACTTCTGCTTTGGGCTAAAACTGATATATCTTCACGTTGAGGTTTCATCTGAAATGCACAAAGTTGGCTGACTTACTTCAATATGAGTTTGTATGGCTATAAAATTGTGCCCTAACTCAAGCTATTTCTATGTTCACCTGAACCACACCCATGCTTAATTTTTTTTTTTTTTTTTTTTTGAGACAGTCTGTTGCCCAGAATGAAGTGCAGTGGTGCTATCTTGGCTTACTGCAACCTCTGTCTCCAGAGTTCAAGCGATTCTCCTGCCTCCTGAGTAGCTGGGATTACAGGTGTGTGCCACCACGCCTGGCTAATTTTTATATTTTTAGTAGAAATGGGGTTTCACCATGTTGGTCAACCTGATTTCGAACTCCTGACCTCATGATTCACCCGCCTCGGCCTCCCAAAGTGCTGGGATTACAGGTGTGAGCCACCGCGCCCAGCCACTTAATTCTTTATATTTCACATTCAACAAAAATGTGGAGGCTTATCATGTGCCACGTACTATGCTAGGTACTGGGGACACAAAACAACATGAAACATGGTCCCTATGCTGGAAAGAGTTACAGACTTGTGAAAGAGACCAACAGGTAAATACATCCTAAGAACTGGATAAGTGGCAAAATTGAAGCATAGAGACTCATAAGAAAGGTGTAGGGACTCATGACGAAGAGTGATTAACTCAGGGAAAGTCATTTCCTCTACAGAGCATCTCATTCATCCCTTCAACTGGCATTTTTTGGATTCTGAAGTATAAGGAGGTGTTTATAAGTAGAAAAGGCAAAAGAACATCATATGCAAATGCATGAAGCTCTGAAAGGGATTTCATGTTCGGGGACATGGTTGAACTATGTACAGAATGTTATGGAAGCACAAGGCATCAGTCAAGCACAGTGATTGCTTCTGCCTGGGGTGTCAAGGAGGGCATCAGAGAAGAGATGGCATGTGATCTACCTCCTGAACATAGCCATAAACTCTCTTTGTAAACGGATAATTCTTAAAGCCATTTTAGGTATAGTACAGATTAAGTGCTCAATCTCTTTAGTATAAAAGCAGTGAAAAAATTCCTGCATTGTTTCAGTCAAAGTATGAATGGAGTCAAATGTGTCTGAATTATTTGGTGAAAAACAATGAACTGTTCCCACATGCACAGTAGAGACAGTAGTTCAGGCTGCACTTACTGCAGTATCATACCCAGAATTGTAGTTACCCATATTGACTGGTCAATGTAATATATACAGTTTGAGGTCGGCTCTGAGGACACCGTTGTGGACACGCACAGCATTTGTCAATTACGAATGGAGAACCACCTCCCTCAGACCAGCAGTTCTCACAGTGTCCTCACCCTGTCTCTATTGTTAATGCCAAGTGAAACAAGGACATAATTCATATCCCAGTTGCCTTTCTTTTCATGTGTGGCATGATCAAAAGAATAATTATACAGAGAGGAATTCTGCAAAGACAAAAATTGCGTGTGATCCTCCTTACATAAGGACCTTAGTGTGTTGCTGGAAACTCTCTGATTCATTCTGGTGACTGGCAGCTTCAGGTTACAAGCAGAGAGGAGAGCCTTCATTAACATCTTTCTAGCCTCAAATATGGAGTCAGTGCTCAACACACAGATTTAGTCTTGACAAGTACATATCAGATTCAGACCATGCAAAAAATAAATAAATAAATAAATAAATAAATAAATAAATAAATAAATAAGCCTGCAGAAATAGTTTGATCACTCTAAGGAAAGAGAAAGAGGTACAGACAGCTCAATTAAGTGGCCCTAGAGAAAGAGTTTGGAGAATTTGCTAAGAATTCTGAGATAGGAGTTCAGTAGCCGAAAAAATGTCACTATGCTTTCAAGTTCCCATATACTCTTGCTTAACATCTCATATCCCCACCCCAACCCACAAGCGTAAAGCCTAGATCAGAAAGAAAAAGGTCAAGCTTCCTATGGGAAAAATGTAGCATTTTTTACTAGAGTGATAGATTAGCATCTGCTTTCCAATCAATTTTACCCTGTTTAAATACAACTTTGCCCATTTTGCAGATGCCCACTGCCACTGCCTCTGCCCCGTCCCTGCTAGGCAGAAAATGGTGAAGAAAAACACAGTCAGTATGGTTAGTCTCATTGGAAATTCTGAACCACTAACCTCAAATGGGCCATTGGTGCTACACCCATTCTAGCACATTCTTCTGGTTCCATTAACTCTTTCATTCTCCTGCATGACTATTTCACACCTTTTCCTCTCTCTTCTAAACCTCCAGCACCTGCTTCCCAATTCTTACTCCCAGTTACTGGATGAACTTTGATTCCTATTTCACTGAGAAAATAGAAGCAATCAGCCCACCAACAACCTTCCACCAACACACCTGACCACTTAACTGATATTTATACCCACCTTCACCAATATGGTAGTCACTTCTATTGAATACTTGAAAACCGGCTAGTTCAAATTGAAATGTGCTGTTAGTGTAAAATGTACTGGATTTTGAAAATTAAATTTTCCTATTAGTGGTTTTATATTCACTAAATATTTTAATAGTAATTTGTACATATTAGGTTAAATAAAATCATTAAAATTAATTTCACTTGTTTCTTTTACTTTTTTTTTGAGACAGAGTCTTGCTCTGTTGCCCAGGCAACAGAGTGCAGTGGCGATCTTGGCTCACTGCAACCTCCACCTCCTACATTCAAGTGATTTTCTTGCCTCAGCCTCCCGAGTAGCTGGGACTACAGGCACCCACCACCATGCCTAGCTAATTTTGTATTTTTAGTAGAGACAGGGTTTCATCATGTTGGCCAGACTAGTCTCCAACTCCTGACCTCAAGTGATCCATCCACCTTGGCCTCCCAAAGTGCTGAGATTACAGGTGTGAGCCACCACACCCAGCCTGTTTTACTTTTTAATGTGGCTACTAGAAAATTTAAATTGTCTGTGTGGCTCACATTACATTTAATTGGACAGGGCTACTTTATTCTCTGATATTACTATGCTCTTATTGGAGATTAAACCACCTTCTCCCTATGCATTAGAACCCCCTCTTCTTTCCCTCTCAGAGACTTCACCCCAGCAATTCTCCCTGCTTTCTCCTTTTTCATTGATTTCCCCCTCTAATTGGATCATTCTCATCTGCATACAAACATGCCACTGTATTTTCTATTTTGAAAATACAAAACAATTCTTGACTACATGTCATAGTTCAGTTCCCACCTCATTTCTTTATACTAGAACTCCTTAAAAATGTCTGTACTCACTGTCTCCAATTCTTCTCATTTCATTTCTTATGAGTCTACTCCAATCCCCACCACACCTACAAAATGGCTCCTGTTAAAGTGGTATGTGCCGCAACTAGCAGAAGCTGATTGTTAAATATTCAAGAACTTTGCAAGCTGATTGTTAAAATGTTTGTAGCTGGAAATTGACTATGATGGGAATATTTCCACAGGGAAATTTTGTAAACACTACAAATCAGGATTTTGCTGTTGTCACTGCTTTTCAGAGAGCCAGTTTACCAGGACACCACTGATTGAAAGTCACCAATGACTTTCACCTGACTCAGTGATCAATTACAGTCTTCAGCTTAACTAATTTATTGGCAGTATTTGACAATAAACTCTTCATCTGACAAACTCTTCCTCCTTCTTAAGTTCTTTCTTCACTAGCCTTTTGGGGCACCATTTTCTCTTATGTTCTCTCTCTCAGTTCTCCTCTGTCTCCTTTCTGCTTCCACTTCGTCTTTCTGACCTCTAAATATTGGAGAGTGTTAGCACTCTGTCCAAACACCTCTTCCTTTCTTCAGCTATACTTCTGCTCCAGGTGTTTACATTTAGCCTTCTAGCCTTAAATACACAAATGTACACTTTTAAGCCAGCCCTTGCCCATGAATGCCAGCTCACTTATTTCCCTGACTATTTGGCCTCTCTGCTTGGATGTCTAATAGGCATGTCAAACTAACATGTCCAAAATGAAACTTCTAATTCTCTCGCCTCTTCTTTCCCCAGTCACCAAACATGACACTCCAACAATATCCCCCCAGCTCAATAAATGGCAGTTCTAGCTGCACAAGTCACACATTTTGAGTGATCCTTGGTTCTGTTCTTTCTTTGACACCCTACATCCAATGCATTGGCACTACTCTTGGCTCTGTCTTTAAAATATATCTAAAATCCACACTTTTCCCCACTTTTACTGCTACTAGCTTGCTAGTAGCTAGTAACTAGCTCCAAGCAACCATCACTTCCAACTTGTGCAACTATACAAAAAACTTGCAACTTATCTCCATACAAGATCCAGAGTAAGCTTATAAAAATAAGTTAGATCTTCTTACACTTCTGCTTAAAACACTTTGCTGCCTGTCTTACTTAGAATAAAAGCAAATCTTATTGGTCTACACAGCCCTACAAGGTGTTCCTGTTACCTCTCAGAACTCATCTCCCACCACTCCCACCTAGTTTACTCTGGTCCTGCTAGAGCTTCCTTGCAATTTGACAAAGATGCTTCAGCTCAGAGGTTTTGCACTTGCTATTCCCTCTACCTGAGAACTCGTTATCCACATGGTTTCATGGCTCGCTCCCTTACTTCCTGCAGGCCCACTCTGCATGAAATTAATCCCCTCCATGGCACTTATCACCCTTTGGCACACTATAGTGTTACCTGTTTATGTGTTGACATCCATGTAGGCTTGGCAGACAAATTATCTGCTTTTCTTTTTCTTTAATTTAAAAAAATGTTTAAAATTTAAATTTTTTTAATTCTTAAAATTGTATTTTTTAAATTGACAAAAAATTGTACATGTTCATGAGTTACACAGTGATGTTTCAATACATCTAATGATAGTGCTCTGATCAAGGTAATTAGTACATCCATCATTTCAAACATTTGTCATTTATTTGTGTTGGGAACATACACTATCCACCTTCTAGCTAGGTGAAACAATATATTATTGTTTGCTATAGTCATCCTACAGTGCTAAAGAACACTAGAATTTATTCCTCCTATCGAGCTGTAATTTTGTATCATTTAATAAATATCTCCTTATCTCTTTATATCTAGCAGTTAGAAGAGTAGTGCTTGGCCCATAGTGAAAGCTCAGTAAATGTTGAATGGATGAATATATTGATGTCACACCAGCAGCTTTGGAGCATGAAGGAAGCTACTATCACCTTCTCTTCTGTGTAAAGGATTAAGTGACAGACACATTTTAAAATGACAAGTGTTCAATTTCTCTGCCAGGCTGTCCTTGCATACAGACTAAATAGGGAGGCGTTTTGGACTGGCAAAACAATTAAATATGTCTTGATTCAGGATTAATAGTAACTTATTTGGTGATAATGACGTTACAAACTCTTTTCTTAATATTTGTAAGAGGGGATTTCTCCATCTTGAAAGTCTCTTAATATCATACTTGGAGGACCTGCAGGAAGAACGATAATTGAAACTGAAAGTATCCCCTAGGACACTGGCCTTGGTTGATTTGTGGAGTGATGGTGAGGGGTGAGGGAGAAGAGGGCGCAATAAAACAAATGCCAAAGGTTTTAGCAATTTCATATCACTAGCAATAAAGTAGTCTTTACAATTACACACACCTAACACCTAATGATTGTTTCCACTCCGCCATCCCTCATTCTCTTCTGCCACTGATGTTACAAAAACACTGAGGCTAAAGTTACCCAGTGAAAATCATGTCCCGCAAAATGTTGTCTGTCTTTCACTAAAGATGGTAGAGTACAGGCGGGAGGCCTCCCATCCCCAGGATTTTCATGGAGGTAGATGTGTTTCAGATATCTGTAGCTAGAATTCAGAGCACATAATATGAATCACAGATGATTGGTAATCTACAGTACCATTTTTTTCTCTAAGGTATTGGGATAATTAGATAGATAGGCCTGAGTTTTAATTATCTCTTATAACATTTTTTATGGGAATGTGTTCTGTGAGATTCAAATTCTTGCTTTATAACTGAATTTTGGAAGACATACATTATATGTGTAAATTGGAAACTCTGGAAACTGCCTGTATCGTTATTAGTAGTAAGTAGTAGTATTAAATTAGAGTTCTAGCTAAACCCAAAAGGCAGGTATGTTTTAACCTTCTATGGTAGTGGGAACAATAAGCAGTGATTATCCCTTTTAATTTTCCAAACATTTTAGGAGGTGTTAGAGGTTCCATCCTGGTGGAGTTGGAGAAGCATCAATAGAAAAAGAGGCCCACAAATACAAACCCTTTTTGTTGTTTTTTTTTTTTTTTGAGACGGAGTCTCACTCTGTCACCCAGGCTGGAGTGCAGTGGTGCGATCTCAGCTCACTGTAACCTCCACCCCGAAGGTTGATGCCATTCTCCTGCCTCAGACTCCTGGGTAGCTGGGACTACAGGTGCCCACCACCATGCCCAGCTAATTTTTTTGTATTTTTAGTAGAGACGGGGTTTCACCGTGTTAGCCAGGATGATCTCGATCTCCTGACTTTGTGATCTGCTCGCCTCAGCCTCCCAAAGTGCTGGGATTACAGGCGTGAGCCACCACGCCTGGCCAATACAAGCCCTTTAAAAACCAGACAGAGTAGCAAAGACACTCCTGGTTGTATGATCTGGCTAATTTCCATTTTGTTCTCAATACTTTTTCCCATAAAATTATATTTGTTATGCTGTTGAGAAATATGTGCTTCTCTCTCTCTCTACACACACACACACACACACACACACACACACACCACATGCACAGATATATGCAATAGAAAATGAAGTCAACCAACATTATTGAGTTCTGAAAATGTACTACACGTTTTGCTGAGTTCTCTATATAAATAATATAACAGTGAATACCTTCTATATATGTGTCAAGTATTTCACATGCATTGTATCTAATCTTCACAATAATGAAAACAAACCCTTATGTGATGCTTTGTGCAAGGCGTTGTTCTCAGCCCTTTACCTTGACTAACTCTTTTTTTTTTTCCGACCTGGAGTCCCCCTCTGTTGCAAGGCTGGAGTGCAGTGGAGCAGCCTGGAGTGCAGTGGAGCAATCTCCACTCACTGCAGTTTCTGCCTCTCGGGTTCAAACAATTCTCCTGCCTCAGCCTCCCAAGTAGCTGGGACTACAGGCACAAGTCACCATGCCTGGCTAATTTTTGTATGTTTAGTAGAGACAGGGTTTCACCATGTTGGCCAGGATTGTCTCAACATGACAGGCTTATGAGGCAGGAGGCAGACGCTAACATCACTGCTATCTTCAGATGAGCCACCTGAGGCAAGAGAAGTTAGATGAAACTTGTCCAAGGTCATATCAGGTGTAAACAGCTCACCTAGGTTTTAAGCATAAGCAGTCTTGCTTCAGTTATGTTCTTACTCAGCCATATCTTGCTGCCTTTTACACAACAACCTATGAGGAAAGTATTTTAATTATCTCCATTGTCCTGATGAAGAACTGCATGAAGTCCCTTGCCTGGTTAAAGGGCATAATGGGATCCCATCTCAGGGTGCTGACATGAAAGTGTGGGTTCTCACAAAACAGCCTCCCACTATAATATCTTGTCTCTTTGAACAAATACTTAGTTTCACAAAGTCAAGTGGCATGCCTTAAAATTCGTTTGCATAATCCCCCCTTGCACAGAAATACCCAAGCCTCTGCATATAGTAGATACTCAACAGAGGAAAGAGATTCACACAGATTGATTTTGCATCATATGTAATTAAGAGCCAAAAAAAAAACCCTTCAACACCACAGCTTCCCTTTATTCTGAGAAAACTCCAAGGAAAACTGACTTTGATTTCCTAAATCATCTTTTGATTTACTCTAGTAGAGGAAAATCAATGCTAAAATAACTATTGAAAGCCATCTGAGATGTGCTGCTCTAACATGACGATGCCAAGGAATATAGACATTAAATTGATCTTGGAATCCAAGCTCCCCTTCCTTATCCAACACAAGACAAATTACAAAATCCACATGGAGGAGAAATCTTCCTATCTAGACTGCGGGACTTGTCATTTACTCAAAACAGAAATCTCCAATGCCATCTTGTTTACCAAGCAGCTAAGGTTGCTACTTCTGTACTCAAGTGAGCGCTGCCTCTTTGTAATATTGATTGCTGGGATTGTTGCTGGTAGTACACTGACAGAGATCGACCACTAAAATCTTCTGAGGCACATTTATCTTTCTCCGTATTGAGAGAGAAACCCCATTTTCCTCAAGAAAAGGCGAAGCTGTTCCAGCACGTTTTAAATGATTCATATTATCTGACAAGGGAAAGGTAAATTCTCTCCCAGGATTTAGGGTATAATTCTCAGCCATCTGAGAATTCTGTTTATCTCACCTTGTCTCCTTGCTCAGAGAATCACAAATAGATGGAAACATCTAATGCCAAGGCATCTAAAAGCTCCAGCATGGGATACTGTGACTGCTCCAGATAGATTTTCTCCATGAAAACCAAAGTTTATGGTTAATCACCCTGTCCCCTTCTCATTATGGCACTATCAGACATATTTAAGGAAGTGCTAAGAAGTCTTTGCAAAGGTATATAAGAATAAATATGATACACCGATGGTATCACTTACACTTTTTTTAAAGATAAGAATTTGTGAGACTTCTGGGGGATTTTTGACAGGTCCTATTAGGGTTATTTTAAAACACACAGAGGAAAGTGATTTGATGTTAAGCAGTGGCAAATCTACACAAAAACAAAAATAGTCATCGGAGACTTTCACTCAATATAAAGTTCTACCAAACCTATGCAAATAATAATCGCATTTTCTAGAAAGAGTTCTAAAGTAAGTCACACATACAAACCTCAGTAGCAGCACAAAACATCCTTTGTTGCCGGACGTGAGAAAAACACACTCGCTTCTAAAAAAAGCCATAGGAAGGAAGTGGAAGAACCTCAGGGGCGAGTGGGAGTGCGAAAGGAATGTTGCAGCTCTTTTTTTTTTTTTTTTTTTAAAACATGTAAGCTTGCTCTGGCTCTTAATAGTAGGGCTAGTAGTTCAAGAAAGTGAAGTTAAATCTTTGGGATCTTTTTTACCTATTCTTATAAGGGTACTATCAGCCAAATAAGTTTGAAAATCATGACAGAAGTACATTGATATTCTGGCTTTACATTGCCCCACACTAAAAAAAAAAAAAAAACAAACAAACAAACAAAAAAACTTTTAAAAAGCAAAATCAAAAGAACTAAAACACCTGCATAAGAGTCGAATTTCACACATCTCAAAACAACCAAGACTGCCAAAATAAAAATTAAAAGTCATTCCAGAGCAAAGATGCGTAAGCAAAGCAATGTGCTGAAATTTTTGCAATGTAACAAAATGGAATATATTTGGAATATATTTGTCAGAGGCAGAGGATAAACTGAGGGCTCCCTTTTTTTTTTTTTTTTTTTTGAGACAGAGTCTCACTGTGTCACCTAAGCTGGAGCGCATGGTGCAATCACAGCTGACTACAGCCTCTCCCAGGCTCAAGTGATTCTCCCACCTCAGCATCCCAAGTAGCTGGGACTACAGGCGAGTGCCACCACACCCAGCTAAAATTTTTTTGGTTTTTTTTTTTTGAGACGGAGTCTGGCTGTGTCGCCCAGGCTGGAGTGCAGTGGCCGGATCTCAGCTCACTGCAAGCTCTGCCTCCCGGGTTCACGCCATTCTCCTGCCTCAGCCTCCCAAGTAGCTGGGACTACAGGTGCCCGCCACCTCACCCAGCTAGTTTTTTTGTATTTTTTAGTAGAGACGGGGTTTCACCGTGTTAGCCAGGATGGTCTCGATCTCCTGACCTTGTGATCCACCCGTCTCGGCCTCCCAAAGTGCTGGGATTACAGGCTTGAGCCACCGCGCCCGGCTTTTGGTATTTTTTTTAGAGACCTGTTTCCCCAAGTTGCCCATGCTGGTCCGGAACTCCTGGGCTCAAGTGATCCGCCCACCGCCCGCCATGACCTCCCAAAGTGCTGGGATTACAGGCGCAAGTTACCACACCCAGTCTGAGGGCTCTTTTGAAAACACAAATATGATCATGTCACTTCCCTGCATAAAATCCTTTAATACCTTCTCACTGTGTTAAGGATAAAGACAAAATTATCAATATGGCTTACAAAACTCTTCATGAACTGTTCGTTGTGTAACTGTCAAGCATCATGTTAGAGCTCATATTGACTGAATGCTGATTACTGACTGAGCATAGAAACTATTTCAGTGAATCTTGTTACAACATTTTCAGGTGTTATCCCCATTTTACAGAAGAGGAACTGGGAAGTTGAGTTACTTGCCTAAGATTATAAACTACAAAGTGGTTATGTCAAACACTGTTGAGGAAATTCCCAATCCCCTCTCACTTGCTTTCTCCATTGTTAGGGCTGGAAGATCTATGTTCTCACATTCACATTTTCCCTGGTTATTTGGGTTGTGTTCTGGCCTATGACATACAGGTAGAATTCCAACAGAAGATTTCTGAGAAGCTTTGAACTTTTCTGATAAACTAACCTGACATTGCACATCTTCTCCCTTCTTCCTCAATGCGCCATTGTGCCTGGGGCTGCAGCTGCCATTTCCACGTGAGGGAATGACAAAGCCACAGGCTATGGATATAGAGCAGAAGACAGAAAGAACCTGGATCTGTGATGACCTCATCAAGCCCTGCACCAACCCTGGACTGCTTATTGCTTATTGTCGGACTTTTTGTTTTGTGGAGATAATTTCCCCTCTTTTTTTCTTTTTTTTTGAGACGGAGTTTCACTCTTGTCGCCCAGGCTTCAGTGCAATGGCGCGACCTCGGCTTACTACAACCTCTGCCTCCCGGGTTCTAGCGATTCTCCTGCCTCAGCTTCCCGAGTAGCTGGGATTACAAGCGCCCCCCACCACGATGGGCTAATTTTTGTATTTTTAGTAGAGACGGGGTTTCACCACTTTGGCCAGGCTAGTCTCGAACTCCTGATCTCAGGTGATCCACCCGCCTCGGCCTCCCAAAGTAGTGGGATTACAGGTATGAGCCACTGCACCTGGCCAATTTCCCCTTTTTATATGAACCTCAGTAAGGTAGGCTTTCTGTTTTTGGATGCCACAAAAAAAAAAAAAAAATTCTTAACTGATACAGCTATGACGTTAGGATTCCAACTGGAAACTCTGATTTCAGAGCCCTTGAGCTGAATTCCATTCCTCCCTGTTTCACTCTTACTTTTGTGCTCTTTGCTATGGCCACACTGATCTTGAAGTTCCCCAAAATGACCACATTTCTTTCTGCCCCACAGCCTTTGCTTTTCCCTCTGCCTGAGGAATCTTCTACTTATCATTCAGATCTCAGCTTAAATACTGAGATACTTAGCCATCTCAGTATTAAATGGAACTTAAATATTTCCCCCTATACATGGGTTCACAGAAACCTGTATTTATCCTCTGAGCCTTATCACAATCACAAACAAATAAGAACTTAGTACTTGTCTTCCCATGTTACATGGTAAGTTCATGAGGTTAGGAACTGTGCTTCTGGTTGTACATAGTAGGCAGTCAGTAAACAGTTATTACATTAATGAATCAATACAGGCATTCCTCATCCACGGTTAATTTTTGAGCTAGACAGACAAAGATAGGAAGTTACTTATTTTACACATCTGAAGCCACATGAGTATGTCAGGCTGCAACACATCTTGTTTGACTCTATTAAATGCCATAAATATCTCAACAGAAAGAAAGGAAAAACCCTACAATCCAGAAGCAGGCTGTGAAGACAGAGGACATGCCAGTAAGAAAAAAATGAATACTTTGGGTAGTAGCAATCTCAGAACTAGAAAAGTGCTACAAGAAGAAAACCGCCAGTGGCAAGACAGGAACTACATTGAAAACAGGGATTACCTTGTAAAAATACAGTTTCCAGCAGACCAAATATAGGCACAATGTTTCTGTGATCCCAACTTTTGCATTCAGCATTTTGAGAGGTTTTTCTGTGTGAAAGCATTTCCAATTTTATAGTAGAGTTGTAGAAAAATGTTGCAACTTATATAAACTTTGTTTTATTGCCAAATTTCCTGTAGCCCATCCACTCCATGAAGCAAGAGATAACTGGTGTGCATCATCTTTTTAAAATCACAGCTCTGGAGCTGCACTATTGGAACACTCTCTTGTCACCCTGCAACCAATCCTTTCATACTTCTTTCTCCTCCATTGGACTGTAAGTTCTTGAAAGTGGGAATCTTCTGACTCCAATTTTTTAATACTGAGCACAGTGCTGGTACAGTATATGAACTCACTATATCTTGTTACTATAAATGAATAAACAAAATGCATAGGCATGTTAGGCATTTAGTAAATACACGTCAAATTGAATCTTTGATACACGACTTGGAATTACTTCCCTTTCAAGGTATTTGTTCAGTGAGCATAATTATAGAGTCCACAGTCTAAGAAAGTCTTCATTATAGAGGAAAACTAAAAAAGAACCCTTGGCTTTTCAAGACAATATGCCTTGATGGCAACCCCCTTTTTATCACGCACATATTTCATGCACAAGGACAACTTAAAACTTGAAATGAAAAAAAAAAAAAAACAAAAACCTGTATATTTCTTGGCTCACCAGTGCTGCCGATTTCTGGTATTCTCTCTTTAATGTGTATCCTGGGGGTGATGGGAAGAAGAGGAGAGACAAGAAGGACAACTAGTAACAGAAAGGAAAAGAATGAATTGGGAAGAGGAGCAAAGAGGACGGTGAGGACTGGAATAACAGATATAAAGAATAAAGTCTGATTCCTTTCTGTTTCCTGCAATCTGTCATTGCTCCTGTCTCTGATAAAAGTGCCTACAGATTTGCTTACTTGATCCTAATTTTATGGCCTGTTCAAATATTAAAACTTCCTTTTAAATAAATTAATTTGAAACTAAATGCCTTTAGTTTTTACAATGATAGGTTTGTGGCTTTTGACATCTTTTGGTCCTATTCATCAAAATCATTTGCAAAGTCCAAAGTAGAGCAGAGTAGCTTTAACAACACCCATGGAGGATGAATAGAATACATTTTCATATTTACCGAAAGTGAAACTTACAAGCATATATTATCTTCTGCCTACCTTGTAAATGTCCCATGTTTTCATTTACATATTGTACCAATTAATATTTCTTGGTACTAATCAGAGTGGAATCCAGTCCTGACATGGGAGAAAACTACGACCAAAAACATGAGCAACAAGAAAAAAATGTTTGTTTCAAGTACGTGGATTATATTTTCTAGGGCCTTAAAAAAAGAATGAAACTGAAAGAGGCAGCTTGAAGAAGCTTACACGTGTTTAAAACCCACATCCTGTTGTTATCCACTGCCCTGGCACAGAGGAGCTGGGAGGTGAACGTCCTCATTAGGGTCCCTATTAGCTGTGATTTGCAATGGCCTTCTCCAAAGAAGAAAATCACATTTACCCGCTGGACAATGGCCCAGGTATCACCATTGATGGGAACCATATATGGAGTAAACATCTAAGCCCAAGAATACAGTGGTCTAAGCCAGTGGGCTTAGAAGTTGCAAGATCCTCCATGCTTCATTCCAGCCACTATCAGCAGATTCTAAATCACCCATGAGCAGAGGCGCCCATCTGCCTAAGGCATAAATGAAATTATAACAACAGTGAGCGAGCCAATGGGAGTCAGCCAGTAAGCCTACGAGCAGCATGAAGTACTCAGACGTTTGTTCCTTTTTTATTTATTTGGTTAAAATACATGTGTTTTTGCTTCAGGCAGATGTTGGTATCCCAGCCTTTTATACAGGAAGCTGTAGAAGGGAGAAGACTTTCTGGGTGGGAGCAACTTACTGTGGAGGCCAAATGGCATTTTTTGTAGGCCCCGAGATTTTTTAAGAAAACTCTTCTGTTCAGAACTCTTTCAAAGGGTGAAGACAAACTTAACAACTTTATACTATAATAAAAATAATTACAGAGTGTTGCTTTAAACTTGTATCTTGAAGTTCCTCCTTTAGGTTACTCTGCTTAACAACCACAGACTCTTCCTAATGGCTTATTTGCCGTTTCAATTTTCTAAGTGAAGGCCAGCCCCCTTCAAGATGTTCTACCAACTCAGTCCTATTCTCTCCAGATTTTTTTTTTCTTCTTCTTCTGAAAAGCATGTGTTGATAGACTACGGGGAACAGACCAAGAATTATTTTTTAGCCAGTATTTTCCCCTTGCAACTGTAAGTCAGCCTTCCTCAGAAGGAAAGGTGGGAAAAGTGATTCTAATGTGCTTCGCTCCAATGCTTCCATCTCAATAACCCTTTAAAGTGAAAACTGTGGAGAGTGAAGTGAAAAACTTCTCTCCATCTGGAAGCATTTATACAGAGAGGTGTCTTTAGCTTAGTTGTTTGTCTAGAATTTCCATTTATGAACCGACTTGCCTTTCTCCTGTGGGTATGCTGAAGAAAACTGTTTGCAAAATCCATTGTATGTAATAATCCAGAGGCTCCTTCAAACTCAATCAGGCTGGAAAGGCTAAACATGACTCATAGGATTCCTTCAACAAACACAAAGTAAGTCAGAAGTCAAGGAGAGACTCGTCTAGATGTGGACCAGCTTACCTAGCAAGTCAGGGAATTGTCATCAAACCAGTTTCCGGCTTGCAAGACCTTGACTCCTTTCAGTAAAGTTGTCAATTCTTCTTTTTCTGAACAATCTCAATGTGAATGACAGGGCCTGACTCTAGCGGAAGGTGTCTTTAATCTTTTTATGGTTCAGTATAAAGGTTACTTTAAGAAAAGCCTTGGGATATGCTTTCAAGATACCTACTTGTGATTTTTTTTTTTTTTTTAAGCATCAGTATGTCCTGTTCTGATTCAGTCATTGTTCTTTCAAACAGGCTGGGAGGAAAGGTTCTTGGACATCCACAGAGAAAACTTATTCAATAAAACATTTTATAATCCTAGGAACACCTGTGCCACCTTCCTAAGGGCTAGTCAGTTCAAGGACTTCCTAAAAATGAAGGTTGGACTGTGCGAATGCCTGAGTGTGTGGGAGTGGAGTCACTCTGTGTGGTGGTGGGGGATGGGGTGGGAGGAAGCAAAGCGGCAGAGTCTAGAAGGATGGTGGTACAGCAGAAGAAAAAAGAAGAATGTCTGTATCTAGAGTGGCCCCATGAGACCCAGTAGGTACTCAGGTGACACTGGAATAACAGGAGTTCCTTCTAAACCCAAGAGAGCAGCAGACACTCCGTCATGCCACACCCTTCTCAACTGTCTTATCCCTTGGCCATCTCCTTTTTAGAAGCTAAAACAATACATTTTTTCCTCAGAGATCTTGTTCTTGGAATGGAGGTGCAGCATAGTTCCAGCCAATAAGATGGACATCTGATAGGAGAGGGGTGTGCTTTTTGAGACACTTTCAACTTTTTCTGATAAAAGGAACACCTGGGCTGCCCTCCCTCTAGCCTGCCAATGTGATACCTGGAGTTTAAGACTATGAGAGAAAGGCCGAGAGAATCACAGACAAACTGACCCTGAGCCATATATTATTGAGTCACTAAACTAATATCCATAATGACCTAGATCAATAAATGTTGTAGTGTGTGTCGGGGGGGGGGGGATCCCTATTTGTAATCACTTTATTTCTTACACTGTTAGTTAGTTTTCTGTTATTTGCAGGCGAAAAAATAATTCATAATTGATTCAGCAGAGGAGGCAGATCAAATGAGTAGCTATCTACTCTTAGAAAGGTTTTTTTGGCTGGGTGCGGTGGCTCATGCCTGTAGTCCCAGCACTTTGGGAGGCCGAGGCGGGCGGATCACGAGGTCAGCAGATTGAGACCATCTTGGCTAACAAGGTGAAACCCTGTCTCTACTAAAATTACAAAAAATTATCAGGGCGTGGTGGTGGGCGCCTGCAGTCCCAGCTATTCGGGAGGCTGAGGCAGGAGAATGGTGTGAACCTGGGAGGCGGAGCTTGTAGTGAGGCGAGATCGCACCACTGCACTCCAGCGTGGGCAACAGGCAACAGAGTGAGGCGCCGTCTCAAAAAACAAAGAAAAAAAAAAGTTGTTTTTGTTTGTTTGTTTTTATTTTGAGGAGAAGGTAGCTTTGAAAAACCTGAGTGAAACTAAATATTCTTCTAAGGATAAAACCAATATAGCATATCATGGAGCCTCATAATTTATTTCAAATTTTATGCCTGAAACAACTTACCATCATTACTCTATGCTATGGTTTGAATGACTCCAAAACTCATGTTGGAACTTAATCTCCATTCTGGCAGTATTGACAGGTGGCGAGTTTAAGAGGTGATTGGATCATGAAGGCCCTGTCCTCATAAATGGATTAATCCATTCATGGATTAATGGGTTATGATGGGAGGGGAACTGGAGGCTTTATAAAAGGACGAGAGACCTGAGTGAGCACATTAGCACGCTCAGCCCCCTCTGCCACGTGATGCCCTGTGTCACAGAGTCCCCACCACCAAGAAGGCTATCAACAGATGCAGCCCTCAGCCTTGGACCTCTCAGCCTTCATAACTGTAAGAAATAAATTCCTTTTCTTTATAAATTACCCAGTTTTGGGTGTTTTGTTATAAGCAAAAGAAAACAAACTAAGACACTCCATCCAGTGGTTCATGAGATATATTGAGATGAAAGACAAGATGTATTCTATAGCTATAACCATAGAATTGCTTTTGTTAAGGATATTTATGTTTATACGAGCCTATTTTCCTATATGATCCGAAGGTATCATCTAATGGGGTTCTTGGCTTACCCCAAGTTCTTCTGCTAATATTGGAGACTTATAGAGACTTTTGAAAGGAACACAACATAATAAGTGGAAAGAGCAAAATATCTTGCCTGGTCCCTAGCTAGTGACATGATATTGTACAAATTACTTCAAATACCTGAGTTCCATATTATCCATCTATAAAATAATGAAGTGTTCAATTTGGTAACTATTTCAATGTTATTGTCTAAACAGTTTGATTATAAACAACCGAGTTATCTAACTACAGACAATTTAATAATTATTTTTTCACCAGTATGTATTATGTTAGATTTCTAATATATCACCATGAACAAATATTTAAATTCTAAAATTTGTATTTGATAGGGTCAGAATTCCTAAAAGCAATGGCATTCTCTGACTCAAAGAGTTATTTCCTTCCAGGCTCATTATTCTCTATATTAATGTTTTTAAAAGATGGCCTGAAGTCCCTGCATCTTTCTGGGTCCCAACCAACATCTACTGAATTTGAGTATTTGAGGATGGAACCCAGAAATCCGTATTTTTCACAAGCATTCTGGGACATTCTGACATGTACTAAAGTTTGAGGACCACTAATGTGGAAATAGGTGTCACTGAGACATTGGAAGATTAAAAATTGTGTACAGTTTTTATGATAAATGAACACAGAGTTCAGGCACTGATTCAGTTTTTTACTTTTCCAAATGTGCTGATTTAAGGTCATTTATAATGTTCTCATAGATTAATTTGACCCTCAATTAGCATTATTTATTGCATAAATAAAATTCACAAAATCAAAGTGAAAATAATTCTCCCAGGATTTTGATTACTGCTCATTTTGTTTCCTCTTGTTTTTCCCTCCAGTCACCATTTGTTCTTATTTTTAAAATTTAATTCTTTTTTTTTTGAGACAGTCTTGCTCTATCACCCAGGCTGGAGTGCAATGGCGCAATCTCAGCTACTGCAACCTCCGCCTCCCAGGTTCACGCCATTCTCATGTCTCAGCCTCCCGAGTAGCTGGGACTACAGGTGCCTGCCACCACACCCAGCTAATTTTTTTTTTGTATTTTTACTAGAGATGGGGTTTCACCATGTTAACCAGGATGGTCTCGATCTCCTGACCTTGTGGTCTGCCCCCCTCGGCCTCCCAAAGTGCTGGGATAATTTAATCCATTTTTTAAATCCTTGTTTTAATGCTCTGTTTCATTTACTTCCCAAAGAATGGCAAGCTTATAGATAAATATGGCAAGTGCCATATTTGCCTGGTTTACTATAATCTCACCTTTCTGCACCTTCTGGCTTATTTTTAATCGTATCATCCATTAATAAAACCAAAGGAGTCGTGTTTACTTTGCACCCATGTTTTTATTGATCTCTCTTTGGCTAGATTTGATAGTAATCATTACACTAATTGCTAATAGTAAACTGCTTCCCCAGGAGTTAAAAAAAAATTCAGGAATTTCTACTCCAGTTTATACAGTTGATTGGGCTGAGAACAGCATGGCATTGTAATATCTATATAAACAATGCATTTCTCAAGAGTAATTTGCTCACCATAGCATTTGGTATACTATCACCTCTTTCATCAATTGTGATTTATTCAACTTTTATTACAAACTAGTCAAAATATTCTCCAAAATGTCATGTCCAATTCAGGTATATTTTGAATATACTGCCTGTTGCTGTTAAAAGCAGAACTGAGATCTGTAAGAGAGACCCACATTGTTTGCTAATGTTTCAAAGCCATTTAAAAGGCAAGATAACTTGGAATAAACAGACTGAATCAAAAAAGGTTAAAGCTATTAAAATTCCAACAATTTAACAACAATATTAGTCATTGTTATTTCACAATAATATGTTCAGCATTTCTAAAGTGTTTCTCAATCAGAAAATGTTCATGTATCTTACAAAATTTTAAACTACTGATGAGTCATACATAGCACCTTAAAAGGAAGTCTGGTGTCCATTGTGAAAGATAAGGATTTAAGCGGCAGATGATCTCCCACTGATGACATACATTTATCCAAAGGGAAAGCTAAGATAGTTCTGAAAGAAAGGAAAGGTGAAATGGGATCCTGATCTTTTATATAATACATCCTCTAGCCATAAGGGAAATTCCTTTTGAGTCTGTACTTGGGCTCAACAGGTATGGAGGGGGCGCTGGTGGGACCACAATGACCCCTTTGAATGGTCAAAGTGGTTGGTATCATTAAAGGAGCACCCAATTTGGAGTCAGGAGACCTGAATGTATGTTTCCCAATCCTTATTTATTATTTGTGTAGCCTTGTGCATGTCACGATCTTCCTGGGCCTGTCTGTGCCCTTATAAAAGATCTTTAGCATTCGTGTATTAAAAGACCTCCTTAGGGGGATTTTGTGAGGGAAAATTAAGGAAATATATAGAAATCACTCTGAAATAAATGTTGGTTATAGTTATAATTCAAATAAGAGCCAGATCACCTCTTTAGATCCTAAAAGCCAAGTACGGCCTGGAGTGCCAGAGTGTCTCTTGTTTGGGCTATTGTTCTACATTTGCCCACAATTATCTCAGCAACTATTCATCCCCAAGTAACCTAGCTGGGGGAGTCTCGCCCAATGCAGAGGTTACAGGTCCGTAACTATTGTAAAGGTCCCTCACAAACTAAGATGTCAGCTGCTGCCAAATAAGTTACAAAGTATGGAACACATCCATGTGTTCATTTTTATAAGGCCCAGACCCCCATTCAGTTTAGTATCTGGAAACCCTGACTTTTGCATGCTGCTGGAGAAAAGATTCTCTCCAAACCAATTCTTACCTCTGGCAGGAATGTGCACTGGAACAGATTGAGGCAAAAATAACTCATCTGAACACAATATGCAACAGTGCATACAAATATGTTTTAGGGCTGGACTTGAGTTCTGATTGTTAACATGCCCTGTTTTGTGCCACCCACTCAAAAATGTGTCCTATTAGGAGTCAGGTTCTATTCCTGACCCTCTTAGTCACGCTGGGCAAGGCATTTCCATTTTCCTGAAGCTTTATTTTACCCATCTTGGAATCTCTCCTCATCCACTCTACCATATTGGTTTCAAGTTATGTCTTCTAAGCTAATAAAGGAGGGTCCACAAATTAAGCATTACGAATTGTACTAACCACTGTACTGAAGTAGGAGTCATGACCCCAAACCACTTCTTAAAATGCTCCTGTAATGAAAACGTTGAAAGGAGTACAAATCATTGCTTCAAATACTCTAAAAACTAGTTACCACACAGCATATCTTATTTCTGCATAGGGAACTTATTTAGTTTTGCAAGAACACATTTAATATCCTAGATATGCCTTTCTTCTGCTATAAGCCCACTACATCCTATGAGGAGAAGAGTTTGAAGAACAAGACCCTCTGGCTTTCAGAAGTTAGCAGATGATCAGGAATTACCAATACTGAGGCTGTAACGTTAACCTAAAGAAATCAAGCCATTTCAAATTGTTATATAACTAAACCATGCTATTTACTCTTTGTGCAAAAATACATAGTGTCAGCTGACTTTAATTAGGAATGTGGTAGAGACAGCTACAGAGGACAAGCTACAGAAGAGGCCAGGCAATTGCCAGTACAAGCAGGCACGATGCAAAGCATTTCTGTCTGTGAAAATAGACAGAAAAGTGGTTGGCTTTAGTGCGGGGAAGATGAGGGGAGAGTTGGCAGAGGCAGAAAATGTGATGGAAAAACAACAGAGTTATTTTCCCCATGAGTTACTCCTGCAAGTTGTGTAACCTTTCAAGTGAATAACTAGAATATGGCTTATGATGCAACTGAACAGTACAGAAGTCTGCACAAAGTCCTGTTCAAAAGAGAAGGAACACAACCACTGGTGAAAGACAGCTTAGCAGGTGAAGACTGTGTCCCCCTGAAACTGAAGTGCCGGGAAGGGAAGAATTGTTCCTTTAAATGATACGGAAGAGGGGAAGGGAAGTGCTGGATAGAGGAAGGCACGGTCTCTGGCTAGGACCCCACCCCCACGGACCTAGGTGAGGACAGGCATTTTTGTTTTCCTGCCCGAATGTTGCATTTCCCAAGACCACCCATGTCCCCATCCTGTGCCTATATAAACGGGAGACCCTAGCAAGGCAGAGACATAAGTGGTTGTAAGTGGAGAGGAGCACATTGGCAGAGGAACACACAATCGGCTAGATGTTGAGGGCAACACACCAGCAGGCACCAGCAGGCCACTGAGGGGCAAAACGAAACAGAGTTTGGCTGGCCAGTTGGAGGAGCGCTCGGCTGCCAAGCGGCCCGGCTTCCGGGGGAAACCATCTCCCCATGGCTCCCCCATCTGCTGAGAGCTTCTTCCACTCAATAAAATCTTGCACTCATTCTCCAAGCCCAGGTATGATCTGATTCTTCCGCTGCACCAAAGCAAGCAACCCAGGATACAGAAAGCCCTCTGTCCTCGCCACAAGGTAGAGGGTGTAATTGAGCTAGTTAACACAAGCTGCCTTCAGAGGGCTATACTAAAAGAGCACCCGGTGACACATACCTACTGGGGCTTCAGAAACTGTAAACATTCACCCCTAGACACTGCCCTGGGGTTGGAGCTGCCACGGCCTGCCCGAATGTATGCTCCCTTAGAGGTTTGAGCAGCAGGGCACTGAAGAAGCGAGTCACTTCCACATCTTACACCCTGCGAGGGGGACAAGGGAACTTTTCCCATTTTACCTCCTCTGTCAGTACTAAGCTGGCCTGTATGAGGACGGCAATCTTTGAAAAACAACATATTGGCCTGGCTTGATGGCTCACACCTGTAATCCCAGCACTTTGGGTGGCCGAGGTGGGCAGATCACGAGGTCAGGAGATCGAGACCATCCTGGCCTAACACAGTGAAACCCTGTCTCTACTAAAAATACAAAAAAATTAGCTGGGCGCCTGTAGTCCCAGCTCTTTGGGAGGCTGAGGCAGGAGAATAGTGTGAACCCAGGAGGCGGAGCTTGCAGTGAGCCAAGATCATGCCACTGCACTCTAGCCTCTGCACTCTAGCCTGGGCGACAGAGTGAGGCTCCGTCTCAAAAAATAAATAAATAAAAATAAAAAAAGAAAACAGAAAAACAACATATTGATGCGATTCTGAGCTTCACTGACAAAGTGAAATTGACTACATCTCTAACTGATTAACTATATCTCAATTTCAAATACTGTCCTGACCACAAAGGTAGAATCTAAATATGAACTGACATATTAAGACCTAGGTGCTTAAATGATAGGATGTACTTATTCTAGGCTTCCTGTGCTATGACAGGCTTTTACTCTTATGTGGTTAGGTATGTTTCCAGGGACATGCCTCAGTGAATATCACACATGGAAATGTGGTTAATAATGAGCCCCTTCTGTGATGGAATTATTATTCAAGGTATATAAATTTATAAATATATGAGGCTTAATAAACCATAACCTTATGGTAAAGTAAGTCTCCCACTGAGCAAATCATACATTATTTCACATAATAGGCCCACAGATATTTTTAAGAGAGTGAATGAAAGGCCATGTAGCCTGCTGAGGAAGAGTATGTTCCTAATGTATAGTTTTATATATGTGTAAAACCTACAAGAAAATAAAGCAGATTTCCTTGCAGAGGTAGCAAAATTGTCAGCTACTTGGACTTTCAGGGAAAATACACAGTATTTGAAGAAAACAATGGAAAACAATAGTGGAGTCAGTGCCAAGCTGATGAGTAAAGTACAGAAACACATTCTAATGGAGATGAGCTGGTTTAAATAAGCCCTAAGACAATCGAAAAATTATGTCTCCACTAAACGAAATTTCTATCCCACATATTAAGACTGTGACACAAATAGACAAAAGAGAGGAAATATATGATTATAGATGCTTAATTCGGCCAACACAAACACAGCATATCCATTTCAACACTGTGTGGAATTATTCAGCTTCTAGCTAGGGGAAAAAAGCATCAGGAAAAACAAAAACACACACAAAAAATCCTTTCCTACAGTTCCCTCAAGGCAACCAGAAAGTGAAACTTAATTAAACAAGTGAAATGTAATTACCTACTGCTTACCGCACATGGTGCTGATTTTCACTTCACATTCTAGGTTCATTATTAACAGACCGGTGCTGCCCAGCGGTATGAATAAAAGTTCTACGTTGGGGTAACCATTGGCAGGGAGCAAGAGAAGCCAAGTGCTACCTGTTCTGGCCTCCCTACAGGGGCTCAATTCCTCCAGTCACTAGTTTCAGCTAGTCACACTTCAGGCTGGGACTGTGAGTAGAGTCTAATTATGTAAGGGCTGTCCCTCAAGCATGGTGCGAGGTAACCCCACTCTCTGGGGGGAAACTGAATCTGAATCTGGGGGTTTTACACTTCTCAGGACCTCAGTAGGATTGCTCATTCAGCCCGCTTGCTATTTTCATGCACTGTTTAGAACAACTCAGCAGTTTCTTTTATAGGAAGAGGCATTTGACATATGGCACCTGTTGAAACAATTTGAAATGTGATTTCATCATGACTCTGGAAACATGGAGATGGCTTTCTTTTGTTTACAGGTACATACATTCAGAACCAGTAGGACGCCATCTCTGCTCTCTATGATTTCATTTTATTATGAAGTTTGATGCTATAATGGTATTTGGATATCTTTATTTAACTTTGTATTTCCCTTTCTACCATAGCATCTTTAAGCATACATCTTAAAAAGTAGGCTGGATGCAGTGACTCATACCTGTAGTCCCAGCACTTTGGAAGGCTGAGGAGGGAGAGTCACTTGAGTCCAGGAGTTCGAGAGCAGCCTGGGCAACATAGCAAGACCCTGGTCTTGACAAAAAATAAAATAAAAATTTTTAAATTAGCCAGGTGTGGTGGTGTACTCCTGTAGTCCTAGTTACTCCAGAGGCTGAAGTGAGAGGATGGCTTGAGTCCAGGAGTTTGAGGTTATAGTGAGTTATGATCACACCACTCCAGCCTGGTGAGAGAGGGAGACCCTGTCTCAAAACAAAAAAGTAAGTAACTATATTTTCTACCTATGTGGCTTCTAAGCAACAAACATTTGAAAAATCAAAAACCCTACTTACAAGGAAGATTGGTATATGATATGGTTTGGCTGTGTCCCCACCCAAATTGCATATTGAATTGCAGTTCCCCGAATTCCCATGTGTCATGGGAGGAACCCGGTGGGAGGGAATTGAATCGTGGGGGTGAGTCTTTCCCATACTGTTCTTGTGATAGTTAATAAGTCTCATCAGATCTGATGGTTTTGTAAAGGGGAAGGTCCCCTGCACATGATCTCTTGTCTGCTGCCATGTAAGATGTGACTTTGCTCCTCATTTGCCTTCTGCCATGACTGTGGGGCCTCCCTCACTATGTAGAAGTGTGAGTCAATTAAAACTCTTCCTTCATAAATTACTCAGTCTTGAGTACGTCTTTATTAGCAGCAAGAGAAGAGACTAATACAGTATATAAACCAAGCAAATGTGAAATTGCTCCAATAAATGCATATTTGGATTAGAATAAATATCTAAAACTGAGAAACATACTCAGAAAGTTATGAATCAATATAATGTTGGCATCATAATCCACTTCATTCATATACCATGGAAATGACTTGGTTATTTTTATTGGAACTGCTAGAGGGAATCAAATATGCACAGACTTTTGAGAAATTTCAAGTTGCCTGTTATTGAAGATGATTAAGATGGATGACTTCATGGTGGGCATATTGCATTAGGTAAGGGATTGAACTAGGTTTCCTTTCAGTTCTTTTCCAAAGTGTCTATGGTTCTGTGAATCTGGTGAGATTTCTATGGTAGAAAGTCACATGAATCATCATTGTAGGTATATGCTTCAGCTCTCTGTTCAGCCCAAATAGCTATTGTATGTTATCCTTGTAAGAAGACATTAATGTGACTGTTACTGAAGGGACCAGGGCTATTTCCTTCTGTTTCCTTCCACTCACTTTGGCGGGTCCTAGTAAGTATATATAATCCATTAAAAACCTCTTTTTGCTTTATTTTCTGAGGTACATTCTTTTTATTTTGGTGGGGGGTGGATGGAGTCTTGCTCTGTCGCAAGCCCGGAGTGCAGTGGCACAATCTCAGCTCACTGCAACCTCTGCCTCCTGGGTTCAAGTGATTCTATGCCTCAGCCTCCTGAGTAACTGGGATTACAGGTCCACGCCACTACACTCAGCTAAGTTTTGTATTTTTAGTAGAGATGGGGTTTCACCATGTTGGCCAGGCCGGCCTCAAACTCCTGACCTCAAGTAACCTGCATGCCTTGGGTTCCCAAAGTGCTGGGATTACAGGTGTGAGCCTCTGTGCCTGGCCTCGAGGTGCATTCTTCATTTGGCTTCCAGGCTGTCCTCCTTCCTCACTTGCCACTCCTTCTAGTACCCTCTGGGAGTTTCTCCCTATCTCCTTGACCTCTAAATGTTGGGAGCCCCAGAGCTCAGAAACCTCTCATTAAATCTCATGGCTTTAAATATTTAAATTAGTATAGCACTGATGACTGACAAATTTATGTCTTTAACCCAGACATCTCCCATGAACCCCAGTCATATACATAAATGATATCTCCTTAGATGGCTGAGACTTGACATCCAAAACCGAGCTCTTGATCTTTTCCTCAAAACTCAATCCTCCCCAGTTTTCTTATTCTTAGTAAAGAGCAACCCATCCTTGTAGTTGCTCCAGTAAAAAGACTTGGCATCTAGGTTGGTTACTCTTTTTTTAAATCTTACATTCTATGCACTAAAATTGCTGTTGTCTCTACTAGATATCCAGCATCCAACAAATGCCACCACTTCTAACACTAGCAGTCTGTTCTAAGACACCACCATTTCTTTTTTTTTGAGATGGAGTCTTGCTTTGTCACCCAGGCTGGAGGGCAGTGGTGCGATCTTGGCTCACTGCAACCTTCGCCTCCTGGGTTTAAGCGATTGTCTGACTCAGCCTCCTGAGTAGCTGGGATTACAGACACGTGCCACCACGCCAGGTTTTTTTTTTTTTTTTTTTTTTTTTTTTGTATTTTTAGTAGAGACGGGGTTTCACCATGTTGGTCAGGCTGGTCTCGAACTCCTGACCTCGTGATCCGCCTGCCTTGGCCTCCAAAAGTGCTGGGATTACAGGCATGAGCCACCACATCCAGCCACCATTTCTTATTAATACAATAGCTTCCTATATAATCTCCTTAAAATTTCCACCCTTTCTCCTCCTTTCAGTCTTTTTAAAAATACAACAGCGAGAATGACCCATTGAATGCCTAAGTCAGATTATGCCACTTCTCTGCTTAAAACCCTCCAGTAATAGTTAATAGTTAATATTTAATAGTTAATATTAACTGCTAATCTGACTGGATTGAAAGATGCAAAAGTATTGTTCCTGGGTGGCTGTGAGCGTGTTGCCAAAGGAGATTAACATTCGAGTCAGTGGATTGGGAGAGGCAGACCACCCTCAATGTGGGTGGGTACCATCTAATCAGATGCCAGTGTGGCTAGAATAAAGCAGATAGAAGACACTGCAAAGAGGAGACTTGCTGAGTCTTCTGGTCTCTATCTTTCTACCGTGCTGGATGCTTCCTGCCCTTGAACATCAGACTCCAAATTCTTCAGCTCCTGGACTCTTGGACTTACACCAGTGGTTTGCCAGGGGCTCTCACGCCTTTGGCCACAGACTGAAGGCTGCACTGCTGGCTTCCTTACCTTTGAGGTTCGGGACTTGGACTGGCTTCCTTGCTCCTCAGCTTGTAGGCAACCTATTTGTGGGACTTCATCTTGTGATCCTGTGAGTCAATTCTCCTAATAAACTCCCCTTCATGTATACATATATCCTATTAGTTCTGTCCCTTTAGAGAACCATGACTAACACAGATTTTGGTACCAGGAGTGGGAACGAGTTAAGACTGTGAGTGACTGTTGGAAGGGTGTGATAGTGTTTTGAAATGTGAGGACATGAGATTTAGGAGGGGCCAGGACTGGAATGATATAGTTTGGCTGTGTCCCTACCCAAATCTCATCTTGAATTGTAGTTCCCATAATCCCCACTTGTCATAGGAAGGACCCAGTGGGAGGTAACTGAATCATGGGAGCAGTTACCTCCATGCTGTTCTCATGATAGTGAGCGAGTTCTCATGAGATCTGGTGGTTTTATAAGGGGCTTTTCCCCCACTTTGCTCTGCACTTCTCCTTGCTGCTGCCATGTGAAGCAAGATGTGTTTGCTTCGCCTTCCACCATGATTGTTAAGTTTCCTGAGGTCTCCCCTGTCCTGCTCAACTGTGAGTCAATTAAACCTCTTCCTTTATAAATTGCCCAATCTCAGGTATGTCTTTATTAGTAGCATAAGAACAGACTAATACACTTCCCATCTAACTCAGAACAAAAGCTGAAATCTTTTCAGTGGTCTAAAGGCCCTATGCAACCTGCCTCCAAGACCGCATTACTTCTTCTATATCAATTCCCATTTCTCTCTCCTTCGCTTACTGCTCTGGCCATATGGTCCACCTTGTTATTCCTAGAGCATTCCAGGGATGCTCCTGTCTCAGAATGTTTGCACTTTTTGTTCAGCCTGCCTAAGAATGCTCTTTCCCCTGATGTCTGCTTGGCACTATCCTACACCTCCTTCAGGTCCTTGCTCAAATGCCACCTTCTCAGTGAGGCTTCTATAACCTTCCTATTTAAAACTGACTCCTTTCTCTGACTTATTTTATACCACAACACTTGCCACCATCCAACGTCCTATGCATTGTACTTGTGTTGTGTTTTGTTTTCTTTGCTAATATGTAAGCTCCATGAGAACAGGAATTTTTGTTTGCTCAACATGTGCCTACTACAGTACCTGGTACATATAGTAGGACTCAATAAATATTTGAGTAGATAATATTTAAATATGCTTAAATTTCAATTGTTACATATCTTGAAACCTCTTGGTTTACATGCCTCTTCCAGGTTAAGGGCTTCTGTGATTTCACAAGAGGCATCCACCTTACCAGGGTCAAATTTTTCAGACATTTTTCACATATAAATGGTCAACTGCCTGAACCTAAAAAGTTTTTAGAAAACAGGACATATTATGAGTGGGAAACAAACAAACAAAAACCAACATGTATTTAAATACCTTCCAAGAAAATCTCAGAAGCAACCCACCAGATTTAGATACTATGTACTTGGCTATGTTGTTTTGCAAAGGCTGGAAACATAAGGAAGTTCTGGAAGTCAGCAAACACCAGTATTTGGCCTTAAAATGATTTAACACACACAAAAATGGCACTGTGCCTTTGGAGACCTGGAATGCAGCATTACAGGTTTTCTCCAAAACAGCTTCATTTACTTAACATTACTCTGACCCTTTAACTTCTAACTTGCTGTACAATTAAGCTATTTAAGCCTTCGACTTAGTGCTCTTTGTGCTACAATCTGGGTCTAAAGTGAAGCAAAAACAACCCTACACCTTTCTGTTTTGCTTAAGTTTATTCTGTCCCATGAAGAGGTTTACATATGCAAATTTTAGCACCACATCTGTTTAGCACGCAGTTGTAAGGTTGAGACTATTTCTATTTTACTTTTTCATTCCATAAACATTTATTCAGCCCTTACTATATGTGTTTCAGGCACAGAGAATCAGAATTTTTTTTCTTGCCTGTTTCAATGCAAAAAGTTCCTACGTAATGCTGATCACATTAAAGTTTGTTACCATGGAAACAAGAGGACAGTCACAATCAGAACTGGCATCAAGTTGCATTGAAAGTAAGGTACTGCTTCTGACAGCAATGAAAAAACAATCTGAATTCTGTACTGTTTATAAATCAAGGCAATAATCTTGTCTGTTTTGCACAGCCTTTCTTATTTCCACATAAATGTCGTAAATGACTTTTGGAAAAATAGTTTATCTCTTGAAAAGTATTTTTTTTTTTAAGTTCAAATCAGATTAAAAGGAACGCAATTTACTGGGCTTCACCAATATTTGACCTGGGAAAAATCAGGCTACCCCAATATAGTAATTTCATGCAAATAAAGTAATTTACTGTCATATGTTTAAACAAATGGTTGTTAATTTTGGAACTTTTTTTCTTATTTTGTAGCTTTCATCCCTATCCTTCTGTTTATCTTACTCATTTTTCTTTCTATTGCAAGTTATTCTCCATAGTGCTAAAAGGAAAAAAGAAAGCAAACATCATTGGAAATATGGATAAGGGACCTGAGTTAGAGTCCAGATTAGTCTATGTAGTAGTTACGTGATTTAGGGCAAGCTATTTTATGACTGTGGGACTCAGTGTTTTCATCTGCAAAATGGGGGTGATACTCCCTAAATTATTGAAGTTTAAATAAGATAATTTGTAGATGCCTGGTACATAACAAGTAAGGAGATAACCAGTCTCCATATCAAATTCGTGATATAAGGCAAGATGCTTGCCTTTCCCAGGCCCTCATTTTTCATATATCAAATGGAGATTTAAAACTTTTCATTTACTAAACTCTTTGGATTGTTACAGGGGTTAAATACTTATTTTCACATTTATACAACATGTAATTCCCCTTCATCATAAGGCAGTATCAACCTGTCATCCTGTCTCCTTTCTTTGCTGCAGTCTCTCTTGGTATTTTCATTAATTCCTAGTTCATTTTCTTGTTTCTTTTCTTTTCTTTTTTGAGACGGAGTCTCGCTCTGTCGCCCAGGCTGGAGTGCAGTGGCACCATCTTGGCTCACTGCAAGCTCCACCTCCCAGGTTCACGCCATTCTCTTGCCTCAGCCTCCCTAGTAGCTGGGACTACAGGTGCCTGCCACCACGACCGGCTAAATTTTTTGTACTTTTAGTAGAGACGGGTTTCACTGGTTAGCCAGGATGGTCTGGGTATCCTGACCTCGTGATCTGCCCGCCTCGGCCTCCCGAAGTGCTGCGATTACAGGCGTGAGCCACCACACCCGGCCCCTACTTTTATAAAGGATTTTTCATCTTTTTCTTTATAGACATCTTTGCACATCTCTTTCTCTCTACTATAGCTTTCCTGTTGTTATATATTTGCCTCTCTGTTATTAACTATAGAGTATTTCTTTTATTTGTCCTATTCCTTATGAATTATGTAGTTATTTCTATTGTGAAAACTTTAAAAACTAGAAATATTAAATTAGGTATTAATATGTTTAATTATAGGTTTAGTTAAACCTATTAATTAACTATTACTAATGAAAAGGCTAGCAATGTGGAATTGCATTGGAAAAATAAAACATAATTTGAAACATGCTGCTTATGAGCTATAGCATATATGTCTAGCTCTTTTATATCTGAATTAAATGTTTAATTTGGAAAAAATGCATTCTTTTTGCAAATATTCAAATATTGCTAAAAGATCTAAGAAGAAAATAAATATCACCTGAATCTAATACCCTAGAGATCACTACTATAAATAGTTTGATGGATTTCTGTCATGAATCTCAATGTATATATGTGCATATTAGATATGTATAATTTCATATAAATGGGCTCATTTATACATATTTTAAAGTCTATTCACTTAATTTATTGTTACACTAATTCCATGTTAATGTATACGTATTGTATGCCAATTTTAATGGCTGCATAATATTCCATTGTATAGATGTATCATGATATATTTAATCCCCATGGGTGGACATTTAGGTTACTTGCCCCTTTCTGCTATAATAAAAATGCTGCAGAGAATAACCATTGTGCCCAGATCCCTTTAGAATAATGACTAAAAATATAATTAATGAATGAGTTCTTAAAACATATCCTAACTTTTGCATTTTCTTCTTTATCCAAACACTAAGGAATTTTTCTTTTTTTTTTTGTTGTTTTTTTTTGTTTTTTTTTTTTTTTGAGAGGGAGTCTTGCTCTGTCACCCAGGCTGGAGTGCAGTGGCGCGATCTCGGCTCACTGTAAGCTCTGCCTCCCAGGTTCACGCCATTCTCCTGCCTCAGCCTCCCGAGTAGCTGGAATTACAGGTGCCCGCCACCACGCCCGGCTAATTTTTGTATTTGTAGTAGAGATGGGGTTTTCCTGTGTTAGCCAGGATGGTCTCGATCTCCTAACCTCGTGATCCAGCCGCCTCGGCTTCCCAAAGTGCTGGGATTACAGGAGTGAGCCATGGTGCCCAGCTGAAATTTTTCTTCTTTTTGTACAACTCAGACCATGTGACAACTTAAAGTGAAATTCAACATCAATGCTGTTGTAAGTAAAACTCTCTGAAGCAGGACACTTGAGAAGTGTAGAAGTCTTTGTTTTTCCATTAATTTTCCCTAAGTTAAACATTCCTGCCACTGAAATAATAGCATATATAAAAATATTTCCTTTTCCTACAAATCAATAAAAATAAAGAATCTTCAGCTGGTGTCTATGTCTGTTTTAACTACCTATCTAATTATATCTATTATAATTAGCCATATCATCAGTGTCATTAGCTCCTCATTATGAGTAACAGCTAAATATTTTAACCCATAGAAGGCCCTACTTCCAACCTCCAGGAACTACATTCCTTCAGCAAGAGGGTTTTAGAATGACTGGAAAATGTCTAGCATGGTGAATAGGTTAAGAATGTTCAAGCCAGGAAGATAGCAGGGAAATCAGCTTTCCCTCACATGCTTGTTCCTGAGGGGATTTTGCTATCTCCTGTCCATGAAAGTAGGTGCAGAATCTATAATTCTCAAGAAAGGAAAAAGGTAAAACAATATCAAAGCAGCTACCGGTTTCCTGGTCCATTCTCTATTTCTAGAGAAAGCAATAACTGACATAGTAATATAATGTCAGAGACTTTTGTTTCCTTTTTGTCCTTCAAATTGATCCACTTTACTGAGAGGAAGGCTATGCACATTCACTCTTGCTGACTGATATCTCTGAACTGTGCTGTTACACTCTCGCCAACCCTCTCTCTCAGAAAAGATGGTCTTCTGCCCATAGAGAGTACAGCAAGAACAATGTCCTACCCTTGTCAGTGCCCAACACATTTTAAACTTAATCCTAAAATCCCAAACAGCAAAGTCACAGAGGACCACATTTAAGGAAAGAAAAGTCCTTGTCTATCTTTGAACAGAGCAGCCTTGAAAGCTGAGAATGACACCTTAGGGTCATGCCAGCCTGTACTGACACCCACAGTTCCAAGGCCAAGTTTAGGCCAAAGAAGATTTTATAATTGAGGCAGAGTATAAGAACTAGCTTCTTGGATCCACATAGTTAAATGGATCCACACATTGAAATGGAAATGTCTGTGCCTTTAAAGCACCAATCAGGTCGAAGTGGCTTGCGAAAAGGCTACTAAAAAACAGAAAAGGAAAAAAATGTGATTAGCTCCCCATTTTCATAATTATTTCTCCCATTTCCTCCTCTCCATAGCTTCTCAGACCAAAAAACAAAAACAAAAACAAAATGCTTTTAATCCTTGCTCTGTGCAGTTATAGTGGAAACCTAAATCTGGATAGTTCTGTGATAAATATTGTAAGATTTATACATTCATCCAACTGATATTTATCAAATGTTTAGCTCATATGTGCAAGGTACTATCTAAAGCTGAGTGCGGCAGGCCTCTGTACACAGAGCAGAATCCATGCTCTGTAAAAACTCACAGCATGAAAGATAAGCCAGCTCAGATAACTATGATACAAGGCAATATATTTAAAGTGTCAGTTCAGTGCCATACTCAGTATAAAAAAGAGAGGAATCATCCACAGAATGTGTTGAGAAAAGGCATGTAGAGGATACACCATTTTTACCAGGCCAGGTACTATAGCAAACTTAGGACTTCTGTATCTCAATTTTTTTCTTTTATTGATACATAACATTTTACATCTTTATGGGATGTATGTGAGTGTTTGTTACATGCACAGAATGACAGATGATCAAGTCAGGGTATTTGGGGTATCCATCACCTCGAGTATTTATCATTTGTATATGTGGGTATCACTTCAAGTCTTCTATTACTTTGAAATATACAAAATATTGTTGCTAAGTACAGTCACTATATTCTACTATCAAATATTAGAACTTACTAAAATAATTTAAAATGGAATAAAAGATATCTTAGAAGCATTAAATCCTGAAGTACTAATTTAGTATCCTGAAAAAGTTAATAAGGTAAACAAAATAAATGGCCTGGCACATAGTAGGTGCTCTAGAACTGCTAATGCCCTTCTGTGAGAAATTTTCTTCTTTCTTTTTTTTCTCTTTTTGAGACAGAATCTGCTCTGTCGCCCAGGCTGGAGTGCAGTGGCGCGATCTCGGCTCACTGAAAGCTCCGCCTCCTGGGTTCGGGCCATTCTCCTGCCTCAGCCTCTCGAGTAGCTGGGACTACAGGCGCCCGCCACCACGCCCGGCTACTTTTTTGTGTTTTTTAGCAGAGATGGGGTTTCAACGTGTTAGCCAGGATGGTCTAAATCTCCTGACCTCGCGATCCGCCCGCCTTGGCCTCCCAAAGTGCTGGGATTATAGGCCTAAGCCACCGCGCCTAAGTTTTTTTTTTTTTTTTTTTTTTTTTTTTTTTCCATTCTCCAGGGCAGTGATTCTCAAGCTAGAATACACATCAGAATCATCTGGAGGACTTGTTAAAACACAATGCTAAACCCCATCCCTAGTCTGCAATTCTGTAGATCTGGGGCGTAGTCCAATAATTTGCATGTGTAACGAGTTCCCTGGGGATGCTGCTGCTGCTGTTCTTCGAAGCACACCTTGAGAACCACTGCCTAGGGAACAGCTTAGGTGCTATGAGAATCTGAGTCTGCGTTCATATTCCGTATCAGAGATAGCTCCTGGCTTTTCAATTGTGGTTTCTTTTTTTAATGTCTTACTAAGGGGGAAAAAAAAGGAACGCCGCTTTATATAAACCTGACCTTTTGGTAAGCCTGGGTAGTAACTTCCCATGTGGAGTAAATTAATCTCTTTCATGCATGCCTCGTGCTCTGGAAAAAGTAAAACAGATTGTGTTAGACAGTTACCAAGTACTTTTTCTGTTGGTGGTCACTGCCCTAAGCCTATCAGAACTGGTTTCTACCCTTAAGGGGCTTAAAATGTAGTAACGTGGACATCCCAACAAATCAGACATTGGAGTTCATTGTGTGAAGTGCTATGATGGATTATAAGACATTATGATCGATTGAGTATTATGAAAGGGTGAAGCAAACTCAAGCTGGCAATCCTAATGAGATTACTTATGATTCATCGAGTAGTGAAAGATGAATAGGAGTTTATTAAACAGAAACTGGAAGGGCTTTCTGGGCTAAGGGAACAGCACAGAGGCATCAAATACGCTTTGCCTTTCTAGGACTGCCAATTGTTTAATTTAGCAATACCACATCACAAAGGTCTTTGTGTGCTTTGCTAATGAGTTTGAACTTTATCATAAAAGCATTTTACAAAGATCACACTGGCAGCTGCATTTTGGAAGGGAGTTGCCTAGAGGCAGGATAACTGCTGGGGGTATGTCTATGGTAATAAAAGTGAGAAAATGTGAGATCTGAAGGAGCTAACATTGTGGCAGTGGGTATAAAGGAGAAGGGAGGACTAGAAGAGATATTTAAGATGCAAACAATGTAGGAATTGGGTGATTATAGAACTGAAAAGTGAGAAGGAGGAATCCATGAGAACTCACATATTTCTGGTTAGGATAAAAGACTGATTCACTGACATGAAGACTACAAGAGGAAAAAACAGACTTGGAGTTGAAACCTCAGTTTAGAACACTGAAACTGAATAATGTGTCATTGAAGGGGAAAGGCCATTAGGCAGTTGGATATGTAGGCTTAGAGCACAGGAGAAAGGTCTTAAAACCCTGGGCTTATGGGAGGTTACCACCGAGAGTATACAGAGTGAGAAGATCCATTTTAAAGCTGATGATGAATCATATTTTCATTATAGGGAAAGAAGCAATGTTAGGGGTGTCTTCCCATTGCTGGAGTGGTCATTTGCAGTATGCACTGCATAATCTCACAGGCTGTCTTTATGACGACCTTTTGTTCATTCTTACATTCAGTATACAGAAGAACAAAGGAAGTATTGTATGTCTTGCATGTCTTGCAAACTACAAGGCACTATGCAATATGTAAGGGAAGATATAGGAGAGCAAGGGAAGGAGAAAGAGGGTGACTAACAAGCTTTTCAGAGATTAGCCAAGAACTATGGTATTCAATCTAGGTCTCTCCTGTCCTCAATTTGACACTCCCCTGACATGTTTTGCATTAAAATATATTTTTCTTTTTATGAACATGTCGTACCTATGGCTCACCTGTGTCCTTGCTAACCTACAGATTTGGACAATCTGGAATTGGCAGCATGCGTGACTGTAGAGCTTTAAAGCCACCCTCCTGAGAGAAGAGCAGCTGACTCATGTACCTCACCATGCAGATGAGGGTGTGTTATAACCCACAGTGTGTCTGTGTCCCTGGATGAACTGAGCACTTTATAATGGAGTTTTTCTGCATCTCAAAAAGAAGTCATAGATTAAATGGCAACTGTAAGAGCTCATTTCTCTATTTGAGTAAGTGCTTTATCAAAAAAATATTTTATTCCTGCTGCTTTACCATGGGGTCAACTCAAGTCTAAATGAATCTGGCATGTATAAAATATATTTATATATAGCTCCATATAGTGATATAGCTCTACACAGCCATTAACAGACTCACACACAATCATTCTTTTATTCCAGGTGTGAACTGCTATGCTATTTCACCCAGTTCAAACACAGGTCATTGGCTTTCAAACTAATTTTGGAAAGCAGACACTGTGTAGTTGGTAGGTGGAGTAAAATGAAAACAGAAAAATTAATATGCATGGCAGTTTAACTAGTTGTGTATCTCTCATGGAAAGGAGGTAATACTCCAAAATTATTTACTCATTTATTTTTTTAAAAACCAAGTCTTTAAAAGAAGGCAATGAATTGCCAGTAATTTCTCCACCTTAACTCATGGTAATTTGTTTCCTGCTGGGTGAAAACCCAGGGATCTTGAAACTGTTAATGAACTTTCTTTCTCTTGATCCGTACAATGTCAAATTCATTTCTTTTCTTCTTACTTCAGCTTTTACTATTCTGTTTTGTTTGTTCCATTTTAATATTTTTTTTCCTGAGGTCAGGGATGATTCTATGGAAGCATGAAAATTTGTAGTTGAAAGGGATCTTAGAACATCAGCAAGATTGATGATAGATGGTCAAGTAGGTCTGGGATGGAACCCTCCCTAAGGCGAAAGACTCACTGCCTTACCCCACAGCTATTTCATTACTTACAAACTACCACACAATAGCCAGGGTACTGCCCTATTTGCAACATGAACTGGAACATTATTATATTGGGACATAATGATGAGTAGTAGCTAAAAATCCTTTCCCTCTGGTGTTGTTATTTGGTTAAATTGATTTACATAATGTTATTCTGTGGTATAAACCTTTCTCATTTATCTCATATATATCCCATTTTAAGCTATAAGCTCCCGGAGGGGTAAGTACTTCATCTTTACTTCTGTACTCAAGTATTTTGCATATATTTGATACAAAGTAAGAACAATGTATATGTATATCAGTTTAACTCTCAGACGAATGAACTAATAAAACTTGTAACAGTATTTTGCAATGTAGTGAGTACATTAAGCACCATTAATATTAAAATGCAAATTAACGCATTATTTGCAACTTTTCAAATCGTGTACTTAAGAATTTTCTTTTAAAATGTATCAAAAGACTGAACATTTAACATGATGATCACAAAAAGTATATGTATGGGGGTAATATTCAAAATATTTAACAGCCCAGAAGAACACAGGAGCTGTAATTCCCACAAATCACCATGTGAAGGTAATTCCAGGGAAGAGTCAGTCAACAGAGGATGGCCACTGATGGAAGGAAAGTGGGGTCTGGTAGCAGGTGGTGGATGGATCACTAAACGTTTGTCCAAGAGAGTGCTAGTGTTGCTGCTAGGGGTGAATATTTCTGTTGGGGTCCAGGTCTGCTCTGGCTGGGGAGGTGTGGGGAAGCAAGCAGGAATGGGGCTGCAAAAGGCTGGCTAGGGTAGCTCACAGTGGTATCTGCCCAGGAATCCCTGGGGTCTGGGCAGGGTAGTAGGAGGTACTGGGCAGGGTAGTAGGAGGTACTGGGCAGGGTAGCAGGGTAGCAGGGTAGTAGGAGGGGTAGGGTAGTAGGAGGGTACTGGTTGAGGGAGGGTAGTAGGGTACTAGGAGGTACTGGTTGAGGGCAGGGTAGTAGGAGGTACTGGTTGAGGGAAAAGGAATAATAGTTTTTTTCCATGTTTATCAGCTGAGTTAGCAGCCCTGGTTTTGAGAAATATTCAAATATGCCTCTGACTTTGAGGGATATCAGTAAGTTTTGCAAAGAAGTAGAGGGGATAGCCAGTTTAAGACTTACTGATCAGTATGGGCAACATGGCAAAACCCCATCTCTGCAAAAAAATTTGCTGGATGTGGCAGCATGCACCTGTAAACCCAGCTATCCAGGAGGCAGAAGTGGGAGGATCCCTGGAGCCAGGGAGGTAAAAGCTACACTGGGCTCTGACTGTGTCACTGCACTCTAGCGTGGGTGGCAGAGCAAGACCTGCCTCAAAATAAAACAAAAAACAACAAAAACAAATAAAAAAGACCTGATCTACTGAGCAAACAAACTACCATCACAAATAAATCAGAACTTGAAAAATAATGACTTGTAGGTTGGGCATGGTGGCTCACGCCTGTAATCCCAGCACTTTGGGAGGCCGAGGCAGGCAGATCACGAGGTCAGGAGATTGAGACCATACTGGCTGATACGGTGAAACCCCATCTCTACTGAAAATACAAAAAATTAGCTGAGCGTAGTGGTGGGCACCTGTAATCCCAGCTACTCGGGAGGCTGAGGCCGGAGAATATCGTGAACCCGGGAGGCAGAGCTTGCAATGAGCTGAGATTGCATCACTGCACTCCAACCTGGGCGACAGAGTGAGACTCCATTTCAAAAAAAAAATAAAATAAAATAAACAATAATAATAATAATAATAATGACTGCATATATGTATTTGCCATGATCATTATGAAGGCATTCTTCACTGTACAAGAAGAGTCACAACGGAATTCTTTTAGCTCAAGCAATTTGAGTGGGTTTAAGTTATTTTTCAGTAAGGAACTTGGTTTCAGATACAACTTTTCAAAAATATAGCTACTGGGTAGAACAAAGTATACTGATGTCCACTCTCCAGGTCTTCAAAATCAAAGCAGAACTGAAATCTGTAGCAATTTTTCTAATTTTTTAGTTTTATCTTAAAGCTGTTTGTTTAAATTATCTCTCCACCTTAATGTTAGAAGACATACTTTTAGCCAGAAATACTCACTTCCATTGCACAGGAAAAAGTGAGGTTTCTTGACTCAAATTGGATAGAAAATTCTGTTTTGAAAATATAGCCAAGGTCAGATATGATTTTCCTACAATCTCTAATCAGGTTGAATTTTATAATACAAGTTTAAATGACCTAAAAAGCTTTCTACTACATTTCAGAGGCAACTGTAACTTCCTTCATGAACATTAGCAAATAATCTTCAAAAACTGGAATGTGACCTCAGTCATCCTCTTCCTCCTCCCTTCCTCTTTTCATTTCAACCTTAATGTATACACTTGCAAATTGTCTTCCACTTATATTTTCCTTTAAAGGTCACTTTCTAGCAGACAATTCAACTAACTGCTGTATTTTTCCATATATGATGCCAGGGAACAGAAACAAGTGAGATAGTTTCTTATATGATATAATTGTTTCCATTAAAAACTCAGGAAAGCAGGAACCAATCCATCAACAAGGGCAAATGAAAGATCGTGTAATCCACAAACTTTAACTTTTGATCACTTATAAAATTTAAAACTAAACAAGTCATAAACTAAAGTGACGTTAACTGTCAAGGTGTGGGGGTTTTTCTTTCTTGTTCAATGCAGACCTATTAAACTCTGTGCTCTCTACAGACCTTGCTGTCCACACCAAAAATGCAATTACGGTTCTCCTTGTCTATTTTAATCTCACATTGGTTTATTAACCAGAAATTAAGTAAGGGCACTCATTCTTTAGCACATTTTTTTTTGTAGATGTGTGAGTTTAATACTGTTTTCTATAATGTTTATTTTAACACTTGGCATGGGAAATAGAAGAATATCAAGAAACCATGAGATGCCATTATACCAACAAAAACAAAATGCAGGCTTTGTGTGCTACAGTCTTTTTCTCCAAAAGTGAAAATAAACACTAATGAATGATTCCTTTTGCCCTTGAACAACTAAAAATTTCTTAACTGAAGTATCTAGCTGGAGAAATCTTTAAACATGTGAGAAATGTACCTGGGGACTACAATTTAAAGAGTTAGAAGAGGAACATGTTAAGTCATGAACCCACTAGACCAACCAACATTTGTCCTCTATGTTCTGAAGTCCAGTTAGATTCACAAGGGTCGCTGATCATTCCTCATTGACCTATTATATGCTAGTGATTCACTCCTGCTTTCTTTTACATTTTCAACCTCTTCCTCTCTACTTGCTTATTTACCTCTGCTTTATAAATAGTTATTTTTAACCTAGAAAACAAAAATTTGAGATTTTAGTCTCTAACTTTCTTCTAATGGATGACTTTCTTCTATATACCATATATAAGTTATTTCCACTTCCTCATCTCCTACTTAATCCATAATTGTCTTCCTTTTTCAAAACTTTACTGAAAGTACTTATCATTTTGCCCTCTAGACAATCAACTATATCTCTCTATTAAACTTTTCTTTCAGTTCTCATCCTCTTACGTCTTTCTGCTGCATTTGAGACTATATAATATCACTTCCATTCTTAAAACTCCTTGCTCCCTTGCCAACTGGCTGAAGGAAAGTCGTTCCTCCACTCATACTCTCAAAATGTAGCCATTACTTGATGTGTACCACTTTCAATTTGTCTGCTTAGCAAGATCTTCCATTCCCACAAATTTCTTCCTCAAAGACGTATGTGTAATTTCAAAATCACTGTTCCTGAATATGAATCCTCTCCAGAGGTGCAGGTCCATATTTTCAACCGCCCAATAAACATTTGCACTTGGATATTTTATCTCCTAATATCTCTAACCACATAGTCCATGTCAAACTTATCACCATTATTAGCCTGTTTTTCTCCTGTTGCTTTTGCTTCTTTTAATGGTTTCATCTTTCCAAGTTAACAATAGTTTCTTCTCATTGGTTCTCAACACTGAATTGATAAGCTCTTTCCCAAAGGTGAGATTTGGAAACCTAACAGTGAATCCGCAATTCTTCTTTATGATTGCAATACTGGGTTTAGAGGTGTCAACATCAGTCTGATGGTGCTAAAGTACCTGTGACACCATTTGGTTTGGCTTACAAATAGTTTCTGAACTCCTACTATGTCAGACCAGAACTCTGCTAGCAAAATACCATTAGTTTTTCAGGAATATGAGCTCTCGCAGTTTAGAATTGATGAAAGAAAAATATGAATTTGGATCAGTGTCTTATCTTTCTTACAAAATCTCCCATGAAGAACTAATCTCTTCAGTTACTCTAACTCATCATTCTATAATAATATTTACTTAGAACCTGTAATGTGCCAGGCATTCTAATCACTTTAGAAATGTTTTATATGTTAATCCTCATCACTATCCTATAAAGTACCCATCATTGATTGTTGAATTGTGCCGTATATGGCTGGATGGAGTTGTGCAGTGCATAGTCTATGCAAACATATCTCTTGCCCCAATAAGATCCATTTCACACTTGAAGATACTGAGCCAAAGAGAAAGGTTAAGGAACTTGTCCAAGGTCACACAGCTACTAAGTCAGGATGGAGTGAGTATTCAAACCATGAAAACCAACATTTTGACATGACTCTCTTCTCTTAACAGATATATGAAACCACATCTACTCATATTTCTACTGTAGCATCTATTATAAATGTTTGCCTTTGTGCTTGTCCCCTTACTTAGAATATGAATCGCATAAACTGGCTAGCCATATGCAGAAAATTGAAACTGGACCCCTTCCTTCAACCTTACACAAAAATTAACTCAAGATGGATTAAAGACTTAAATGTAAAATCCCAAACTATAAAAACCTTAGAAGAAAATCTAGGCAATACCATTCAGGATATAAGCACAGGCGAAGTTTTCATATGAAAACACCAAAAGCAATTGCAAAAAAAGCAAAAATTGACAAATGGGATCTAATTAAACTAAAGAGCTTCTGCACAGCGAAAGAAACTATCATCAGAGTGAACAGACAACCTACAGAATGGAAGACAATTTTTGCAATATATCCATCTAACAAAAGTCTAATATCCAGAGTCTACAAGGAACTTAAATTTGCAAGAAAAAAAACCCAAACAATCCCATTAAAAAGTAGGCAAAGGACACGAACAGACACCCCTCAAATGAAGACATTCAGGCGGCCAACAAACATATGAAAAAAAGTTCAACATCACTGATCATTAGAGAAATGCAAATCAGAACCACAATGAGATACAATCTCATGCCAGTCAAAATGGCTATTATTAAAAAGTCAAGAAACAACAGATGCTAGTGAGGTTGCAAAGAAAAAGGAATGCTTCTATGCTGTTGGTGTGAATGTAAATTAGTTCAACCATTGTGGAAGAGAGTGTGGCAATTCTTCAAAAATCTAGAAGCCGAAATACCATTTGACCCATCAATTCCATTACTGGGTATATACCCGAAGGAATATAGATCATTCTATTATAAAGACACATGCATGCGTATGTTCACTGCAGCACTATTCACAATAGCAAAGACATGGAATTAACCCAAATGCCCATCAATGATAGACTGGATAAAGAAAACGTGGTACATATTCACCATGGAATACTGCACAGCCATAAAAAGGAATAAGATCATTTCCTTTGCTGGGACATGGATGGAGCTGGAAGCTGTTAGCCTCAGCAAACTAATGCAGGAACAGAAAACCAAGCACTGCATTTTCTCGCTTACAAGTGGGAGCTGAATTATGAGAACACATTGCGGGGAACACCACAGAATTGGGCCTGTTGGAGGGAGCAGGGGGAGGGAGAGCATCAGAAAGAATAGCTAATAGATGCCAGGTTTAATACCTAGGTGGTGGGTTGATCTGTGCAACAAACCACCATGGCACATGTTTACCTATGTAACAAACCTGCACATCCTGCACATGTAGCCCTGAACTTAAACACTGAAGAAAAAAAAAAAAAAAAAAAAAAAGAATAAGAATCCCACTAGGGGAAAAAGAGATTTAAGTTCTTAAACTATTATTATTAGTATATAAGAAGTGCCTAGAATCTTGCATATAGTGGGTATTCAATAAATTCTAGCTATTATCATTCCTTTTATCTTTTTTTTTTTTTTTTTTACAGATTTGTCACAAAGTAAGGTGCTAATTAATGTTTGTTGAATAAATTACTATGCCAATTCCCCAATGTGTACAAAATGAGTATACATATGACCTAGTTTCGGGAAAAGTGCATATGTGGAGAGGATGAAAGATAATTTTTTTTCCATATAAGCTTCCTCATCTAACCTGTATTTCATATCCAGTTTCTGGGACAGAAATTCATTAAACTATTCTAACGTGGAACTAAGCAATTTAAACTTACATTTACATGGTCAGCATATCAGCCAGTGATCTCAATATGGCCCTCAAATTTTGCTGTCATGGATAGTTGTATATTCCAGTGCCAGAAAAAAGTAACAATATATTCACGAGAGAGCAGCCTGATGCGCTGCTCTAGAGATGAAAATAAATTGATATAAATGGAGATACTGAGCAAAAAAAGCAGCTAGCACTTATCAGATGGGAAGCAAAAATATGTTAACTGAGCTTACAAGAATGAAGAATATTGTCATCAGATAGTTGCATAAAGAGGACCCCACAAAACCTGTTATTATAAGAGCATTACATCATGGGAGAAAGTGAAAAGCAATAGCTCTCTTAAATGTATTTGATTAATAACAGGTTTTGTGGGGTCCTCTTTAATAACGTCTGCTAAACTTCTCCTTAACAAATGACCACAGTCAGAAATATATATGTCCCAAAGAGAAGCTGATGGTAACTAAGAGGTCCTTTGGGGGAAATTCATCTGGCAAAACCCCTCTGGAGGATGTACAGGGGATTATGTGAATACATACGTCTACTTCTATCCTTGCACAGTATAACTTTTTAAAAGTAAAGCAAAGCTCAAAGTTTGATGCCTTACTAATGGCCAGTGTCTTGCCAATGGTCCCTTGACTACAACTAGCATTCTAAAGCAAAAATAAACTAAGAAAATTTAATTTCATATAAATGTATTATAGAGACATCTATTTTAATTTTTGTCTTGTCTTTAGTTTTAAAAAATTAAGAGTAGAATTGTGAAATACAATATTTATTTGAGAATCAAAACATAGAATTATAATCGTCCTATTGGACAATCTAGTGTAAGTAGATTGTTTTGCAGTAATTGAACTACAGAACAGAATCGTTAAATACTCAGTCACCTTATTAAGTGAAAGAATCAAGCATCAACATTATCTTTCAATGTTCTCATTATCATAATACTCTTCTGCTACACTCTGTTGCTTGATCCCATGTTAAAAGATTAAATGGCTAAAAAGTTAACAAATCCCAACACTTCATTTTAATACTAACTCATAGTGCCTAAAAGGAAGGGCTTATCAGCTGAATCATTAAATACACGTTGCTTGCAATTTTGTGCAGTGGAACAGAGACACAGAATCCCAAAAAGGCCCTGCATAAACTCTCAGAGTAAGCGAAATGGTATCCTGATACACTTTTACCATGTCACTGAAATAATTACGTTGGGTATCATAAATCTGAATGACAAATCTTGGAAACCACCTGAAAAACCACAGGAAATATTCTCTCCTTGTTCAATATATGGAAATAGTTGATGGCAAAAAGAAACAGAAATAGAAAAAAATTAGACCTCAGAGCAAATGTATAATATTTTTTAACGTGATCAGGGTAACTGTTACTTGAAGCTGGACATCTGCTGATTTTGCAGATTATGCTAATTGGCTACTGTCTAGAACAAGACATAAAACAGATAAACGGGAGGCCGAGGCAGGTGAATCACCTGAGGCCAGGAGTTCGAGAGCAGCCTGGCCAACATGGTGAAACGCAGTTTCTACTAAAAATACAAAAATTAGCTGGATGTGGTGTCAGATGCCTGTAATCTCAGCTACTCAGGAGCACATTTTCCAAATGACCTGTACAATGAAAATCAAACTGACAAGCAACAAATGGTAATACCATTATTATTCACATAATATTAACTGTGACTCTTCATTAGCCTCCAATGTGAATTTAAATTAAGGTATAACGCTGGTAAATATGTGGCATTCAAACACTTGTGTATTATACATTTAAATTAATTTTAATTGTTTTCAGAAGCATGGCAAAACTCAAAAGGTTTTTCTACTGTACCTTAAATTAAGGTAATTCTGGAATGATGATACCTAAACACAGAATCACATCTCCAAAGTTAAAAATATAATTTTTCTATTAATAAGCCAAGCCAGCACCTGTTGAATTTTTAGTATGTGTGCTCTGATAATTAATTTTGCATTTTTCCAATTACATGGCTATCGCAGTGCACTTAGAGACAGAAAGCTGTCATGGGGAAAGGGGAAAGGCAACCATGATATGTGTAAAGTCTGTTTCGCTTTCTAAACATCTTTGAGACCTATGTTAAATTTTAGTACTTTAGTCATGAAATGACAGAATGATAGAAAAAGACTTGGAGGGACATCAAAGCATTTAGTTCTACCTGAAACTTGGCTTTCTAAAAATATGACTGGGAAAAAGACTGTTGTGTTTAGACCACAGTTTTTTAGTTAAATCTTTGAATGCTATGCAAAGTCTAAGTAACACCACTTTTATTTAACTCTTCTGTCTATTAGGCTTCAAGGATAACTGTGCTTTTATATAATTATCCGGATTACAAATTTAACTATAATAGGCAGACTCTTAATGTCAAGGAACAGATCCTTGTACTTAAACATTGCTTAGAATCTTCGTAGGTACTTCATAAATGTTTGCAGAATCACGTATAACTCATGAATGAATGAGTGACCTGTAATTGCTGATGGATTTGAAATAGAGTCCATATTTTTAATGCATTCTATAAATGTAACTTTCCTAAGTTGATTCCATTAGAAATCTAGAGGCACCTAATTTAAGAGAAGAAAATGATATGTTTATAATCATTAAACATTTTGCTCTGGGTATTTACTTAAATTAATAAAAATTCATAAACCTAGCTAACCTGTGACAGTTTTAAGGGAATATGTGCATACAAAGTGTAGGTAGGTACATTTACTTTTAGAGTATGTATTTTATTTGGCATCATGTATGTATTGGTGTGCCTAACATTCTCAGTGAACTGGGTATACATATCATACATTCAAAGGGGCAGAATGTTCTGTCTTAAAAAAAAAATCATTTTGAAGTCTTTTGATTACCAAATGCTCACTTTTTAATGTAAAACTACTTAAAATGTTTTGAAGGGACTGGGATACAAATATCAACTAAATTAATCATTACAATCAGGGAAAATCAGTTAGAAAGGGCCTTAGAGATCCTCTAACCTCTCTCACTTTTCTGAAAATTATAAGCAGTGTATTTTTATTCCTTTGTTAGCCATTGGCAGAGAATGAACATTGAGTATCTTTGGACAATTTCTTCTTAATGGCTGATGCCTATTTTGTCCTATAAAATAATGTGGAAATGTTGGTACTTTTGGCAATATCTTACACCCTGGGGGCACTTAATGGTCTTCATTCTCCCCAAAGCTTCTCTCACTCCCAGGTAATAAGCCGAACTCTAACAGAGATACAGTTACTCTTTCAACCCAGTAGAGACCACTTGATTTACCACTCTCCTGCATGAAATGGTACCCTGGTGGCTTGAAAGAGACGATGGGGAGAATGTGGCTCATTAAATAGTAATTGATGCTGCTGCTACTAGTAATGTTAGTCCTGCTGCTAAAATAACTGTGTTGCTTCTATTCTGCTTCTTCTATGCAATTGAGAATTAGCATAGTTCATTCCCATGGAAAGTCAATTGACAGGCTAGCCCGGAAGCATTAAATAGCCAAACTGACTGGTGAGACAATCAAGATTTCAAGATCTGATATGCTCCACATTGCCAGAACCACATTCTACCTCCTTAATCCACAAATGCACTATAAAGCCTTACAAATCCTAATGAGATACAGTTTCATTTAAGTAAATTTTAAGATATTGGATATTCACCTTTGAAGTACCAATGTTTCTTACTTTCAAAAATTGGAATGAAAACCTTCATGAAATGGTACTATTCACTGCCTGCTTTCTTAAAGACTATCTTCACCATGATCCAACTCATGTCTGTATAACTCAGAATTACCATTCTTAACAATAATTATGGCACTGTGTTGTAAAGTGGTGAAGCTCCCAAAGGTCACTCTGTATATAATGCTATGTGCCATAGACTTTGGCTATTGGGTTTTTCTGTTTTGTTTTATTTCGCTTTTAGAATTTTTCTGACTCCTTCATCTTATCAGGCTTGTCACTTTTTGTATGTAGCAGTATACTTTCTAGAGGTGAATCTAACTTCTAAAGGCAATAAAACTTGAAAAAAACTTAGGTAAATAAAGACTTGAAAAAATAGAACTACGGGGTTTTCTTAGAGTCATGTGACATCTGTATTAGTTTTTCAAAAGTCTCTCTCTTTTTTTTTTTTTTTTTTTTTTTGAGATGTACTTTCACTGTTGCTACTCAGGCTGGAGTGCAATGGCATGATCTCGGTTCACTGTAACCTCCACCTCCCAGGTTCAAGCAATTCTCCTGCCTCAGCCTCCTGAGCAGCTGGGACTACAGGCACCCACCACCACATCTGGCTAATTTTTATATTTTTAGTAGAGACAGGGTTACACCACATTGGCTAGGCTAGTCTCAAACCCCTAACCTCAGGTGATTCACCCTGCCTTGGCCTCTTAAAGTGCTGGGATTACAGGCCTGAGCCACTGTGCCTGGTCTTCATAAGCCTTTGTTTCTTCCTCCCTGCTTCTTAGCTATATTCTATACTGTTGGGGTTTTAGGAAAAGCAACATCCAGATGAGTTACATCTTAGTTCATGTGGCAAAATACTCTGCTTTTAGTGTATTCTTCTCTTCTCATTTTAGAGATTCTATTTTCTCTTTTATTGATATTATTTTACAGAAGCCTCTTCAGATCCTTTTTGGAAGGAGATATAATTTATACATGCCTTATTTCTCTTTTGTGTATTTGTGTGATATTGTATATGCACACAAAGGGTCATGTGTGAATGTGTGTGTACATGCACACACATGCACATGTCATCTTTTTATTCATAGAATACTCTGCCAACCCTGGTCTCCTTGGAATGTACGAGTATGTCTGTGGTTGTAGACAACAATCACTTGCCTCCTAGATGTATATCACCTTTGCCCAGGAGCTCCTGCAATATGAGTGGCTGGACTCCGGGGTGGCTATCTGTCTGCTGCCATAGATCTGTGTTCCACAAGAAAATCTTTATGCAGCATGTGAGTCTCCATTTGAACAATCATGTATTAGGAAACATGCTATTCTTAGGAATCTTTAGAAATACCTGAGTACTAAAGTTCTCTCATAACTTAGCAAATGCATATAACAAATGATCTCCTGCATGTTATTGTCATACACCGTTTTACCTTGTAGCACATAACTACTGCTGTCATACTTGGATAGAACTCAGCTAAGTTAGTTCCTCCCTCTTCTAGTAATCATATTTACTATTGAATACAGCAGCATATGATGGAAGAGGTCCAAAGTAAAAAATTGGCTTTATCATAGAATCATAACATTTTAGCATTATATGAGGCCTTAAAAATAACACTTTGGATAGCAGGAATATGCAGACTCCATAAAAAGAAGAGTTCTGTGAAGGGAAGGAAATGAATTTTTATCTATTGAATGCTCACTATGTATTTGGCTGCTAGACTAAATGCTGTAGATACTTTTTCCTAATTTAATTGTAACACCAATTCTATGGCATGTACACTAACATCCCATCTTACAGATGATGAAACTGAGGGCAAGAAGTTAATTCATCTTGTTCAACCTTAAAATTATTAAAGTCAAGCAGTTATGTAAACCTAGGTCTCCCTGGCCCTGAAGGTCATACTCTTTCCATTGTTCTACTCTACCATGTGTCTCCTATGTAGAAAGTTCTTTCTTTATCTGTTGTCCAAAACTCATTTAGCTGGGTTAGTCATTCATAGCAATACTATAAGACTAGTTTATTCCTTTATAGTAACAATAGAATCTTTTTCTATTTCTTTATTTCTTTCAGTGCATTGCTATATGGCTATCATTATGGTAGGCAAATTCATGAATAAGTCTGCTCTTTTAACAGCACAGTATGAGTTTATGAGACTAGGATATAAAAACAAGGAGAGAAACAGGGAGCAAAGTCTAGCTGTCTCACAGAAGACAGCCCTAGACCACAAAAGAGGCATATGTAGGTCAATTCAAGTTAGAAAAAAAAAAGATCTGATGTATGGGTTGATCATTGTTTACAGATTTTCTGTTTGACATTTGATGGCTTCAAATAGTATACTGTCTTTCAAACGGAAAGTAAAAAATGTATCACATAGACTATGCTTGAAAATGTTATCCACATCTTAGACATGCACACATTTTTCAAACAACAGCTATAAAGTCATGGGTAACCATGTGTCCCTTCGAAAGAATCACTAATGAAAATGGATATGATATTACCCCTGTAATGTGCCAACTATCTACATTGTTACTATTAAAGCATCCTTAATCAAAGTTTCTGCCAAGTTCACTGAGAATGTTAGAGACAGTAAAGATTTGGAGCATTTTAATCCACTTATTCAATATAAGTGTGAGCCTGTGGCAGACTAAGATATGAAAAAAAATTCACTGTAATCAGATCTTACAAAATTATGTTATATCTTTGAAATCATCCAGCACAGCGAATAATTTTCCTCAGTCTTTCATATATTAAAAGGGAGTAAGAGCATAAGCTTGCATTGTTGGTCATCTGAAGCATGTTAAATCATACAACTTTTTTGATGCACATTAAGATCACTATAAAAATACCAAAAATACTTTACTAAAAAGAGAAAGTTTGAAGCACAGGAAACTAAAAGGAAATAGCAACATAACAACAGCAAAATATCAATCTTGAAGACTCAAGCAGTAGGGACCCTCAAAAATGTCAGGCTGAAGAAGTTAGACACAGCCAAACAGCCCACGGAAACAGTATGCAGAGCAATAATGATTTTGATAGTATGCCATTTTCATGTGGTAGCCCAATCTGAGGAAGTCAAAGTGAAACAGAGTCACAGACGCTGAAAGATTGGTCGATGTTTCACATAAAGACTGAAAGACTAAAGATTTTATACATGTAGCAGAGAGGCAGAGAAGAAAACTCTAGAAAGAGTCAGGGAATTCTAAATGGCCCAAACATCTAGAGTCTAACAGTCTAGGGATTGGTTAAATAATTCTTAGCCCTTTATTTAACCTTGGCTGTTCAGGCCAGAGCTGACTATTCAATTGCAGTTGGAAAATAAATGCTGAATGCCCAAAGTACAGAAATTATTCTGGAGAGAGGCCAATGAATTTTAAGTATTATTTTCAGCATTAGTTAGGTTGTATTTTTAAACTGTTCTTCAAAAGACTGATATGTTCGTTCTTAATTATCTTTGCCCCAAAGCAGTTCTGTCCCTTAAAAAAATAAGTACATCATAAAGGAAACTTAGACAAATGCCAAGCTTAAATATTTTCCTTTTGCAAACAATGCTGGCTCCAGAAACACATTACAAACAGCTGGGATTGTGAATTTTCTCTCCTTTAGAAACAAGAATTTTCTCACATCAAAGGTAACCCATTGTAAAAAAACATTTACTGATTTTTTAAAAAATGCACATCATCAATTAGTTCTAAAGATGTAGTCACCCATAAAACCAAAACCACATGGTGAACTTGGGGTAGAAGAAAGAGAAACAGATAATCATTTTGTGAAAATTTGCACATTTTCACCAGTTGTAGCTAAATGACTGACATCTTGCTACAAGCAGCTTCTGTATGAATTGTTACAAGGAGGACTGCAGGAAGTTCCAAAGGAAAGAGACGGCAGAGATCACTATTCTCAAGAAGCTCACTGTTAGTGGTATAGTAAAAAATATTTCACATGTAAAGAATTCTCACCCTTTATAATTCCCATATAATTTTGATAAGAACAGAATCTCCTTTGGAATAAACAGAGAGGTAACATTTATTGAACACTTATGCTAGGGACCAAGTTAATTCTCCACATTGTCCCAATTTATCAACACTATAAAATAAGCATGATTATTATTCTCATTTTACAAATGAGTAAAATGAGGCTCAGGGAGGCTAAGAAAATTGCCCGCTGTCACCAAGCTGTTAAGTGGTGGCATGGGATTTGGGGACCCAGGCTGTCTGATTCCAAGGTTCCATGCATGTAACCATCAAGAAAATTTACTAGGAAGTAACATATTTGAATACAAATTAATTTTGTTCTCTTTGGCCAGTAAGATTGACTTTGGTAAAATGATCACAGTATCAATATAAAGGTATATTTAGGAATTTCTCCCAGGTGTAGAAGCACATTTTCAAATGATCTTGCCTCTGCTAAACTTTAGTCAGACAACACCAAAACTGAGGTAACACGAGGTGAATGAAAGTCTCATTTACTTTGAAATTAACTCTGAAATATGCACATTTAATTTCTATTACTAATTCACTTTTGCAATGGTCAGAGTTTTTCTGGAAATACTAGTATTTTAAGGGAGCTTTAAAGAGTAATAAAAAAAAAACACAGACAAATAACTTTCAATAAAAACAGAGACGGTCAGGATTAAAATGCTTTACTATATATAGAAACATAGGAATGAACTAGCATTTTTCAAATTAATTTGTAAGCCCAGATTCACACCAAGTTCATTTAAAACCACTTCTTGCACGCCTAAGTGAGATGAACTATAAACAGAAGTTGATGCACAGTAAGGTACTCTGCTGAAGGCCTAAGAGTTCTCTTCAAATCTAAGTTATGAGAACCAAATGCCTATCATCTGGAATGTTTCATCCCAAGACCCTCAGAAGGCTATGTTATTACTTAGCCTGGCGGCACAACAGTAATTTAAATATGTAGCCATGTTATTTGATAAAATCCCAACTGGGTATTAAACTACATTGTGGTTCAATCAAATTACTACTGCTCTGCTGCTGTAACACACACACACACACTTGGATGAACATAAATGTATATGAACATACATGTACCATAGTGGTACCTGATGGTAGTGTTAAAAATAAACAATAAAGCAGTAGTTCCAATATTCATCTTAAAGTAAATTCATAATCATTCATCCACAACCTTCTTTTTATAGGCTTCATACTCCATAAAACTGTAGATGTAAAACTTTCTTCCTGTAACACACAGCAAGAAATACATTTTACATCATAACCAGTAAACACACACAAACACACACACTTGAAACTAATGTTTCAGCAAATAATACTCCTCTTTATGCAGCACACTAATTTCTTTCTCATTCTATTTCATTTTTTTTTAAAGTACATTTTCTTTTCTTTTTAAATTTTTTAGAGATGGGGTCTTGCTACATTTCCCAGGCTGGTCTTGAACTCCTGGGCTCAAGCAATCCACCTGCTTCAGCCTCTAAGCAGCAGGGACTACAGGCACACACCATCATACCCGGCTTATTTCTTCTTAAAAATATGTAGGTACAACTGACTAATTTGATTTTGTGAGCAAATAATGGGTGATGGAATACAAGTTGAAAAAATACTACCCTAAAGTGCCTAAATTCCAGAGGAAAAGTTCACAGTGAAGTTTAAGACAAGAATAAAAATAAGAAGGGAGGCTGAGCGCAGTGGCTCACACCTATAATCCCAGCACTTTGGGAGGCAGAGGCGGGCAGATCGCCTGAGGCTAGGAGTTCGAGACCAGCCTGACCAACATGGTGAAACCCTGTCTCTACTAAAAATACAAAACATTAGTTGCGTATGGTGGTGCATGCCTGTAATCCCAGCTACTGGGGAGGCTGAGGCAGGAGAATTGCTTGAACCTGGGAGGTGGAGATTGCAGTGAGCTGAAATTGTGCCACTGCCCTCCAGCCTGGGCAACAAAAGCAAAACTCCATCTCCAAAAAATGAAATAAAATAAATAAATAAATAATAAGAAGAGAGAAAAATTCTACTGTTAAATTCCAAGTAATGTTTAAAGAACACAGGATTCGCATTAGAAGTCTTCCTAATTGTATTGCATCTTAACAAGCAAAGGGAAAACGAGTTCTTTGGGTTGGGGGCCAAGAAAGTATCCTAGATATCTGAATTGGACCTTGAATGATAAAGAAAAACAATATCATATCCACTTCACAGATGAAGAAACACAGGCAAAAGAGGACAAATACTTTGTTTGCTCAGTCATTTGGTCTCCTGTAGAATTGTCATGTGAGTTGAATTCTTACTGTGGAGCCCAGTCAACTTTGTCAAGCTCCTCTGTAACTAAAAGCAATGAGTCTTGTCCAACCACCTGTGCACATCATAAGTACTGTCAGCCATGTTTGGCTTAAGAGTATCATTGACCTCAATGACCACTTCAGCTTGGGAAAGGCTGCAGCTGGGCTGGGACCCCAGTGATGACGGGGAGACAGAGGAAATGAAAATTCTGGAGTGACATTTCAAAGATATCTTCATTTACAATTTTCCATTTAAAATTTAATTAATTCAAAAGTTTTCCATTTCACGTTTTAAATATTTGAGACTTTAACTAAAACAGAACGTAAGGTCAGGTGTGGTGGTTCACGCCTATAATCCCAGCACTTTGGGAAACCAAGGCAGGCGGATCACTTGAGGTCAGGAGTTTGAGACCAGCTTGGCCAATATGGTGAAACCCTGTCTCTACTAAAAATACAAAAATTAGCCCAGTGAGGTGGTGCATGCCTGTATTCCCAGCTACTCAGGAGGCTGAGGCAGGAGAATTGCTTGATCCTAGGAGGTGGAGGTTATAGTGAGCCGAGATTGCACCATTGCACTATAGCGTGGAGCCTGGGCAACAGAGCAAGACTCCATCTCAAAAACACAAACAAACCAAAACAACAACAACAACAACAATAACAAACAGAGAATGTAGAGATATATTTCTGACCATTTCTCTTCAAAAAAGATTAATATAAAGAATTTCAAACATACATAAATTAAAGAGAATGGTAAAATAATGCCGGGCACGGTGGCTCAAGCCTGTAATCCCAGCACTTTGGGAGGCCGAGACGGGCGGATCACGAGGTCAGGAGATCGAGACCATCCTGGCTAATGCGGTGAAACCCCATCTCTACTAAAAAAATACAAAAAAACTAACCGGGTGAGGTGGTGGGTGCCTGTAGTCCCAGCTACTTGGGTGCCTGTAGTCCCAGCTACTCGGGAGGCTAAGGCAGGAGAATGGCGTGAACCCGGGAGGCAGAGCTTGCAGTGAGCTGAGATCCGGCCACTGCACTCCAGCCTGGGTCACAGAGCAAGACTCCGTCTCAAAAAAAAAAAAGAAAAAAAAAAAAAAAAAAAAAAGAATGGTAAAATAATCCCTCATATACTCATCAACTAATTCAACAATTGGCAAGATTTTGTCACACTTGATTTATTCCCTATGTTGTTCTTGCTGCCAAAGTATTTTAAAGCAAATCCCGAACATAATTTTACCCCTAATTAGTTAATACACATCTCTAAAAACATTTTCTTCATATAACCAAAATGTCATTATTATACTTAAAAATTTAACAATCCCTTGGTATACTGTAAAACACAGACAATTCAAATTTACCAGGCCACCTCAAAAATTGTTTTATTAGAGTTGCTTTGTTGAAATCAGGATCAAAATAAGTTCTGCACCTACCCCCCTTTCTAACCCTTACTTTGTACCTATCATTTATATCCTATCATCTCCTACTTCATTCCCCCCAATTTCCCAGAAATTCACTATACTTAGGAAATAAAAATATTTTAGTTTTTTCTTCCCAAGTCTGCGTGACCACGTTGAAAGCAGCATAGCTTTTCTGCAACAGTGACATCCATCTTTGCAGCTATACACTGCAAGGATGTCTTCTATTGCAAACAGCATGCTATATATTCCAATTAGATTAAAGTAAAAATGAAATGCATATGTGCCAAGTGATTATAATCACACAAGGAAGTTCTTTGCAGAGAAACAGTGAGGATGGAACGGCTGAGGTTTGGTGGAGGATGCTGGTAACCAGTGATGTGAATTCTTGGAGAAGTAGAAATGGGCTAAGATGAAGCTAAGCCTTGAACCAGAAGAACATCCTTTCCTCTAAGACTCAGGAAATGTAAACATAGGTGTAGGTATTCTCTGTTGGTAGGAGTTGAGTTGTGGAGTTTTCTCCATGAGGTACATGAGGCAAGGCCATTTGCTAAGAGTGCTGGATTATATAACAGAAGATAACTAGGCAAACAAAGAGGTATTGAGTTCTGCTCTGTGTTAGGCATTATGCTAGGTTGCATATCTATACCTATACTATATACAAAATATGTATTATATACATTTTATATGTATATATACATATATAAATTTATACAATATATTTATATATATATGAATAAATAAATAAATAAATATAATTTTACCAAACAATTTGTAACATAAAGCCAAGTTGGTACTAATGTCCTGATTTTTATAGAAGAGGGAAGTGTGGTTTAGAGAGGGGTTCAGTATCTGCCCAAATTCACAAAGTGGTAAAGGCTGAATGTGAACTCAGTCTGTCTGACACTAACCATAAGTTCTAAGGAAAATGAAAGAGAGGCAACAAGTTAAAAGATATAAAATGTCATTTATGGGTCCTGCCAAGATCGGAAACCATATATTCTTAACAGCATGACAATACAGTTGGCAGGCAGAAGGCAGCTCTTAGGGTCAATCCAGGACTGAGAGGTTTGCCTGGTGGATTAAGTCGCAGAGGCTGCTGGTGCCCTCCCGGAACTCCAAGACACTCACCTTTCCTGCGCATGCTGACAGTTTCTTCACTGGAGCAGCCGAGACTCTCCACCTCAGGGTTTTTCTCTAGCTGTGTGAGCAGGCCTGGCCCTCAGACAAATGTGAGGTGAGAAGCTCTTAAGGAAGAAGTTTCTCTGGGAGCAGCCCACAGCCAGTGACCCATGAATGTTGGTGGTTGAACACCCTAGCTCCGGTGCCCCTGGAGGGAGGATCGCTTTGAGATGTGTTCCTCACAGTTGTCCAAAGGCTTAGAGGCAGAACCAGCCCTTGCCCACAGCAGTGCCCTGCTTCTTAGCACACAGTGGCTTCCTCCCCTTTTCTCTCTCAATTCCCCATGCCTTTATATGTACTTCCCAGAATCACCTCCCAAGCTGACTGCCTGTACTGCAATCCTCAAAGTCCATTTCTGGGGAATCAAAACCAAAATAATGGGGAAAAGGGATAAGGAAGTCCAGGAACTGACAGCATTGGTAAGTGTAATTTCACTGCCAACCACGAAGTTTAGTTTGGGTAAAGCAGGAACCAAAGTTAAGAGGAGGTGGGGAGAATAACAAACAGTGGAGGTAATAGCAGTTTTAACAAGAAAAGAACGGGATTGGGAAGGTGGAAGTGGATAAGAGGGTGTGTAATATTTGAGTTTGAGCTCTCATACATAGGCAGTTGGAGTTGATGAAAAGGTCAAAGGTAAGGCCATGGGAATTAGTTCTCAGTGGAGCTGATGTGAATGCTAATGAAACTGAGATGTCATGAAAGAAATAGCTGGAGTGTTGAAGTCTTTTCTTCAGGAATATTGAAATCTGCTAGGATGATGGCAGGAGTTGGGAAGATGAGAAGCCTTGGCAAGCTGTCAGAGCATGGAAGTGACCTGAATATAGCAGACAGCTATGACAAAACATGTTAAAGGCAATAAAACTGGACAGTGCACACTGTAAAGGAGGAGGGAGAGCTTGGGAGAAGCCGTTTGGAACTAGGATAATGCTAATACCACTTCCTAACTCTGTTTTGAGGTATCCTAGACTTCTCCATCTTTACCTGACAGGAGTAAAAGGAGAGAAATGTTCTCAAGGGAGAAGCAGGTTTCCTGAAGGCCTGGAGGTAAAGGCAGCACACTGTCTGAAGACAGAGAGTGTGGGCAAGTTTACTTACAATGGAAAAGAGTTTTCAGTGTGCACAATGGAAAGCGCTGGAAGAGAAATCAACAAAAGAAAGATAAGCTATTGGAAGAAAGGGAGGATCCCTGTATCGCATGACATCCTCAGGGAGGATTCATGAACCCAGAGGCTTCGGACAATGAGCAGGAGGGGAAGCAGAGCTGAGGATAACCAGGTAAAGGCCAGTATGGTGGTACCATAGAGTTGTATTGAAAGCACAAACTTTGGAATTAGGTCCTGGATTGGCTATTGACTCCAGAATCTTGGTCACATTATCTAAAATCCTATGCCTCAATTTCCTCTTCTGTACAATGAGAATAAATAGTTACCTCATTAGACAATTTTGAGGATGAAATGTAAAATGCTAAGCTCCACTCTTGACCCACAATAAACACTCAATAAATGTTTATTAGTTTTTATTATAACTAGCCTTATGGTTCGGATGAGTCCTTTGGTACAAAGGATTTTAACAATTGCCCAAGGGTCCCATGTATTGTTAGGACCCATGTATTCTTACATCTATTGGGCGAAAATTATACATATACACATACACACATACACAGAGAAATATACCAGTCAAAAATTGATTTCTTTTTCCTAGAAAGTAAAAATTCTGAATCTGCATTCATGCCCAGTTTTTCTGTCACCAGGACTGGGACAAATGAGGCACATGGGGCACAGAATTAAGAAGATACTCACATTCAACGAGCGTACAACTGGAGAATGAGGGCCTCCTTACATTCTACACCCTAAGTACCTAGCTTGCCTCATCCTAGTCCCAGCCCACCTGTCAGTAACCACCAACTCACCACTGCTGTATAGGTCAGGCCAATGGTTAGATTCTAGAGCACAGCCATCCCGCATACAGACCCTGGTCATGCCACATGGATGTGTGTTAGAAGCAGAATGACCCTCTTGTTACCCTGTAGATGGCCATGATCAATTGATATGCACAAATATATATCTCAGGGCTCTTCACTAGAGTTTATACATACTAATTCCTATCTTATATGATACATCTTGTAACTGTTCTAAATTAATTTAAAATATATATGTCATGGTTGAGGCATATTAATAAATCCAAAGGAGAGAAAATTAATCAGCCACTTAATGAATTGTGCTTCTTGGACTCATACTCAGATAATCCATTCAAGTGCTGACACTTTTACTTATATAAATTAATAGTACTGGCAAAGAAAACCTAAATTGAACCATAATCCACACGTTTTATAATTAGTATTACCTGCCAATGTATAGAACTTAAGGCTAGTTATAATAAAAACTAGATAAAAATAAGAACTTAAGGCTAGTTATAATAAAAACTAATGCAGTTGCATTTTGGCTACAAGATTAACATTGAAGAGCTATTGCAACCTCATTCTTTTATACTCCTTTGTTCTTATTTTGGCTTAATAAGCACTTTTTGTGTGTGTGCTAGGCATTGTGAAAAATACAGTCTCATGCCACCCTATTCAATCCTCACAAAAGCCCTATCAGGTCTTTCCATTCATTATCATTATTTCTATCAGGTATTTCCATTCATTATTAAAATATTTCTACTTAATTTAGTGTTAAAGACACATATCTGTTTTCATGCTATACCATTTCACATAATCAGTGTTGTCTGTGGCAGTAATATAAAGAAAAATGTTTCTATCTCTATCCATGTTGACTTTCTAAGACATAAATTTTGTGATTAAAATTCATTGATTATAAAGGCATGAGAAAGTTTGAATTATAAAAAGAAGACAAAGAAATCCTGCTATATACTTTCATCTATTGTTTTGGCTCACTCAACATCCATTCTTCTCTGTGTGCAGTATCACCCTAATTCCCAAGGAAGCTACCCCTCCTTCTGCATGTGGTCTGAGTGGGGCTGTCAATCAAGGTGCCCTCTTGCCCTGGTCACAAAGTGGGCATAGGATCCAAGACACACCAAAGAAACTCTCACTCCTGGAGGTTGGGGAGAATGGCACCTGGATATAAACCAGCTAGAGCTGATTTTCCCCTGAGGAGGTTCCCTGGAGACAGGATTTTCCACTTCTTGCTATCCAGAGTCTTGAAACCCCCTGATTCCTTACCTTTTCTAAGTTTGGTTATTTTCAGACTTTTCTTGGGTTCCACAGAAACCCCATGTTCTTGTAACGAATTACTCTCTTGATTAAATTCACCAAAACTCATTCCTGGTGCTTGCAACCAAAGAATACACACCGACACATACCATCTTAGTACATCTATTGTAATTTAGATGTACTACCTCCAGGTTTTTCATAATCATATTTTTACATAGGTAAAACTCATTTAATTCTGTTCCTGTTGAACACATAGATCATTTCAAGGGCTACTATTAAATAACCCTACAGTGATTATGATCATTTTCATGCGTATCATTTTTTTGTTTTGGATTCTTTCCTCTGAGAGATTCCAAGAAGTGAAATTATTGAGTCAAAGGGCCCAGATATTAGTATAGCTCCTGAAAGATATTGCCAAAATGCTTTCTAAAATGACCCTGACAATTTATAATAAATTCAAGGGCTCATTTTTATCAAACCTTCAGTCAACATTGACCATCATGTAGTTTTAATATTCTGCTGCCAATGTTCTCTATACTTTGCTCGAAAAAGTGCAGCACATGACTCACACATTCAACAGGAGAGATGAAACTCCCTACTCTGGCACTCTGAATCATTTCCTCAAACAGTGGTATATTTGTTAACTTTATGGAAGTATAATTTACCAATATAAAAATTGCTCTAATGTTAAGATATTATGTAATCTCAAAGTACAATTGATGTGCTGTTTCCTTTGCTAATCTTTCTAGAATTATAGTTATCTATATAATAACAATTTTCCCCAAGGAACTTGCCATAGAGTAAGAGTATAGGAACCATTATTCTATAAGTTCTGATGTCAGTATATACTGAAACTATATTTAAAAACTACAAACACAGCCCTTCTAAAACTGCTACTGTGGTCCATATAATTTTTTTTTAATAAAAGAAAGTAAAGAGGTCTATTTTCCTTTCCTCCTTTGAGCTGTTTCAATGTCAAAATTGTATCTTAGCAATAGTGACTAGGTGATTGACCTGTGAATAAGATAGGCTGAGTACAGTGAGTGTCCTGCAAGAACAGAGCTAAGAAAATGTGTTCTTAAGGGGCGCAAGTGGGCAGCAGGTCAGGCGTGCTGCCCACGCTATGCTTGGTACCCACAAAAGGCTGGGGTACTTCTGTATAAATCCTGGCCTCATCCAAGGTTGCCAGAGCTGACACATTCCCTATCCCCCTTATTCTCTCTCCAGAATATCTGAGAAAACAAAAAGAAAAAATATAATCCGAGAACTGCTGCTGTGGGCCAACTAATCTTGTCACCAAATATGCAGTGCACAATTACTATGAGCAAGGAAGTGGGTGCCAGGATCCAGAGTAGCCCTCAGCCTTTATCCATTAATCTCTGTATCTCCTTCTTGAATTCAGCACCGTTTGATCTTTGATCATCACAGAATCTGCTCATCCCAGTCTCCCGTTGAATCTGTGAAAGCTGCTTCAGCCCTACTTCTTGCAAGTCAGTTTCAAGCCTCTCTTATCACAGTGTCCAGATTCTAAGAGGGGGACACTGACTCTATTGCTGAGGCCTGGTTCATTCTCTCACCCCTCAGAATAAGAAGCCAGGCTGACTCCTGTCATAGTCATGTTTCCAGGAAAGAACCTAAACTCCTTCTGACACTGAGATCCACAAAAGTTAGGGTTGATTAGGAAGTTTGGAATTTTGGGTGCCATTTAAAGATCTGAAGTGGAGACTTGACACAAAAAGAGTTGCATTTTTAGAAATTTAACTGGCAAATGATAGAAGATAGATGAAGGGATGAGAGGCCAGTTTGGAAGTACAGTGACAGTTAAAACATAAGTTGGGAGACATGGGCTAATGTGGATTCAACCAAGGAGAGAGATGGCCCCCATCTAGCCAATACTGTATCCTGACAGTGGCACCCAGGTTTCTCTTTCTCTAGAAGATCATCCTATTACATTTCATGGCATCTACTTCAAAAAGAATGAATGCTTCCTATTAGTCCTAATTTCCTCAGTAACTTTTGGTACATCTGCTAGTAATGAATGTATTCATATAAACTCTTCTTGCAGCAGGCAGAGGAGATATAGAGACAGCTAACTGCATAAAGTGCTCCAGAAACATAGCCCAAATCATAATGATATTATACCACCGTGATTCAGGGTAAAGGGACCTTAAAGAAAAAAATAAAAACAGCTAAATGTGTTTATGCTGTGTTATGCTGTTTATGCTTCTTCTATTTGAGAAGCTCCTGACTCAACCATTTTTGAAACATTCCAAAGTCCTATAAAGATACAATTCTCTTGACTGAGAATAACATTCTGAAATATTATTATTAGGTCAATAAATTCTCACTTAAGGAAAAGGAATTAGAGATGCACCATTTATAACAACTTCTCAATGCAAAAACTGAGTTATGAGGCCAAAAATATATACACTTTAATCCATTTTCAGTGACTTTCACATTTTAGTGCAATATTTTTAAAATTAATGCTATTACGTTTTAAAATAATATGAAAACAGTAAAAAGATCAGTAGTTGTCTGCAGTTAAGGGAGAGGGCAGGATAAACAGGTACAGCACAGGATTTTTAGAGCAGTAAAATACTCTATGATACAATAATGGTAGATGTTCATTATTATATATTTATCAGAGCCCACAGAATACAACAACAAGAGTGAATCCTAATGTCAACTACAGACTTTGGGTAATAATGGTGTGTAAATGTAGGTCCACTAATTGCAACAAACATACCACTCTGGTGGAAGCTGGTGATAATGGGGGCGACTATGCATGGATAGGGAACTGGGAGTATCTGGGAACTCTTTGTATTTTCCACTCAATTTTGTTGTGAACATATACTGCTCTAAAAAATAAAGTCTATTTGAATAATAATGATGAGACAGGATGTATTCTATATTAAAATGCATGTTAAATTGTACTATATGAAAAAACTTTGGCAAAAAGAAGTCTCATCAATTCTCTGATTCCCAAATGTCTAGATATCTGTCAGTTACTATTCAAGTCAACTAATAGAAAAAGCAAATTTTTTCTGTTAGAAAAAGTTTCCACAACTTGCATGATGAACTATTCTGAATGTTATTAGAACTTAGAAGCATTGTAACTGGAAATAAAGGCAGATAAAAACATCTGCCTCTATGCAAAATATGTCCCTCAGAGGTTAAACTGGGTGAAAATAAATAGCTAACCTGGCAACCAAATAAAACTACAAAGCAACAAACACTAGTATAAACATTCTGAAAAGTGTTTTTAAAAGACAAAATGAAATGCTCTTAGAAAATGAACATTTAAAATATATCATATGAAACTTCAGTATTTCACAATAAGAAACATACCTTTCTTCTTGTTATGCTGCAAGACATCACAGCTGCCTTGAGTATCAAATTATGTATATATAATTATATATATAACATATACATACATAGTTTTCTACAAGTCTGTCAATAAACATATTCCGAAAATATGGAGCACTTCAGTTGTGCACTTCAGTTGTGCCTTTGATCACTGCACAAGCCCAGGCCCACAGTATCAAACGGAGAAGAGTTAACATGTTAACATCTGTTTTAGGCTAAAAATGGAAATTGTGAAGTTCTTCTCTCGTCTTCCAAGAGTTCCCTGGAATGGATCAAAAAGCTGCAAAAGACTTGGCTCCAAGGGAACTTCTAGGCAATGTCTACACAGCACAAAATGAAATGAAGGCTTGGCATCTCCCTAAAGAATTAGGGCTGTATTAACTACTGCAAAAAGGGGACTGTACCTAGCTCCCTTTGTGACTTGAGAGGTCAAAACAGTTCTCCAAGCTCCAGAAGTTTCCTTTATGCTGATCTATGTATTAATTTTTCATAAAACCTCAAAGAAAACTCCTCGCCTTCAGCATAGTTAGACAACGACTGAACATCTAGTCTGGGCCATGTACTGTGCTAATATTGGGGGTAAAAAGGCTGACTCTCCCAGGTAAGTGAGGCTGAGGAATGCCCTCAGTCTAAATTGAAAAGAAACCTTCCCAAACTTACACTATTTTTTTCACACCAAATCAACTTGGCCTGTGAATTTTTTCTTTCCTGGAGGCTGAGTCAAGATGAACTAGCATTTGCGGGTGGAGGGGTTATTTGAGAGCACACCATTCTTTACAAGGGGTCTTTATATGTAAAGCAGAAACATTTTTGTTTTGCTTTTTAGTTGGAGTGAGCACGAGGAATTGATTTTTTTTTTCTCCAAAGTTAAAAGAGCAAACTCAGAGACTACCAAAATGTTAGGTTTGTTTATCATTTCCAAGTTGAAATAAAGCACAATATGAATACTCAGCACTCTATCTTTCCCTGATTAAAGTGATCCTACCCTTTGAATTGCTACACAGAATAATGTTCTATACGGCTCACTCACACGGCTGTAATAAGTCACAACAGCTTGGCACCTCGCCCAACAAAATACAAACTCTCCTGAAGTCTTGAGCTTTCCCATGGCAACATCACAGTCACCAACACAGCAAACAATCACTCCAATCCCTGCTCCCGCTTTCCTTTTCTAACAGCAAAGGATATCATTGCAGCCAGCCTCTTAGAACTGTGCTCATTATCATCTATGAAAGGAGATAGCAACGGAGATCAAGTTGCCTCAGTGCTGAGCTTAAAAGGAGACCAAAAGCAGGATAAGTACAGGAGCATGGGGAAGTTTTACTTATGCTTTTATTCTCAAGGACGAGTGAGAGGCTGTATGCAAAGTATATTCCTGACATATATCCCATAAAGCATATTCCTTAATGTGCCTTGCTGCCCTGATTACCCAGTGGCTCTGGCTCACCCACAATCTTCATACAAAACTCCCATTCACATCTAGCCCAGGCACTCTCGACAGCAGCTGGAGGTGGGGGGGAAATGCCATCTTAAAGCTGCAACTCCAACACATTCCTGAAACTGCAGAATTGGAACGGCTTTCAAACCTCAGCTGCTTTCTCCAAGGGAATGATCTTTCTGCTCATATGGGAAGGCTGCCTAGCAGTAAGAGCAGGGTGGCAGCTCCGTACAGCAGATTAAAGCAGCGCCACTTCCTTTATGACCGCTTCTTTTCAGATTCAAATAACATCCTTGGGGGTGCCAGTCTCTTCTCATAAAAAGTGTCTGGGCTCCCACAAATCCCCTAAAATGATAATCTCTTCGTGTGTATTAATTTGATTTTCATTTGATGGTCCATGAGAGTTCAGGAACAGAACTAATACTGAACCCAAGGGAATGGCCTATGACTCATGGGTGGGTATCATTTTATAGGGGAGAGGAAGGGGGGTGGAAGAGAGTCCTAGCTTCATGTGGTTTTGAATGCTGATTGTTCTACTCTGGAATTATGGTAAAGCCCTGCGCATGCTCACAGAAGATTCTGACCTCTTTACGATTCTAGACTCAGGCCTTACACAGTGTTATAGTTCACATTTGGGATCATCCAACCTCAGAAATCAAAATTTCAGAGGGAGTTTCATTTCAGCATAGCTAAAATTTGGGGGGCGGTGGTGGTGGGGCATTAATCCATGTAATAAAGAATATAAAATACTAATGACAAAGTATGGAAGTAATTATAGCGAGATATTTCAATGCTATCCTAAACCACAAGGAGGAAAAAAAAATCCAGTGATTTACTAAACAATAGCAGAATTCTGAAATATAACTGAAGCCTCTCTAACATACATATGGGTGACTGCTGTGTCATTCAAGACTCTGTGTATTTAAATGGCAACCCTTAAAATCCATTTTAGTGACAATTTACATAATTATGGCATTACTGTAAATTCTGACATCAACTTTTCACTTACTGCATACCTGAATATGTTTTATTCTTTATTATCCAATCATTTCCCATACCCAAAATCTAATTATGTTGCAATTTTTATCAGTAAGAAACCTACTTTAGACATAAAACATTAAGCTAAAGAAAAGAACGGTACTTTGCATCAGAGTTGCTCTAACATCTCAGAATACACTTCCCAAAAATTATATCCATGGCTACTTCCTACTCCTTTATGTTTCAGCTTAAATTTAAAGAAACTTGTGCTTTATAAAAAATGGCCATAATAATATATATTCTTTCGTTTGTTTGCTTGTTTCTTAGATGTCTTCCTATTAGAATCTAAAGACCTTGAAGTTAGGGACCATCTAGCTAACTTCTTGTCTTATACAAAATGGATACTGAGCAAATATTTATTGAATGAATGAATTCTTCATTTATCTATACACAGTGAACCATCCATGTGCCATATACTTTCTGCTGTGTGTACTCTTTTCCAAATGTAAAAATGCTGCAGCATAAACAAATAATTCATGGCATAAAATACAATACAATAAAATGAAAATAACTCATTAGTTAAGTTCAGCAAAACAGAGAAGTAAAAGATAGAGAAAGGAAGAAAACCAAGTACCCTTGGTGGTGTTAGATGGAATGTCTTTTGTCTTGAAATTTCTGGGTGAATGTTTTTGGGTTTTTGGAGAGAATGTACTCCCACTGAAATGAGTAATCCATTGTGTCTAGCATCATACTGGGATTTGAAATGTCATTGTATTTTAGTATGAAGTGCTTGGCAATGCATCCACACTCAGAGGTCAGTTTCAAAACTGCCCTTTAGGTTAACCCTATAGTTGTGATTGGATTCAAATAACTGCATAATTTGTTTACCACACATTATTCTGCTCACAATCATGAGTGATTCATTCTTACCTACAGCCATGGAATCTGCACAGAGAACTCCATTCAACCCAGTACCAGGATTGCTAAGATCATCATGGATGACGATGATGAAGGTATTATCTAACATTGAGCACAGTAACTACCTGCTCACTCTCCCTTAATCTTCCCACCATCCCTATTAGGCAGGTTTTGCTATATCACCATTTCACAGATGGGGGAATGAAAGCCTTAGAATAATTTCCCTCAAGTTGCTCAGTTAATAAATGATAGTGCTTGGATTCTAGTGCCCAAGGTATTAACTACTCTGATATTCTGTCTCTCAAAGGAACAATTTTTTTTTTTTTTTTTTTTTCTGAGACAGGGTCTTAACTCTGTCACTGGAGTGCAGTGGTGCAATCATGAGGCCCTGACCTCTCCAGGCTCAGGTATTCCTCCCACCTCAGCCTCCCACATAGCTGGGACTACAGATACGTGCCACCACGCCCAGCTAATTTATACATTTTTTGTAGAGATGGGTTTTCGCCATGTTGACTAGGCTGGTCTTAAACTCCTGGACTTAAGCAATCTACCAGCTTTGGCCTTCCAAAGTGCTGGGATTACAGGTGTGAGCCACCACACCTGGTCAGAATGATTTTTAAGACTCTGAAGCTTCCAAAATGTATATGATGACATATAGGGAGAATACTTGCTTCTTGCTTTTTTAAAAAACTATCATCATATTTGGAGCCAAGAAATCAGTTTATACTATGATGACGTGGAAACAAAATTCTGCTATAGATAAATTGGGAACTGATATGCAAAGAAGGCTACTATAAAAAAATAGCCAAAACTTCTTTTGTTGTCAGAAGCTAAAGGTTATTTTTTTTTCACTAAGTAATGTAAAAATCAGTATATGGAAAGTCAGAGCAACATAAAATGTTAAAAATTTTGAAACAACCTTTTAGATTCATTTTACTTAAGAATGTATCAAAGTTTATACCATTTCATCAACATTATTACCTTGGGGATGACTAGAATATGTCAAATTTCACCCCAATGTGACCTGAAACTGCCAGAAGCATGAAATCTCTGGAATCATCTTTCAAGTTACCACATTGCTGCATATGAAACATTTCAGTACATAAAAGAAAAATGCACATTGTAACCCTATATCTTCTTGGATACCTTTTCTAATTCACATATTATTAAAGCAAGAAACATGTAAGCCTTTTCTTCCTAGTCCCTAGGTTGGCAACACTGTGGTGTCAGTAATTTATAACACACTTTCTCATATATAAGAGGAAGCACTGGACTAAAGAGTCTGCTGGTTTGACTCTTCACTCACATCAATTCAAATCAAGTCACTGTGCCTCTCTGAGCCTCAGTCTCCTCAGGTGTAAAAAGGGAAAATATGTTCAACTTTTCTGAGTCCAATGTTGTAAAAACAAAATGAGAAATTGCTTTATAAGCTATAATCTGCTATGCGAATGTATGGGATTCTTCTAAGGGATATTTTACAATATCAGTTATGCAAATGTAGGTATGTTAACTATATACCAGAAAAATGGCAATAAATAGCCCAAGAAATGTGTTCAATGGCTAACATCTAAGGAGTCCCAACTATGTCTAGCCACCAAGCTAAGTGCTTTACATGTATCATCTTATTTAACTCTCACAATAACAATAATTAGTTATCACTCCATTTCATACATAAGGACATTGTAACTCAGAGAGGTTAGGTAATTTGTTCAAATGTTCAGAAGAAAAGACAGGGCTTAGACTCGAATCTAGGTCCAGATAGCTTTTCACCAGTTTATTATGTTTCACTATGTTTACATTGGCTAGGAGTTTGAGAAGTCATGTGAGTCCATTCCTGGCACGCAGCAGAATCATGAAGGGGAACAAAAGAAGTGAAAGAGTGGGAAGAAACAGAAGAAGCTGGATAGTCACATTCACTTTAGTACTTTTGTACAAGTCATTAGGAATCCTTAGATTATCTAAGATATTTCTGCAAAGCATCTCATAAAATCAAATTGTGATTTCTGGAATATCTCCAACCTTGAATGTTAATCATTCCTGAAATATGAATGCACAATTCACCACATTCATCCCACGGGAGAAGGCAGCAGTAGTAGCAGAGGGTTGGTGCTACAGATAGCTAGAGATGGTGATACCTAGATAGGATTCTCTTAGCTGAGGCCAGCAAAAACATCTCTTCTTGATTGTCCAAGCTCCAAGATGAGGTTCGAAACACAGTCTTACATGCAGAAGTGGTGCTATAGGAAAACATATGTCCAAGTTATAGACAGATTACTTACAAGCTTTTGGAATCTAACTTTGTTATAATAGGGAGACTACCTCTATGATGATAAGTTTCACTGAGAGTTAGGCAATCAAAAGTTGTCTACATCTGCTTCTCTAAATAATTTTTTTGAGATCCTTTTTTTGTCTTTGATGGGGAAGGCTTTTTTCCAATGGTGTGTACTATTTGATTCTAAGACCAAAGATATCCTTCCTTGTCAGTGTAGCATGTAACAATAATAACGCTATAGCCACCGATAAAGTCCTATGTAGCTAGAATGAGCAAACACCAGCCAGGCACGGTGGCTCACACCTGTAATCCCAGCACTTTGGGAGGCCAAGGTGGGTGGATCACCTGAGTTCAGGAGTTCAAAACCAGCCTAGCTAACATGGTGAAACCCTGTCTCTACAAAAACATAAAAATTAACTGCGCATGATGGCAGATGCCTGTAATCTCAGCTACTTGAGAGGCTGAGGTGGGAAAATCATTTGAACCCAGGAGGCAGAGGTTGCAGTGAGCTGAGATTGCGCCACTGCACTCCAGCCTGGGCAACAGAGCAAGACTCCATCTCAAAAAAAAAAAAAAAAAAAAAGAATGAGAAAATGCCCTGCCTTTCTCAATCAAGTTTGTCATCTCACAAAGGAAAAGTCCAAAGCCATAACAGGCTGTCTCAGGTCAAATCCTAAAGGGCATTTTCTTCTTTAATCACCCAGTGAGAATCCAGATAGGTGGGCTTTTATGTGTGAGAAGTGATTATAATTCAACATTAGGGAACTTAAAATGTCATCGGATTCATCATTACAATGGATTCATCTGAGTCTGAACCAACAATGGGAAACCCCGAGAGCTCATCCCAGGAGATGTACAATGTGTGTTTTGAAATGTAGTCGCTCTTTAAACTAAGTAAGCTAATTTGAACAATAGTTGTTTGACAATATGCTAAACTGAATTTCCCTATAGGAAGAATGAGGCAGAGCACAGAAAGTAATATTCAGGCTACCCACTATTTTCTTTTTATTGTGGTGGAACATTCATAACATAAAATTTGCCATTTTAATCATTTTTAAGTGTACAAGTCTGTGGCATTAAGCACATTCACACTGCTGTGCAGCCGTCACCACTGTCTATCTCCAGGCAGGCCATCGACTTAACTGTTGTGAAAAATAGCTTTAGTTTCTTATCAGGAACTAATTTCAGTTAGTTAGGAACTGTATTGTGACACAGAAATAAACAGCTGGGTTGTATTGGAATCTGATCTCTTGATTAAACGTTATGCTAGTTATAGGTAGCAATATCTTCTCTTTCACTGGGAGGACAACTATATTTTCTATTTTCCCAAAAAAGCGCAGTGTTAGCACCAGACAAAATAATAATCTTTAAGATAGTGGGTGCTTGAATGTGCTGGCTACTATGCTAAATATTTTATGTGCATCAACTCAGTCTCACAACCATCTAATCATCATTATCCCTGTTGTACATGTGAAGGAAACTGAGGTGCAGAGGTTAAATAGAGTGCTAAGATCCCACAACCAGCAAGGGGTAGAGCTGGGCTCACAACCTGATCTATCTAACTTCTGAGACCAATAGTCTAACTCTAAGAGGTTCACAAATCCCGAGGCATCAGCATCCACCTGAGCAGCTGTTAGAAATGCAAATCCTTCATCCCCATCTCAGAACTGGGGTGGAGGCCAAGGTGCAATGTAAGAAGCTCTCTAGGCCATTCTGAGGCTCACTAGAATTTCAGAACCTTTGCTCTAGCCCCTGCCTCATTGCATTTCCCTTTTTACACACTCCTTTCCCCCCATGCCAAATCCCACCACTTGTTCTTGGTCACGCTCAGTCTTCATTTTTGTTCCCCACCTCGCCCAGCCTCCCCAAAATTGCCCCATTCTTCAAACTGACTTTTTCCTTCCTCTTTATAGTCTGCCTTTCTCACATTAAAGAATCCTCTTTCCTGTTACTGTTTTCTTCTATAATTTAGCAAAAGAAACAAAAACAAATCCTACTAAACCAATCCTACGAGGCTTTGGTTCGTTCACTCATCAATAAATATTTACAGAGAACCATATATTTTTAAGGTGTTTTTTAGGAAGTGATCTAGTTTTTTGGGATACATTTGTGAATAAAACAACAAACATACTCATCCTCATTAAAGTCCTCATACTTGATTAAAAATGCAGACATTAGGGTTTTACAGCAGAAATATGGATTTTTGGAGGTTTGAAATAGGACCCTAGAATCTGCAGTTTATCAAGCACTCCAGGTGGTTCTGATGCCAGGTGAATCAGGTGATTTAAGTATCCTGATACACTCTTTGAAGTAGCTTGAGTAGGAGCGCAGTAATTCACCTTGTGTGCTTTCCAAATTTGTTTGTCTTCTTCTCCCCATAGGGTCCTTGGGAGAGGGCAGGGATATGAAAGAAGGAAAGGAAAAAATTTCAGGCAAACTGAAGCAGCATTTTTCAAGAAAGGGGACTTTCTAAGGTCTCCTAAGGCTAGTTCTGCAGAGGAGATTTTGCCTAACTTGAGACCTGGCTGACGTGATTTAAAGACAGAAAACCAATACCAAAAGCGAACAAGAGTCACAGGTGGCCTCTTGGCCTATGCCCCCTGAGCTAGGCCTGCCAGCTGCTGTTTATAAACCTGTGGCCTGCTAGGGTCTGCTACAGATGGTCTTTTTGGATTATGTCAAAGACAACACCTTTAACTCTGAATGGTAGTTCGGAATCATTTTAAGTCATCTTGATATCCCCCTCTTTCCTAATAAGAACAAGACCAGCTTGTTTAACATTTCCTCATACCACAGATATTTTTCATGAGGCCTCACCCACTCCCAGACAATAACAACATCCTTCCTGTGGGTTGGTGACCAGGGCTGCACGTATCTAAGAGGTATAATAAGCATTTTACACTGTGGCATTGCCACCTCCTTCTCTTTGTTTCAACTCCTTCTGCTAAGATAACCTAAAACACAGGGAAACGGGAAAAAAGGCAGCTTATTTTAGCTTTTTTCCCCCTTTTCCAAGATGCCTCCCAAATCCTAGCCCTGCGTCAACTACTGTTTCATTATTCTGTCTAGAAGATAATATAGACTCATTTTGTACCCAGTATAAATGTTTGGCACAGAAACAGCCTTCCTTCAAATCGGTCCAGAGGGGAAGTGGCTATGGGAGTGGCGGGGGCAGGCACGGCTCCATCCCAGCCCCCTGCAGTACAGACTCTAGGCCAGAGGACAGATAAAGTCAGCAATCTGAACGGGAAGCTGGTGTTGCAGCCGCCAGCGAGGAATTGGATTCTTACTCCACAATTTAAAAGACCAAACATTTGTCCTACTCCAAACAACAAAGTGTCAACACTAGAGGTTCCATTTAGGTACAGTAGGCACTAGAAAGCTTCTGAGATGGATAGTATGAGTTTCCTAATCTGATTTCAACAACCTGGGCTGTTTTCCTTAGCTCTAAAGAGTTAAAGAAGAGGTTCTCCATCAGACATATTTTGCCTTCCGGGGATATTTGGTGATGTCTGCTCCCAATCATGGTCCTAATGTAGATGGAAGGTGGGGAATGGTATTTGTTGAAAAAACGAGGACAAAACGGTGCCAATGGATAATCTGTGGAAGGACATAGTTGTCCTCCTTGTTAACCTTAAAGGCTGGAAATGATAACTCTAAACATTCCCTAAATAATCCATTTTAGTTTTCTATAAAGTATATTTATATTGTATCTAATTTATTTCATACTTATATTTTCATTCAAGCTACTACCTCTTAGGCTTAGATTTTCCCATATGCTTATCTCCACTTACTGTATAAAGTAGAAGTACTTTTGATGTATTCCAATGCTATCTCTTTCACACTTTAAAATTTAAACTAGTCCTAGGATCTTGTTAACAGTTTCCACACTCCTATTTTTTTCAAACAGCCTTTTACATTTTTGTGCCTCTGGATTCAAAGAGTTCTAATGCTCTTGGTTTCTCTTCATATAGCATTCACTCACCCACTCTGACAGGTCAGCATGACTCAGTCTCATCATGCCTGGTACCCAGAAGGCCCAACAGAGAAGACAGCAATCTAGCTGTCCCTGAGGACACTTGGCTCAACGCCTCCTACCGTCCTCTCTGAGCCAGGCCGTGCATCCAGCCCCTGCACAGAGGAACTGGCTGTGAGGAACTATAGGGAAACGCTGGTCTTGACTACACAAGCTTCAGTTTTATATAATGCAACTTCACAACTAATCTCTTCCTAATGGTCAGATCGGCAGGTAGACTGAAGCCATTAAGGTAGCCAGAAGCACCAGTCAACTGTGATACAAAGTTTTTCGATCATGTGGACACAGCCTTGCCATCACTTGGCAATATGTAAGCCTGTGACTTTTCTGAAAAACAGAATGAGGGGATCTCTGGTTTGGTTCCTTGAGTTTCAGTCCGGGTAAGTGGGTCACTTGTTGCATACTCCTGTAATTTCCTTCCACTTAATATTCTAGAGGGATGAATTTGTTTGGGAAAACAGAAGCACCTATTCCTGCTGTTTCTTCATACTGTGTCTTCTGTAATAAAACAAGTCAGGGTACTTGCTTGACCATTCAAGCTGCAGATACACAAATGAAAAAGGCAACAGAATAGAGTTTCTATTCTAAAGGGAGTGATCTACCAGAATGGGAACCAATACATAAACAAACACAGAAAATGCAGGTTTTAATAAATGTTTTAAATAAAACAAAGAAGGGGTTAAGATACAGAATAACAGAAGAGTAATTTCTTAGGGGGGATGTTCAATGAGGCTACCATTCATGTTGAGATCTAAAAATTAAGTGTGAGGCAGCCAGGTGATGAGTTGGAGAAATAACATAATAAAAGGCCCTCTGGAGAGAAAGATCTGGGCTCACTTGGGGAATTAAATGATCCACACACAGCGTCTGTGTAGTAAGCAAAAGCAAAGGTGGCTTGAAAAGTGAGGCAGGCAGCAGCATGAGCAGGACCTGCAGGCTTGCGTAAGGGGCCTGGATTTTATTCTAAGTACAACAGGAGGCTACTTAAGAGTTTTAAGCAGGGGTAGGATGTAAACAATTGTATGTTGAAAGTTGTTAACTTTTGTTGCTGTACTCAGTATGGACAATACTAGAAAGGAGATGCCATTGCAGCAGTTGAGGGGAGAGGGGATCTTGAACTGGGCCAAAGTGGTGCCCAGAGAGGGGATTCAAGCTAACCCTTGAAGATGGAATTGAGCAAATGATTCAGTGGCACATAGAAGAGCAGAGAGTCAGACTCCTCCTCTGCTGTTGGGGCCAAGCCCCCTCCACACTCTGGTGGACAGTCCCTTTATTTAAGAGTTAAGCACTCAGTGTCTTGGCGCTCATTATCTTGCCAAGCCCTCTGGTTTTACTTGTCCTTCAGCTTCAGGCCTGCATTCCACAGATGTTCCTGGGTGTCCTGTTCCTGCTTGCATTCACTGAAATGGTGCCTGTGGAATGGTTCCATCTGGGTCACACATGAAGCCAACAGAGCTTCCACAGAATGAAACATGCACCTTTGCAAATCTCTACACTGGTGCCTCTCAAGGTACCCAGAAGCCACCTGGAAGCATAGACAGCTCTAAAACAGCGATGGTTCAGTGTCTTCAAACCTAAAAAAATACATTTCATATCCAACCTCCACAAATGCCTAAAATGCTTAAGCCAAGATGATTTCAAAACCTACTAAGACTTTAGAATTTCCTAAAAGCCTGTGTCTCCAAATGAGCCACACATTTCGTGCCCAGTAGAGGCCAGAGAAATTATGAGGGTATGTGAGGTGCACAAATTTTCAAATACCAGATGTCTTCAAGAATTATACTGTGCCTCCCTTCACAAAAACATACCAACCTACTGAATTATTATATTCTTTCTGAGGCTGGCAGTTACTAGTGTCCCTTCCCTCTTACTGCCAGTTTCTCTAATGGTCACTCCAGGAAAGAAAATGACAGAGGAACTGAAAATAGGGCTGCAAGCTGCCCAGCTTTTGGAAGGCAAGATCTTCTGTGGCAGGGAGCAGCTCCTTAGCCCAGTCAGTACTGGGCTAAGAAAAATCAGATGCTTCCTAGCTCAGGTGCCAAGACCGACAGAAGGAGACAGAAACCCCAGGGCACCTGCATCTTTCTTTTCCAGGTTCCTTTGCTGATATATGACTTATTTGCAGAGCATATTCAACAGGAACAGCCTGAGTAGGAAAACATCAGGTGGCTATTGAAAGCGTTTTTACGTATCTAAATGGTAAATTCCTGAGGACAAATCAAGACTTTAACACAAGCTGTGAAGCGAGAGTTATTCTTCCCACTCAGTACATATGCAAGTGGCAGTCACAACTGGCAAATGAGAGAGGTTGCTTTAGAAGTTACTAGGCCTCTTAATATCTTGGATATTTTGGGTTGAATTAGGAGATCATTTCTGATAGCGATTTTGGTAATGAGTCTTTTGGTAATGAGTCAGTACACAGATGTGGTTAGAATAAAGAAAGGGCACATAAAACTGAGCAGTAGTTATGTACCAGATCCTGTAATAAATGCTTTAGGTCATTTGTTGGTTACGTCTCCAAGAAAAGTGCCACTATTATCACCATTTTAGAGATGAGATGACAAAACTGAGGCTCAGATGAGTCAAGCAACATGCCCAAGGTAACACAGTAAGAAGTAAGCAAGAGAGTTATTACTAAAAGCTGCTATGATCTGACCCCCAAACCTTAGTTCTTAAGTAATGTACTTTACTTCCTCACTTTAGCTATCAAAGACAGAGAAGTGATCATTTAAGAGTGTTAACTAATAGAAGAATGCAATCACTAGAGAGATTATATTGTTACCACATTTTTCTAAAAAACAAAACAAAACAGCCCTATCCTGATTGTGGCAGATAAAGAAAACAGATATCCCCATTTCCTGCTAAGTCTGGTCAAGGCATACTCAGTCTGAAATAATGGTTTGATGTCCTTGTACTTACCCTAATAACATGGGCCCACTGACCTCGTGAGAATTGCTGAATGAAAAGCAGAATGTAAAACAGAATGTAACACTCAGGAGGCTGAGGATCTTTGTTTTGTTCCCTGATATATCCTAAGGACTTAAAATAGCCGTACTCAGTATATAGGGGACATTCAATGAATACTTATGAAATTAATTAATGGTCAAATTTTAAAATATTCAGTGGTATAACCTTCCTTAATTAACATCACAGAAGAGGACATGGTAACCTGGGCTACTGGCCAATGTTTATTCATTAATGTGTTAAATGGCCTCCAAGATGGCTCCCAGTGATGCCTACTCCGTGGTACTCATATCCTGTGTAGTCTTCTCCCATACTGTTCCTGGTTTGGCCTATGTGAGCAATAGAAGAAGGCAGAAGAGAAAGTGTGTCACTTTTGAGATAAGGTTGTAAATGCTGTGGCTTCTATACTGATCTCTCTCTTGGATCACTGTTTCTGGAAAAGCTAACTGCTTGAGAACACTCATGCAGCCTATACCGAGGCCATCACAGCAAGGAACTGAGGTCTCTGGTCAACAGCCAGTGAAGAATTGAGATCTTCTCCCAATAGCCATGGGGGTGAACTTGGAAGCAGATCCTGCATCCTCAACCCAGCTTTGAGGGGACTGCAGCACCAGCCAGTGGCTGGAATGCCATCTCATGAGAGATCCTGAGCTGGTGCCACCCAACTAAGCAGTTTGCAAATGTCCCACCTGTAGAAAATGTGTGAAATATAAATGTTTGCCGTTTTCTGTTTTTTCTTTTTTTTTGAGACGGAGTCTTGCTCTGTCGCCCAGGCTGGAGGGCAGTGGCATGATCTCGGCTCACTGCAAGCTCCGCCTCCCGGGTTTACGCCATTCTCCTGCCTCAGCCTCCTGAGTAGCTGGGACTACAGGTGCCCGCCACCATGCCCGGCTAATTTTTTTTTTTTTTTTTTGTATTTTTAGTAGAGATGGGTTTCACTGTGTTAGCCAGGATGGTCTTGATCTCTTGACCTCGTGATCCGCCCGCCTCTGCCTCCCAAAGTGCTGGGATTACAGGCGGGAGCCACCACACCCTGCCATGTTTGCTGTTTTCAACTGCTAAGTTTTGAAGTAATTTGTTACAAAGCAATAGATAACTGCTAAAATCAATCATGTCATGTTATTAGCATGGCAACTGGAAACTATCTTATGAACAAAAAGTCATGCCATCAGAGAATTTTAAACAATAGTTCAATTTTACAAACTCTTCTCCCTCCTAGAAGCTTGTGAAACATAAGATGTATTTTTATGTCTTGCTATGGCCTCTTTTGCTTTGCTACTCATTGAATTAGTTATGCACAGATATAGGTACAGTAGGGCCCAGAGGTGATGTTATGGTTATGTGGAGGAGGAGTATTCATCTCCCCCAAAGGAGACAGGAGATATTATTGTGAACTTTTAGGAAAAATCTTTCTGCTGACATTAAATAATTTTGATTCTATTTTAATTTCTCAGGAACTTAAATTCTAGGTTAGAGGAAATATCACAACCCATAAAACTAAACAATCCGATCATTTTTTATTGCAACAAGCATTAGGATGCCAGTGAGCATACCACAGTCCATACATTCTGAAGGCCAACCCTCAGAAGGAGGTGGTTGAGATTTTTCTGAATTTGGCAAAGTACCTACAGTGGCACCTCATTCAAAAAATCATGCAAAGAACATTCACTGATGAGAATTACCAGCTCATTCTGCAGAAGCTACAGTGAACTTGCCATGCTGGCTGGAAAGATAAGAGACATGGAAACTAGACACAACTTCAAAGATACTTTTCCCACCAATGGCATTTTATGAGTTAGGATATATCTATGAAATATTTGCAACTCAACAAGGGGGAAAGTGGAATGAAGTGGAATGAACTCCTTGCTATATTGATTGGATTATGTCACCTGTCAATTAACAGATTCCACCACAGCAAACCTAAGCAATGAAGTACAATCAGTGGTCTGAAGACACACTGGGAAGCTGGAGTAAGGGAGTCATTAGACATTATACTACTCATCACAGCTCCAAAGCAACTCTGGTCAGCTGACTAAAGAGTATAATTTTGAGTTTGTTCTCTAGCCCTCTGGTATACTCAAGCTCATGGCAACTCAGGGAAGCAGCATATTTTGCTGACTCTGGAAATGGCTCTGGCAGAACATGCACTCTCATCTCTGAGCGGATCTAATAGGAGTGGAGTGGACAATTCCCATTTGGGTGTTGATTGTATTATATCTCCCCCTTCCCCTACTCAACTTCTGCTGGTATGGAGGCATTATCTTATCAATTTCCAGATTAATGTACAGTGATAGTCTTCAATTCATTATTACTATAAGAAGATGGGAATAGGAGGAGTTTGTAAGGTAGGGGTGTGTGTGTGTGTGTGTGTGTGTGTGTGTTTGTGTGTGTATTTCTTATGCCTGGAAATACAACTAGCCAGCATTTGTAGCAAATGAATGCCTGCTATGACCAGAAGATTCTTGTCTTTGAAAGCACTTGAAATGGAGAGAGATGGAAAAGCCAGAGAATGAAGCATGGCAATAAGAAAATATATCACATGACAAGGACCAAGAAAGTGAATGTTTTCAAGAGCACATCCATTTGGAAGAGTGGGAGAAAACATGTGGAATCCATGTACTAGTCAAGTTCAGGGCTCATGTGCCTCGGATATGGGGTAGAAAATAACATTTTACCTGAGGGGTAAAAACAACACTGCAGCAACATGCCTTCAAATAGGATTTGTGTAGAAAAGACACACTCATCATTTAGCTGGAGGGTTTCCAGGCCAAGGTACTTCCACAGCATATGGCTGCCCACTGGGCTTGTGACCCCGAAAACACACTTCCAGATCTTTTTATTCTTCCCACTTCACAAATGTAGCCAACCTGTGAGCACAGTTGCCCTCTTGTATTGCTAAAGGGATGAAGAAATGTTAAACCCTCTTGGAAAGCTGGTGTTTCTCCTGTGCTGGAATATAAGAATTTGCCTAACACTACTTTTAGAATCTTAAATCACGAGAGAAAGATGTCAAAGTTCCAACCTCTCCTTTTTAACATTGAAATTCCTCCTAAAGCTCCGGCTTGAAGGCCAGAAGTCAAAACCGCTTCAAAAGATTACTAAGTGTTTTATTACACTTGTTTAAATTTCTTCCAGAGACAAAAGAAATATATATATTTGCGACGTTCCTTCCTTTATCATATTTCTGTAGATTACTTTTCAAGGTCCTCGGACATCAATAATCCATCCAGTGCACGTACAAGCTGATGCTTGGCGTTTGGGATATTATTTGTTCTCTTAATGGGACTGGTAGAGTCTACAGAATTTAGAGTGTGCAGGAAGTATGTCTATAGAAGGTTTTGTTCTAAATACAGGAGATTTTAAGGGCAAAACGATTTACTCAGTATACTAGATTGCCTTCTTTGAGCCATTCTGTTCTGGTCAATCATATAAAATATGTGTGGTCAACACTATTCCCTCCACATGTGTTTAATGGACATTTGTCATAGGAAAATGACCTAGCAGTTCCATTTCTTCTTCCCTTCAAATTACCAATATGACTGGACCATCAAATTAAAGAACTAAATGCCAATTTTTTTTAAAGATCATGAACAGTTTTGAGTTATATGAGTGGAAAAATGGTCCTGAAGGCCGAGTTCTTTTGGGGGTCTGTTTTTTTTTTTTTTTTTCTTACAGCAACTTCTCAACAACTAAATTGCTTTCGGTAAATATGAGTAAAGAAAAAAAGCTCTCAGTCACAGCACATGTTTACAACGAAGTTAAAGGCTCTTAAAAATAGGGTGTTTGATGGTCCACTGCCAAAATATGAACTCTAGCAGCCTGGAGTGCACCGCTAATAATACGAGTCAGTGTTGCTATGAAAAGCCCGAGACAGAGCTCCAACTTAGCTTTAACCTTTTCACCAAGAAGTTCCCCACAATGACATGGAGACATAAATTTGGAGTTAGAGGTCAAGGTGAGAGGGGAGGAAGCCTGAAAATGGTAAGAGGTCACTTAAAAATAAAGTAAAAAAATTGTTGGACTGGGCTCAAACCTGCACTGCAAAAGAGAATGAAAAGAGTTCAGCTGCTGTCTGAGGACTGACTGCCTTTTAGAAAAGAAGAAAATGGGCCGGGTGCGGTGGCTCACGCCTGTAATCCCAACACTTAGAGAGGTCGAGGAGGGCAGATCACGAGGTCAGGAGATCGAGACCATCCTGGCTAACACGGTGAAACCTCGTCTCTACTAAAAATACAAAAAAATTAGCCGGGCGTAGTGTCGGGCACCCTTAATCCCAGCTCCTTGGGAGGCTGAGGCAGGAGGATGGCATGAACCTGGGAGGCGGAGCTTGCAGTGAGGCGAGATCGCACCACTGCATACTCCAGCCTGAGCTACAGAGCAAGACTCCATCTCGAAAAAAAAAAAAAGAAAAAAAGAAAGAAAATGCCTAGATAGATAACAAAATAGATAACAAAAGTTCAAGGTAAAGGAAATATGTTAGGCATAAAGAAAGTTACGTTTGCTTTCTCTTCAGGTTTCTGTAACTAGAATGAACAGACACCTAAAGAAAGGAAATGTTGGATGTCCTAGAGCTAGCTGTTGTGTAGAGTGGAGAATCACAGTGTGCCTAGTATTAGTGGAGTCTTCCCATCACCACAGGCCTAGGCTTCAAGTTCTTTGGCTCTTGGAACCCTTGAAGAATCTGACAAAACTGTGGAATGCATCAACACTGAAAATGCGTATATGCCGTCGCACAAAGTTGTGTATCCAGTTTAGGGAACTCACAAACTCAAGAAGCTGGATCATTTATGTTCTAGCATGAAAAGAGGCTACTGATTTAAAAAAAAAAAAAAAAGCACTCTCCAAGAGACTATGGAACTTACCTTATTCACCACTCCATTCCTAGTGCCTAGGGTGGGGCTGAGATACAATATCTCAAGACATATTTGCTAAAATGTTTTAAAAGGCAGCTTATAGAAAAATGTGATTCCTCAAAGAAGTGATCACACAAGTTTAGGGTATCCTATTTTTTTTTTTTTTTAAACACATCTGTACCTTTCTGTTGCTCTTTCTAGCCAAAGAGAATTTCCCTCAGAATATTCACCACAGTAATGGTATCTTTAGAATTTCCATGTAAGAGGTGCTTAGAAAGAACAATCTGGTTGCAGGTTGGGGAGGGAGTGAAGTTGAGTTTGTACCACCCTTTACAAAATGCTGAAAAAAAAAAAAAAACAAAACCATCTGCATGCTCAGAGATAAGAGGTTTTTGTGTCTTCAAGGAACTTACCTGTCTTCAAGGCACTTACAATGATGTTAATTAACTTATTTAAACCCAAACTTATTCTATAAATGGATTTGAGGCCCACTCACACTATAATCTGGTCCTTCATCTGGATGCATTCCTTCATAGGAATGAACAATTCATCAGGAATCTCTACTGATGATGCTCCAGGTTTGGATTCCTGAACCCTGAAGAATCTATCCCAGAAACTGGTCAGCCATACTGCCCTCTCTGTGCCTGCAGGTTAGACGTCGACAATGAACCACCACAGCTGCCTTTCCCACTGTGCATAGGTATGGCCTTAGAATCCTCCACACAGCCCTCCAAGTGGCTACTGAAAGCTACCCTGGAATGCCAGTCAAAACATGTGTCACTCATAGTCTACATGTTCAAGCACTTTCTACCTCTTAGAAAGAGACGACTGGCAACAGTCTCAAAGAGTAATCTGTGGCCCCTAGGCATTCGTTCTGAATTTCATCTGCAGCTTAGATGACTAGTTAGTTCTAATCATCATTGACTTTCAAATGTCTTGTTGCACTTGCCTTCCAAATTCAGGCTTGGACCATGTGTGAGTTGAGTCTGATAATACCTATGTAATTATCTGCTCCTATACGAGGTGTGAAGTCATGATTAGAAACCTGGGCCCTGGCATCATCCTGCCGTATTCAAATTCTGACTACACCACTTGTGGTTGCATGACCTGGGCATGTTCCTTCACCTAATTTGTCAATTTCCTCACTTGCCAAATGGGAATAAGATAGTACCTATTTCATAGCGTAATTGCAAAGATATGTTAACATTCAGAAAACACGTAGAAGAGGGCCTGGCATGATAAACACTTAATACATGAGATTTTTTTTTTTAAATGTGTTGAACCAAAAGGATGCCTTGAAGATCAGTATCTCACATTTGGTGCACAATACATTCAGCCACAGGAATATAAAGAACTGCAGTCCTTTAAAAATTCATGCTTGCCACAGTGTAGTTCAACACACATTTATGGAAAGCTTGTGTAATAGATGTCTGACACTATTGTAGGCCACAGAAATACAAAAATAAATAAGGCACATCTTCACCTTGAAGCAAAATCTCATCAATTATGAGTCCCCACATTTTCTCCAGGTAATGAGAAAACATTCATCAGCTTAAACAACCTATTCCCTACTTGAATGTGAATGGATTCAAAATCACTTCTCAGCGAACAGCTTCAGGTCTCTCCCTAAAGTTCCATCTAAGATATTCATTCTGAAATAAGCAATGGTAAGGAGAAAAACTTAAGAGACCAATCTTGGTGGCAGAGAAGAGTCTGTTTCTTTAATTCAAGATCAAGTTTCTCTTCATAATGACCTTGTAGCCCTCGCTCCTCAGACTTGCTGGCTGACTAGACCCACAAGAAATACAGGTACCAAATTGTAGGCTTTCATACATTAAAAGGTTTTCTCATCTTGCCTTACATTCTTACAAATTATTGGATTTAAATAAGAAAAAACAAGACTCTTGTTTCAGTCTCTCTTATTCTAGACTTGGTGTGTCCTGGGTGTCTGACATCCTCATTCCATTCATGATTGCCATTCTTTCTAGGGGAGTCATTGCTTCAAATTATGTGTGGGTGTATGTCTGGGAGCTGAAGACATTCAACGTCCCCATCTAGTTGAAAATTTAGTTATGCATTTGGGGTTTAGCTATTCAACTTTGCCAGCTTTGTGCCTCCTGCATAGGTCCAGGAGCCCCAAGGGTAGACTGATGTTTACTAGTGGAGTTAGCACAGACAAGTTTGAGCCTCTCATACCTGTCTCTAAAACGAGGGTAATAATACTCCAGAGAAGAAACTGAAATGATGTTTAAACTGAAATAATGAAATAACACACTCTATAAACTGCAAATTTGCTTTTCAAAAGTAAGGTATTATTACCATTTCTCAACTTCTCTAAGTCTGTGTCACATTGGTAAACTACAGATAGCGCCATCTTTTTCACTGATAGAATAAGGTTTCTGTGAGGACTCGTACATATATTATTACTATGACTATTACAAATGCGAGTTATCTTCCTTAGATTTATGCCTGTACTTCCTTGGGACACTGATCTTTTTTTTTTTTTTTTTCCTGTTTCTATAAAGAGGAACAATATTCTCCTTCACAAACGGTACCTTTCAGCAGTTTCCCTTTAATTCTCAAACCTTGATGATTTCTAACAAAATGATCACAGTAGCTCCAAGGCACAGAAGATGCTGACAAGACCACCTTCTTCCCTGGAAACATCGAAATCAACATTTCACGCAGACTGGCCAAAGTAGCACACAGCCTGGGCCAGAAAGACCACTGTGCAGGCAGATGTCCAGGCTTGGAGCAGCCACGGGCATAGAAACCCCTCTTCTAGCTCTGTAGGTAGAAGTTTGTTTATGGTTATCACCTTCCACAGAGTTTCCCAGATTTGCTTTCTTTTAATTAACCCAAATCAATCTCTAGTCAGCCATATGAAGGAACAAAGAGCTGTGCATTATGTCACCAGTTAAATTTCTTTTTCCTTTGTGTGTTTACTCTCTGTCTACCTTGCCCCCCATTAAAATGTAAACTCTATCAAACAAGAACTCTCTCTGTGGCTCAAGGGCCCGGCACAAGACCCAACATGTAGTAGGCACTCAACATCTGTAACCCTATTCCATCATCTTTTTCCTTGCACCAACATTTTCCTCTAATGGGAGACTGGGCTTTAGAATTTAAACCTAGGAAGAATTTTAAGAGATAATCTATTCCATGTACTTTTCAAATGGTTGTAGCACTGGAACTCTGTTTTTGATCACACTAAAGCCTGTGTGTACGTATGTGTGTGCATGTACGCGTGTGTGTGTATGTGTGTTTTAAATGCATAAACAAGAGGTTAAGACCTTGGAGTCCAATTGCATGACCCTCCTTCTTTCTTTTTTATCCCTTCCCTGAAAGTCTTAAAAACTATCTTGAGTTTAGGCTGGGCACAGTGGCTCAGGCCTGTAATCCCAGCACTTTGGGAGGCCGAGGCGGGTGGATCACGAGGTCAGGAATTCGAGACCAGCCTGGCAAAGATGGTGAAACCCCATCTCTACTCAAAAAATACCAAAAATTAGCCGGACGTGGTGTGGTGGGCCCCTGTAATCCCAGCTACTCAGGAGGCTGCGGCAAGAGAAGCGCTTGAAACCGGAAGGGAGAGGTTGCAGTGAGCCGAGATGGCGCCATTGCACTCCGGGAAACAAGTGCGAAAGTCCGTCAAAAGAAAAAAAACAAAACTATCTTGAGTTTAAAAGCCATTTATCTGTTCATTGACTTAACAAATATTTATTGTGAACATAAAATGTGCCAGGAACCACTAGGTCTTAGGATACTTGTGGTGAATAACACTGCCCAGGTTCTTGGTCTCATAGAGCTTACATTGAATGGAATGTAGGGAACAACGGGAAATGCACCAATAAAGAATCAAAATAATTCACATAGTGATAAAAATTACGAAGAAAACAAAAACTCTGTAATGAGATAACATGATGGGAGATTTAGCGAGAGAAGGAGATCAGTCATGTGTGTCTGCTCCAGGAGGTGATATTTGAGCTGAATCCTGTACGACAAGAATAATGCAAAATGCTAGGGAATCCACCCCGTATGGGTTGCTGATGGGGAAATAAAGAGGCAAAGGTGGGATGACTGGCCCCGAGGTCATCCTGTTAGTCAAAGCCTGGACCAGAATGGAGGTCTTCTGTCACTCCACACTTATCATTGTAATAAAATGGAGTTTTTTCTTAGTTTCTGTAATTGGCAGGTTCTTGTCTTCTGGCGCAACTTCCTTCAAAAACTGATATTCTTTCCCATATACTTTTATTGATTGATTGATTGATTGATTGATTGAGACAGAGTCTTGCTCTGTTGCCCCGGCTGGAGTGCAGTGACACAATCTCGGCTCACGGCAACCTCTGCCTCATGGACTCAAGTGATTCCCCTGCCTCAATAGGATTACAGGTACCTGCCACTATGCCCAGCAAATTGCTTTTTTATTTTTTAGTAGAGATGGGGTTTCACCATGTTGGCTAGGCTGGTCTTAGAACTCCTGACCTCAAGTGATCTGCCTGCCTCAGCCTCCCAAAGTGCTTGGATGGCAGGCATGAGCAACCGTGCCCAACCCTTTTCCGTATTCTTCAATGTATTTCTTCAATTCTTATTTATCTAACAAGTCACTCCTGTAACCAACTTCTGTTCATATATATTAAAAATAATCAGGCCAACACAGTGCCTCACGCCTGTAATCCCAGCACTTTGGGAAGCCAAGGCAGGCAGATCACCTGAGGTCAGGAGTTCGAGACCAGCCTGGCCAACGTGATGAAACCCCCATCTCTACTAAAAATCCAAAAATTAGCCAGGTGTGGTGGTGCACGCCTGTGGTCCCAGCTACTCAGGAGGCTGAGGCAGGAGAATCACTTGAACCCAGGAAGTAGAGGTTACAGTGAGCCAAGATCGCGCCACTGCATTTCAGCCTAGGTGACAGATTGATATTCCATCTCAGAAAAAAATAATAATAACAACAATCAAAAACAAAGCACGCACGTGTATGTGTGTGTGTGTGTGTGTGTGTGTGTATGTATGTGTGATGGGAGCTTAGGGTATATTTCCTAAGCAAAGGTAAGACCTCATCTATTGGGAAAGAAAGGCAACTTGACTTCCTTTATTTTAATATTTTTGAAAAGAAAAGCCATGTTGCATAACACCAATATATTTTTCATCTAAAGTTCCAGAAAATCTTAACAGATGAAATTCTAAGGTGTTTAGAGGTAACTGAAAAAATTGTCACTATCTTTATGGCTTCAACCTAACAATGAAGCTGAATGTGTCTACTCTCAGCTTGAATGAAATAAAATAGCAACCACAACCAAATGACCTTGTTCACTTTATGCTAGTAACATCTTGCTCTGTTGTTGAAAAAAGAAATGCTCGGGCTGGCTCAGAGCCTAAGATGTGATCCACAGACACCCCACGCCACCCCCCAAGATTGTACGAGTCATAAAGAAGTGATTGGAAGAGCTGTGCTCTAACGGAATCAAGAGATAGGGAGGCAGAGAGGGGACTGTGTTACCGTAAAAATTCTTTAGATTTAATGTCTGTTTGGGAAAATTTTTCTTTGTTGGTTTGCTCTTAGGAGCAGATCCTGTGCATTTCTTTTTTCCAGTTCTATTAAATCCCTAAACAGAGCTGAGTTTTAAGGGCTTAGGGCTGCCCTTGGGAAATAGGTGATTATACTCTCTGCTTAGGGTTTTAGTGATAAGAAAAAAAGAGGCAGTGGATTGAATTCCCCTCCCCCAGGCCAATTTCTCAGTGACTCTCTTTTATAGTTCCCCGTTAAAGCAGAGAGGTATTTTAAAAATGAAGTGGTGACACATATAAAATCCCATCTATCAATCTGCACTTTTCAATTGCTATGTGTATATGAGAAAGAGATAGACAAACAGATGGAGAGACGGATGTATACAGCTGAAAGACTAGTCAATTCCTTAGTAGGAGGCTCTACAGAATATTTTCCTTTTTTTTTTTTTAATGTTTCATGTAATTATTTCACAAGGGGTAGTCGCTTGGGAGTCTTTACCCTACAGAAATATTAAAAGTGTAATTGGGAGGATCTAGGGGAAAAAAATCAGTACTCCCTCTAAAAATAAATTTAATGAATCAAACTCTACTCCTATAAATGTATTTCTTAAACTGGAACTCTAAGTCCCTTAAAATACGGCCAGATATAGAGTGATTTGTTCATTACTTCTAGAAAGGGTATTCAACAATTAATATAGCTTGGCTCTCCCCCTTCCACCATGGCTGGACTTTGTCCCCCAGATATCTTCAGACCCTCCTCACTAGTACAAAACATTCCCAACTTTGTCACTGCTCCTTTCAATCCCTCCTCAATAAATATATGTAAGAAGAGACTGAAATTTGAGGAACAAAATCAAAATATCAGGGAACTATGCAAAGTGTGTCATACCAAAAGAAGCCTTAGAAGTGATACAAGCCACATACCAAGTTCCACTTACTGTTTTTCCAAGAAGCAAAGTAAATATCAGAGAAGTTAAAGGATATGACTAAATTGCCCTACTAGGTAATATCAGAGCCAGCACTAGGACCTTCAATACCCAATCCCCTGACCAGTACTCTCAAACAGTATCGCTACTAATAAGTATAGTAAGTAGGTATAATATAGTATGACTATATCACTCCTTTTTATTTGTTGTGAAGGCTAAGATGGAAAAAATGAGGCTGTTAGAGTAATTTCCTATCAAAAAGAGTGACAGAGTTTAGAAGCAGTGCTCTTAAAGACGGGAATGTGCTTACTTTTCCCCGTCTGCTGTACCTGCTAACAAAGTCTTCTGTGACCTAGAAGATCGAATGCAATTACATTGCCCATATATATTTGCTATGCCGTTTGAGTCTCCTAAGGGCAGCATAACAGTACAAAGGGAGTGACATCTTTATGAGGTTAACCCTTTTCTATTTTAAGGGTAGACTACTGAAGGCAGATGTGTTCCATGGAGCGTAGCAAGAATGCTTGAAATCTGGTAGTTAGAAGGAATCACAGCATCATCCAGGGGGGAAAAATTAATTGTTGTTTAGAGGAAGAGTGATCTGAAGAAGCCTAGGAGAATGTTGATGCACATTAAGTGAATGTGAATTGACAAAGGGGGAACTTGTATGAATTATAATACAGTGAGAAGAGACAAAGAGAAAGCAGGGAAACTAATGTTTAAGCTCTTCCATGTACCAGACAAAACTGTAGGCTCATTCATAAACTGTATTATCTCATTTAATCCCCACAACCTTTCAAGATAGCTACTATTATCCTGAAAAGCAGAGTTATGAGGCTCAAAGACGTTAAGTAACCCGTCCAAGATAACACAGCTAATGAAACAGAGTCATTTTCCATGCTAAAAATTTCCAGTTCTGATTCTGTTAAACTTTGCTACTTACAAACCACCCCAAAAGTTAGTGGCTTAAAACAATGATGTAATATTTCTCATAATTCTGTAGATTGGCTGGGCTCACTTGTGTGGCCACACTGAGCTGGAAGATTGGCTGGGTCCAAGATGGCCTCACTCGTGTGTGGGTAGTTGGTGCTGATTAGAGTCGGGGCACCTTGGTTCTCTGCATGTGGATGCTCATCTCCCAATTAGCGGTTCTCTGCATGTGGATGCTCATCTCCCAATTAGCTAGACTGGCTTCCTTACATATTGGTCTCGGGCCAGTGTTCCAAGAGGGCTTCATAAAGGCCGTCCTCAGAAGTAGCACCTGTCATTTCTGTCACATGTTATTGGATAATGCAAGTCATGAGGCCAATCGAGATTCAAGGGGGAAAATAGCATCCATTTTTTGATGCAAGGAATGGCAAAGTTACATTACAAAGGGGCATGTAGGGTGGAAGGGATCATTATGATCATTTAAAAAGCAATCTACCAGCCAGGCATGGTGGCTGATACCTGGAATCCAGCACTTTGGGAGGCTGAGGTGGGCAGATCCTTTGAGCCCTGGAGTTTGAGACCAGCCTGGGCAACATGGTAAAACACTGTCTCAACAAAAAGAAAAATACTAAAATTAGCCAAGGGTGGTGGTGTGCACCTGCAGTCCCAGCTACTCAGGAGGCTGAGGGTGGGAGGATCGCTTGAGCCCAGGAGACAGAGGTTGCAGTAAGCAGAGATTGTGCCACTGCACTCCAGCCTGGGTGACAGAGTGAGACCCTGTTTCAAAACAATAACAAACAAAAAAGACAATCTAACATAAGCTCTAAACTCCATGCTACTCCTACTACCAAAATATTAATAAAAATACCAAATTTCCCCTGTTCTTTTTATAGGTTTATTAAAAATCCTTAATCAAATGACTACTTTTTATAACCTGGAATAGATGTCAGGAAAACTTGGGTTCTAGTCCAAGATCTATTGCTATGGGTTCTTGGAGGCTTTCTCTTTAAAAAAAAAAAAAAAAAAAAGAGCTTTAAGACCAGGTGCAGTGCCTCACGCCTATAATCCCAGCACTTTTTGGAGGCCAAGGTGGGTTGATCACTTGAGGTCAGGAGTTCAAGACCAGTCTGGCCAACATGGTGAAACCCCATCTCTACTAAAAATAAAAGAAAAAAGAAAAAAGAAAAAAATTAGCCAGGCGTGATGGTGGGTGCCTCTAATCCCAACTATTTAGCAGGCTGAGGCAGGGGAATCATGCGAACCCAGGAGGCGGAAGTTGCAGTGAGCCAAGACTGAGCCATTGCACTCCAGCCTGGGCAAAAGAGTAAGACTCCATCACAAAAGAAAAAACAAAGCTTTGGCCAGGCGTGGTGGCTCACGCCTGTAATCCCAGCACTTTGGGAGGCAGAGGCGGGTGGATCACGAGGTCAGGAGATCAAGACCATCCTGGCTAACGCGGTGAAACCCCGTCTCTACCAAAAATACAAAAAATTAGTAGGGCGTGGTGGTGGGCGCCTGTAGTCCCAGCTACTCGGGAGGCTGAGGCAGGAGAATGGCATGAACCCGGGAGGCAGAGCTTGCAGTGAGCTGAGATCGCGCCACTGCACTCCAGCCTGGGCGACAGAGCGAGACTCCGTCTCAAAAAAAAAAAAAAAGCTTTAATTTCTTCATCTATGAAAAGAGGATTTGGTCTGTCTTCTAAGGGCTCATACAACTCTATAAATTGTAGAATAGTGTCCTATTTTTAGACTAATATGAACTGGCCCTCTAGGAGGATGGACAGGATAGAGACGAGAGAAGGCTAGAAATGAGATGGCTTCTGTTTTGCAACTCACTCTCTTTCATTGCTCTGGGTGCAGAATTTGGGAGGTAGGGAGCAAACAGAACTCCTGCCCATATGTGGTTGTAATCTTACATGATCTGGCTGCTACTCTGTTTTCATTTATTATATGCTAAAGCAGCATGGGACCTCCACCATTGTACCAAGGATTAAAGTACAAGTTGTCACTTTAAGGGTTTCTAGACCTGGTTAGACAAAACAATTCCCATGCAACAGGCACTCACACTAGCTAAGCAGATCGGAGAGGTGAAAGGGCTCCTGAGCCAGTGTCTTCGTGAGGGAAATGCTTAGCTGGGAGCTCTCTCAGAAAGATATTGTTGCCTAGTCTTTGGAAGATCAGGTTCCCAAGGAGAAAACTAATGTTTAATTTAGCACAAAGACAGCTCAGAGTCACTCTCTGGGGGACTGAGCCTGCAAACAGATCCACATGCAAAGAATCTAAGGGAGAAAAGGAAACTCTCTTGGGTGTAGTGGCTCCAGGAACTCGGGCCCAAACTTTACTAAACAGTTGCCTCTGTCTGTTGTTTCTGTCAGGAGGATAGCTCCTCTTTCCTGTTTACTCTCATGTCTGCACTTTGCACTTTAACACTTCCGCGAAACAACCAAATGGGATAATACACTAGCACATACTTTGTGCTGTCTGAAATTAAGTACTGCGGTGTGGCAATCAAATGTGCAAGCCCTAGCTGGTTTAGCAAGTATCAGAAACTTAGGTGAACAGAAACATCAACAACAACAAAAAAACCCTCATTTCTCAGCTGCTTAGCCAGAGAATGTTTTAATTTTTTACATAATTTAGACTCCAGAGACCTCCAGAAATGAGCATTTTACACATAAGTTAAGACACAGTACAGTACATATTGTATTCAATTAAGCTACCTCTTTGCACCCTGGTTACCAGGACTCTAAGAGATTATACTGTGTATCCAACAGACTCCTGGTAAGTTATTAGAGGTTGTAGCAGACTTTTGCCTTAACTAAATTTTCTTACACATGTAATTAACTTTCCACTGAAATCTATGAGAGCTACCTGAGGAGAACTCTGTTGTACAATGAGGCATTTAAGGTGTTGGGCTTCATGTGGGTGAGAGTTATTAGAGGGCTGGATAAGAATCACAAATATAACTCAGCCACATTTCTGACAAAAGATAAATTTTAAAACAAAAATGTTAATGATTCCATGTTAATGTATGAATCTGCCAGAACGACTCAGGAAGTAAGAACACTGTTAGAAACAAAACAACCCAACTACGTTTGACACTACATTTCCTAAGCATTATTACCCTCAAGAAAGGGGAGGAATCTCAGGTTAAATCACGAGGAGTAAGCGAGAGAGAAAAAAAAAAAAAACAGATAAAAATTTTTGACTACATTCTCTGTTCTGAGTTTGGACAATAAATCCATCCTTGCCCAAATATAATCTACTAAAGAACAGACTATGTTTTCTAATCCTGTCACTTCATAGAACCATCATGCTTTCAATTAAGAATTATCATCACTAAAACTTGCTTTGAACCCTTGGCAACATCTTCCTCATGTTTTTTTTTTTTTTTTTTAATGGGAAATCGCACTTGAGGAGGTACTGAGTAAAGAAGAGATTCTGAGGCGAGAGCCACATCAAGGCATGGAAATTTCAACATGCTCCTGCTTAGGGTTGGAAAGAGGGCAAATCTGTGTTGCCTATTCATCTGCAGATGCAGTAAGTTAGCAACTTTAGCCAGGGATCTGGCTTTCAAAAGCATAAATTTAAATCTCCACAGTAGGGAGCTTCTAACTTTTTGTACCTCTAGGACCACATTCACTTAAGAATTATTCATTAATTTCGATTAACAATTCAATTAAATTGGTTTTTCTATTCAGTTCCAATGATTCAAAACTCTCAATAGATGGTTTAAATTGCTCATTTACCTACTAAGCCCATACTTCACACTTGCTGGGTAACTGAATGGAAACCCAGACTGAATTCTAGAAGGAGTCAAGTGGACATTCACTCTACTCAACTTCTAGATTAGGAGTCCTAGAATCCTAGGATTGGAAGAGGTAGTACTTGGTCCCTTCTCAAGAAGGACACTATTTAACATTCTAGGGAGACGTAAATCTATCCCAGGTGATGTCTTCATATTCAACTATTGAGGGAACTGATAAATGATACTCTTCACTAACCATTTTAAGTAACCATTAAAAAGAAAAGCCATGCTCTTCCTCTAAATGTCTGAGGCATTACTGGAAACAGAATTCTGGGCTAGGAAACCTATGAATCTGATTCAGGTATGTTACTTCAGACACTAATAGTAACAGCTAGAATTTATTGAGCCTTTAAGAGGTGCCAGGCAATTGCTTCATTTAATCAACAGCTCTAAGAAGTTAATTCTATTACTATCACTCCATTTCACAGTCGAGAAAACTGAGGCAAGGTAATTTAATTGACCTATCCAAGAAAACACAACTAAGTGGTAGAGGGGTGATTTGAAATCTGGTCGTCTCACCTCAGAGTTGAGTTAAGATCTCAGGCTCTTAACTGCTATGCTTCTTTGCCTCCTTATACAAGCCAACTGTAACAGTTCTATTTCCAACCCCACTCACCTCCCTTCTACACTGTAAATTCAGAGGGCAAAGGCTATACTGAAGTGTCCATCAATGTATTCCTGGCACAGTTCATGGCACAGAAGAGCTGTACAAAGATTACTGAATTAATGAATATTTTCTCAAACTCTAAAAAGGACCCATGCATACAATCTTGATGTAAGAGTTTAAAACCTTTGCTAAAACATTAAGACCTTTGGAGAGCTATGGCATGTGTCAGTATTGTCATTTGTCCATTTTCATGTCCATTCCTTTAGTAATTTGGCTATGGTAGGGTCCAGCTTTCTAGTCCTCAGTCTGGAGAATATGTGAACTTCTCTCTTCATGTCCTCTCTAGGGAAGTGGAATAGCCTTTGCTTTTACCTCTGTTTCTCACAAATGTGTAGGCAAAGGTTGAAGCTGGTCAATAGCCCACTAACTACCATCAGCATCCCAAGCATCATGCCATGAATCAAGGAGGAAGGAGATGTTGGTTTTTCTCCTTTGCCATCTTTCCTTAGGATCCCTTACCTTTGCCTTGTAAACAAGAACCAAATGGGGGAAACTGGTATCCAACTGGACCTCAAGACAAGTAAAAAATTTGTAACACATCTATATTACAAGCAAAGAAATAAGTACATCTCAAAGACCATCTATAATAATGCTTTTCTCATGAATTTTTGTTCATGATTTTTTTTAATAATGAGAAGATCTTTTCCACATTAGTATACAGGCAAACTCATTTGTTGGGAAGACTTATTTACACATCAAGAGAGTATATACACTTTTACCAACAGGGCAATTCTTGTTTGCACTGGAAGGCCAAGTGAACCTAAGAAGCGAGGTAAAGCTTGGTCTGCTTCTTTTACTTCCTCTTCTGCATCTAGCTAGTGTGCTTTAAAACTATCTCCTTTTAGTGTCAAAGGGCATGTCACGCAGTATATAACTCACCATGAATGGGAGAAGTGTGTAAATAGCAAGGCATTAAGCAGCTCAAGGGACTTGAAGATAGGTAGTGCAGAGCACTTAGGCAATGCTCTATGAGAAGAGGCTGCTGGAGGGGAAATGTAATACTTGTCTTCGAGTATATGAAGGATTATTATTGCATCATAGCTGCTGATTCCTCGGAGCCGTCCCTGCTCTACTGTTTTCCAGGGCTTCTGATTTGCTCTTACCAGACCTCCAGGCCCTCCAGGATGTGGATCAATCTCATTTATCCCCGTCAGTACTCACGTCCAACCACACTCAGTCAAGCTCTGCTCTCTGTTCCCCAAACACTTAACTTTCATGCCTGCACTCAGCGACCCCAATCCCACATTTCTGTATTTTCTCCCTCTTCTCAGGCCCTGCTGGTGACGCATGTTCTCATATAGCTATCCCTGGCCTATATTTGAATCTCTCTACTACCAACTACTAGCGGTACTCATGTTTTAAGCACCTACTATGTATCAGGCACTATGCTGACTGTTTTGCTAAATAACTTTAGCTGTTTTTTGCAGATGAAGATACTGATGCCAAGAAAATAACAAAAGTATTTTCTCTCATATTCATACAGCTAGTAGGTATAATATAGGGACCTGAATATGGGTCTAACTATAAAATCTATGCATTAAATTATTCCATTTACTCTAAGCTTCAGTTTCCTTATATGTAAAATGGGACAAATTGTTGATTACTCACCTGTTTTTTGCAGGCATTACAAAAAATAGGTAATTAAAAAGCCTTGCCCATTCTAGGACTCAGTAAATATTTGTTCCTCTCTTCCTCTGATTTTTCTATACCAGTTTCGGTCCATTCTATCTGGTTAGTACTTTTCCTGTTACTTTATTGAAGTGGTCTTGCATTCCATTAGGCTGTAAGTAAGCAGGGACTATGTCTTTAGCTGTATTTCTCCTTATCCTCCCAGGAAGCCTGCTGGAGTGTGACAGAAATTAGCATGAAAATGCAAAAGAAAAAATTTAGAATTGGTTTCACTAAACATTGCCCTGTCTATGAACATAAACATATATAAGGGTCTGGATTAAAGAACAAGAAAGCAGTAGAATCCATTCAGAAAGGCTTAGCTGTCATGCATAGCAGAACTGGGTGACTGTTTTCAGATTCCCTTTCAGGCCTTCTTAGATTAAATAACAGTGCTAAACACAAACACAAACAACAACAACAAAAAAAACAAAAACAGCTAATTATGGCCACTCTCTTAGGCATATTTAATTGCTATGTCTAAGAATATCTGAAAGCCCATATTTAAACATATTGGTATTTAAAAATGTTTATAATACAGAAGCCATAAGTGATTACACATTAAGATTTAGAAACATTTGATGAACATCACCTACCAATATTATTTCAAAGAAAGCAGACGCCTTCTATAAACAAACATTGACCTAAACAAGCAAGATATCTTGGTTTATATAATAACATCACCTTGATGTCAAAGAAAGGTTTTTATCAATTTTTGGTAAAGTATTATACTAACTCTTTTCTCCACTTGAACCCTGTTGCCTTTGTGAGATCTTATATTTACTTGAAATAAGTGGTAGGAAGGTCCTAGATAGGTAAGAATTCTCCTTTTTTTTTTTTTTTTTTAACTTTATTCTAGAAAACAGAACAAAAATAGGTCAGTTTTTAAGGAAATGATGGCTGCATACATAAATAATATAAACACTCCTATCACGGTCCTAGGAGGACATTTATCACATAGACAGCCATAGACACCCAGATCTGGCCTCCCACTTACAGCTCTCAACTTTTTAATTGTCAATTGGAAACTTGATTATTATCAGTTAAAAATAACCAGGGTACTCTGGCAATGATTTAACTTGTTTGACTTTCTTAAGCTAACAATTAACATTTTAGACTATTGTTGACAAAATATTTAACTTTCCCATGCATTTGTGTAAACAACTTTTCTAATATTCCTTAGATGTTCTGGGGGACACACCTTTCCAAAGCTTCCCAGGTCTGTGCAGAGGCCTGTAAAGTAGATGCATTCAAAGACTCCAAAGACTTTCATAGCATTGCACTAGGATTTCCTGGGACTTTCAGGAACACTTAAGTATACGGATATGTCAGTCTTATCTTGACAGCATGAAATTTGAAATGCCAATCCCTCTATTTACAATAAGAGCTATTTCATCATTTAGAACAGACAGCTGAAAGCTGAGTATACATTTAACCCCTAGAAAAACTGGTATTATCATTCATTGTTTAGAAGTTTATTACTAGTAATAAGTTTATTACAACTAACACTAGTATTGCATTTCAGCAGTGCTTAATTTTTTCTAAACTTGTTCAGAAAAACACGCTCATTTGCTTCTCTCAACAAGCTGGGGCAGCATGATTGTCCTCTCTGTTCCACAGATGACTGCTAAGTGACTTGTCCTAGGTAACCCAGATGGTGATCCAGCAGGCACAAAACCAAGGGATGTAGGTTCCTTGTCTGATCTGTTTTCTTTCCTCCATATGACATTAGAGAAAAGATAATCTCTGAAGCCAGAGATGACATGGAACCACTTATCTACTCATCCTAGCAATACAATCTATGCAACAGAAAAAGAGCTTGTCTCAGGCAAAAGGGAAAGATTAATAATGTACCACAGAAGCTCTAAACCTTACTGTTCCATGGACCAGCAATTATTCAGTTTTACAGTTCATTCAAAGATTCAAACATACTTCGCCAGAAAATGAGTTAGTGCCTAAAGTCTGCTCCAAGTGGTTAGAAATGCAGATCTGCTCAAAGCCCTATGATCCGGGCCCTCTGAAAGGCCCTGTTCCTGCAGTCTCTGCAGCACTGGGGCTTCCCCTGAACTTGTACTTGAGCTAAATGAAGAAACTGGCTGAGTAAGGGCTGTAGAATTAGGCTCTCAATGTGGACAGAATTAGAACTGGCTTGGAGGTTATTCTTGCATTGTTTTTGAAACTTAAGGCTATTGAAAGGATTCAGACATTATATATTCCTTGCTGTATAACACCCATGAAAGTCAACATTATCCCACCAAACAGAAGTTGCCCTTTCACCTTCATTCAACAAATATTACCCACCGTCTTCAAGGCATTGTACTAAAAAGTATGCAGGATACAAAGCTTTCATCTGAGGACACAGCACATATTTGATTTTAGATGATCAATATTCTCTCCCTTTCTCCAAAGGACATTTATGGCCACTTATGGCATACGAATTAACTATTAAAGTTACACATTCAACACACCCAAGCCACATAAATCTGGTTATAGACACAGTAGCAATAAAATTACGAAAAAATTCTGACACCCTGAACAAAGGCCCTTTTAAAATTAATAGCATATCTGAAAATAAGAGGAGCCCGAGTAAAGTAAGACCTGCCAATGTAATGGGCTTGGTGAATCACTTCCAAATGCCCAGGCCTCCCTTTGGACACAATGTTATCAGGTTAATACAGCACTTGCATCACCATCTCTGAGTACCATGCTGAGTAACAACGGGCCAAATTTAGAAGCTAAAATGGAGAGGGAATTTCCAAAAACCAGTGCAATGCCACATATTTTCAATGAAAAGCAACTACTAGAAATATACTATCTATCCCTTGCCCTCCTAACTTACACTGTGCCTCTCTGCATTATCACTACACCTGGAAATGGAGTTCCTCTAAGGGAATGTCTCAGGAGATGGCTGGTGGTTAGAAGAGAGAAAGATTCCCTCCTAGGCCAGGGGTAGCACAGCAGCCAGCTCTGGCTTCTGCAGCAGTAAGCTTTCAGTCGGGAAGGGCCAGACACTGCTCCCTTACTTCCCTCCCAGCATGGGTATTGCTACTGTAAAGTTACAATGACCACTAAAGTTGGTTTCATTTCCCATCATGAAACACCCTAGAAAAAAAAGGCTGCCTTAGCTTACTTCCAACTTGGACAAAAGCAGAAGCTCAAAGAACAAGGCCAGAGGCAAACATGCCACCTTTCCTTCAGAGGCTGGGCTGTGAAGGCCACAAGGGAAGCCCGATCTGGCTCTTTATGGCCCCCTCCAGTCTTGGCACCCAGGCCAGAGATCAGTCTTCTCCACTCAGGGTTGGGCTGGGTGCCTCACTCGCGGTTCCATCCCCAGAAACACTTACCAGGAGACTGTGAAGCACACAAAGCCGCATTATTGGGAGACTTGCAGACAGATTATAAATTTACTGGGGACAATCAAGGCATTTAGATACTTTTGGCTGCAGATGCTGGTGACACACACATACATACAAACCTCATTCTTCTCTCCATTTGAGCAATTCTTTACCCTCCTCCTTTACCCTAACATCTTTTTTTTCACAAAACAACCTCCCACTGCTTTCCTAGGGAATTCCAGGGAGAAGTGGGAATAGAGCAGGTGGTAGAAAAGGATATTAGGCTTTGAAGCTTTAATATAACCCCACAAGCTAATGCTATTCAAAAGTAAAACTGTAAACCCTGTGCAGTTTAACTGTTGGTAGTTATTTTTTATCTGGAGCTGACGTCAAGGAGTCCCATTTCTAGGTAGCCCCAGTAAATGTGTTTATGGTTGGGGAGAAAAGCACCATTCTACTCCTCAGAGGTTTCCAGAGCCTTCATCACCACGGACCCAGGCCAGGGATTAAGGGAAGCCAGAAAGAGCCATCCTGAGCGCCCAGCCAGAGGATGTCCTCTCCCGAGAGCTCAGTATCAGGCTCCTTTGGAGGAGCAGTTAGACACAATAGCACCATCTCCTTTGGGCTTTTTGAGTACTTTGGGGCTTGCGTGGCCATTTCCTGTTGCTTTTGCTAGGGCTGACCTGGGTAAACTGGAGCAGACATAGAATCCAGAAGCCTCATGGAGCTCCAAAAGGGAGGAAACCTGCAGGGCCACAGGGCAGGGTTCCACCTTCCACGAGAGGCTACTGGCCCAGCAGCTTCGGAGGAAGCCTGCAAACAGCAGGCAGTCACCTGACCAGGACTGGCACTGAGAATCAATGATCCAAAGGATACTCCTCTGGGATGGGGTGTGTCTGCGCCTCTGGGGAAGAACTTCCAGCCAGAAACTTAATCAGAACTTTTGGGTTTGATATCCATTCACTAGGAGTGGCTGAAGACAGGTATTTCCTAGGATGATGATCTGTGTAAATAGCTGCTTTGTGCCTGTCCACTTAACGAATGCTGGAAGTGAGCGTTACTGGATTGGACTGGAGTGCTTGGGAAAAGAATCAAGATGTCGCTCAGGAGTGAGGGAGTCCAGAGGGCATCAGAGAGTAGGCCTCTTAAGAAACAGTGCCTCCCTAGTTTCTCTTTGGGATATTTTCTGCACATTTTGTTTTTGACTGAGGGGACATTTGGGGAATTTGCTCTTTGTTACAGCTTACCATTTATGTTCTCTTAAGTGAAGAAGGGGTCACTTCAAAAGGGAGAGGGGAAATGGGGCAAGGAGAAAAAGGCTTTGATAAAGGCCAGCTGGGTTGATAAATGCTTTGGGGCTGAAAAATGGCTTGGGGGCCTAATCAGGGTTGGCTGGCCAAAGCCGGAGGATCCATGAGATAGAACCTTCCTCAGTGGCTCAGATCTTGCTAGCTGGTAGCCTCTTCTTTTACAAGTTGTGGACCCCAGAGAGCCTCTGGAAAACTTGGGCGTCTTATCAGTTAAGGAATAGCCTATAAGTGAAGGAAAACTCAGGGGTGAGCACCAACAGAACATGATGAGTAGGCGCATGAAACCATTCAAACAACACACCCAATGGCCTTTGAGGTAGTCAGGTGACATCTTGGCCTTCTTCACTGCCATCCACTCTACCTTAGGCCAAAGCAACCTCTACCCTCACAAAAGGCCACAGGACCACAGCCAGAACCATGAGAAAGCCAGGTGCTTACCGCAATCAGGGCTGAGTTCCTCTGGTCCCCTGGGGTTGAAGCAGGTGGCTGCTGCTCTCCGTTTATCCCACCACTGCCACCATTATTGCTACTGTTCAGCAGGTGCTGCTGGTGGTGATGGTGATAGTCTGGTGGGGGCAGTGGGGCTGCTGTTGCTGCTGCTTGGGAGGCCGCAGGAGGGGCAGCAGGGGGCGGTGGAGGGGCTGTAGTGGTGGCAGCAGTGGCGGTGGCCTTGGTGTGTTTGCCAGCCTTCCTTGCCCCCTGGCCATGCTGTACAAGGCTCAGGAGTTGCAAGGTGCTCTCTCTTTCCCGGTCTGAGCTCTCGGCCCTACCTCGTTCATAGCGTCCTTCACAGCTCAGGTGGTGTTGGCGGCAGACAGCGATCCGAGCCCGGAGGCGCTCCACGATAGCACTGTGCACTCTCGGGGTGACTGAGCCCCCTCCAAGGAGCCCCGCCCCAGAGGCCCCCCCTAGCCCTCCTGCGGGGGCCTGCGGGGGCGCTGTGTCCCCCATCTTACTGGACACAATGATTGCTGCCTCTGGGATGGTGAGGTGGAAAGAGGCTACTGCTGGCTATTGCAGGCAAGTCTGTTTTTGACAATGTGAGCTCAGTGTTCAGGGCCACATGAATAGAGGTCTTCAGAGGTTGTGGGGGAGCCGTGGAGAAGGTGTGGGGGAGGGGAGTTAGTAAAAGAGGGTGGGGAGAAAGAATAGAAATCAATTGGGGGGAGGATAAGTTGGAAACAAACCCTGATTAACTTACTCTAATTACATTTGACAGCTCTGGAGAAGTTGGACAGAGTTGGTGGATTTTTTTTCCCCCACCAAGCTGATAAGAGCCACTAGGTACTTCGTAAACACACGATCTGGGGGTTAGATCAAGAATTCAGGGATTGTCCAGCAAGAGACAGAAACACACAGCAAAAGGAATTGAGAGAGGTATTAATAGAGAGGACTCCCCCTCACCTAGTTGTTTCCGACAATTCTTTATGGGGATGTTTCTGCAGAGAAACACATTTCTACCATGTCTATGTAACCGGCAGCCTTGACTTTTCCTCAGGTTAAATAAAAAACCAAAAAAACACAAAACAAAACTGTTGCTGTTTCAGAAGATGTTTAAGTCACTGTTCAAAATGTGCAAAAATCAAGGGAGACTGTCTTTTGGCTTTTAATTTTTCCTCCCTTTCCTTTCACTCCGGTGTTTTCTCCTCTTTGGGGGTACTGTAGGATGTTGTCTTCTCCCAAAAGAGGGAGACAGCTTTTCAACTGTTAACAATGTCAGTAATTGGACTTTTGGACCATGCTTTTTTCTTCAGCTAATCCAATCACCGGTAAAATCCTCACTCCCTCTAAGGTTTCCTAGCCTCAAATGAAAAGCAATCTTAAGTCACTAGCCACTGAGAGAGATCCTTCAACACATTTTTTTTCTTTCCCGCTTACGTTTCTATTCCTCACCCCCGGCTCTATTCTAATACAGTATCAAGAGAGACAAACTCTTCCGAGAGTAATTTACAAACGATGGTCAAACTTACAAACTTCCAGCAAATTGCACCGAGTCATGTCCAGCCACTTTTCTGTCCACTTTTGTACATTCCATCCCCGGCCAGTGGATCTGAGGGTCTGGACTCGCAATAAGCAATGTGGTTCTATCTCCTGTATTCGCTCCGCTTTATGGATTAAAAAAAAAAAAAAAAGTAGCTTGTATTTTCCTTTCTCTTTCTTGTCTGTTAGCCGCTTTGCTGACACTGGCTCCCGCCCGGAGTCACGGCGATACACAGGCTTTCATTGTGCTCCGATAGGAGAGGGAGAGAAAGAGAGAGAGTGAGACAGAGAGGGAGAAAGAGAGAGCCAGCAAGCTGCAGATGGGGGTGGGGGGGGGGGGGGGGAGAGGGCGGGAGAGCTCGTTCGAGGCTCCCTGGTGGAAGGCTGGTGCCACTGCGCGAGTGAGTAATCGCAGTCAGGCACCGGGGAAAGGGGAACGCAGAGGGCCTCCCAGTGGCTGAAGAGGTAAATCCCAAGGCCTGCGCGTCTCAGCTGCCCTTGCTCAGCTCAGCCTCAGACTCCGTTAAGTGGGGAAGGCTGGGGAAATTCCCCAGCCTCTACACAACCATTTCACCAGCTCTAAATGTTTAAGAAATTCCGGGCCAGGAATGTGTTTTCCCTTTCAGCTCTACATTACGCCCTCCTGAGGATATAATTTTCATTTTTCAATATATTGTAAATGACACCACTGAGCAACCTAGCACGAGTTGTGTGAGCACTGAGGAAATGTTCATTACTAGAGTAAAGAAGATATGAATGTGTGTATTGATGGCGGAAGGGATTGAGAGTGGAGAGGAGAGGTAATCACATTGTTAGCTCCTAAAGGGCAGGCAGGTGTAGCGTTTGTCTACCTGCTTGCCCATTTGTGTGTCTCTGGATAAGTGAGTCTGGGTGGTAACAGGCAAATCAGTTGGAATAAATAAAATATTTTATGAGAATGATACCATTAGCGATACCAGTTCTAGAAAAAAAGGTTTTTATTTGACAATGCATGACTGCCTATGAAAAACCAAATATAAGACCTGAGGTATCCTTAGCTACCTGGTGCACATATACAATGAGGAAAGTCAATGTGTAGCAGCTGAGTTTCAAAAAGTTTTTTTTTGTTTGGTTTTTTAAATGGAGTCTTATGTTGCCCAGGCTGGAACTGAACTCCTGGGCCCAAGTGTTCCTCCCACTTGAGCCTCCTGAGTAGCTGGAACTACAGGTACTCACCACTACTGCACCTGGCTCTGAGTTTCAAGAAATTTAATAATAGAAACCAAATAGAACCTCCCAGGTTCAAGTGATTCGCCTGCCTCACCGTCCCAAATAGCTGGGATTACAGGCACGTGCCACCACGCCCGGCTAATTCTTTGTAGTTTTAGTAGAGAGGGGGTTTCACTATGTTAGCCAGGATGGTCTCAATCTCCTGACCTTGTGATCCACCTGCCCCGGCCTCCCAAAGTGCTGGGATCACAGGCGTGAGCCACTGCACCCAGCCTTCATTGGAACATACTTCTATCTCTATCTGTTCCTTCCAAGGCTAAGTTCCTCACTATTCAAGAGAAAAGCAGAAATATATATTTGTTAGATAAGGAAAATTTGAATGGAGAACTGTCATGAGGTGTCATTAAAGAGGACAAAAATAAAAAAAACTTTTATTTTTAAAAGTTTAGTTTTAAAAAGTTGTCTTCATCAGACAATATTTTCTTTATACTATAATGAATATTTTACATTTGGCATGAACGAAACATGTAATAATTAAACTGAAACCATTCCATTCACTCTGTAGTCCTTCAGTAACATGGGATCTGATTAATAACATGCAGTCCTTAGTCAAATCAGCTATTACTAAATGATGTAACTTTACTTGGCTAGACATGGACATATCTTAAATTGTGAAGCAGGAATTTAATATTCATACTATATTCCAGTGGTGTAGGACACTTCTTTGGAGGGTCTTTTTTTGTACACATTTACCCTTAAATAGACATTTAATTTCAAGTTGACATTATCATCAACATCTTCATTTCTGTTCTCGTTACAATTAAAAAATTACTTTTATAGCCACAGCACGTCTCATATATTATCCCTCTTAATCCACAAACAATCCTGAAAGATACTATAAGCCCATTTATAAATGAGAAAAACTAAGCCTCATGAAAATTAAAGTACTTGCTCTGGTTCACATAACTAGAAAGTAACAGATGAGAACTCTAATTCAAGACTGACTTCATGGTGTAAGGAAGGTGTCCTTTTCTGCATATGGCTAGCCAATTCTCCCAGCATAATTTATTTAGTAGGGAATCCTTCCTCACTTGGGTGTTTTTGTCAGGTTTGTCGAAGATCAGATGGTTGTAGGTGGGTGGTCATATTTCTGAGCTCTCTATTCTCTTTGATTGATCTATGTGTCTGTTCTTATACCAGTACCATGCTGTTTTGGTTACTGTACCTTGTTGTATAGTTTGAAGCTGGGTAGCATGAGGCCTCCAGCCTTTTTCTTTTTGCTTAGGATTGTCTTGGCTATTCAGGCTCTTTTTTGGTTCCATATGAATTTTAAAATAGTTTTTTCTAATTCTGTGAAGAATGTTAATGGCGGTTTAATGGGAATAGCATTGAATCTATAAGTTACTTTGGGCAGTATGGCCATTTTCACGATATTGATCCTTTCTATCCATGAGCATGGATTCCATTTGTGTCCTCTGATTTCTTTGAGCAGTAGTTTGTAGTTCTCCTTGAAGAGGTCTTACACTTCCCTTGTTAGCCGTATTCCTAGGTATTTTATTCTTTTTGTAGCAATTGTGAATGGGAGTTCATTCATTATTTGGCTCTCTGCTTGCCTGTTGTTGGTGTATAGGAATGCCAGCAATCTTTGCACTTTTATTTTGTATTCTGAGACTTTGCTTAAGTGGCCTATCAGCTTAAGAAGCTTTGGGGCTGAGATAGTGGGGTTTTCTAGACATAGAATCATGTCATCTGCAAACAAAGATAATTTGACTTTTCTTTTCCTATTTGAATACTCTTTATTTCTTTCTCTTGCCTGATTGCCCTGGGCAGAACTTCCAATACTATATTGAACAGGAGTGGTGAACTCTAGATGGATTAAAGACTTAAATGTAAAATCCCAAACTATAAAAACCCTAGAAGAAAATCTAGGCAATACTATTCAGGACATAGGCATGGGCAAAGAGTTCATGATGAAAACACCAAAAGCAATTGCAAAAAAGCAAAACTTGAAAAATGGGATCTAATTAACTAAAGAGCTTCTGCATAGCAAAAGAAACTGTCATCAGAGTAAGCAGACAACCTACAGAATAGGAGAAAATTTTTGCAATCTATCCATCTGACAAAGGTCTAATAACCAGAGTCTACAAGGAACTTAAACAAATGTATAAGAGTAAAACAAACAACCCCATTAAAAAGTGGGCAAAGGACATGAACAGACACTCCTCAAAAGAAGACATTTATGCAGCCAACAAACATACAAAAAAAACCCCAACATCGGTGATCATTAGAGAAATGCAAATCCAGACCACAATAAGATACTATCTCATGCCAATCAGAATGGCTATTACGTAAAAGTAAAAACAGAATAAACAAACAAAAAAAACCCAAAACAAAAATGACAGATGCTGGTGAGGTTGTGGAGAAAAAAGGAATGCTTTTTACAATGTTGGTGTAAATTAGTTCAATCATTGTGGAAGACAGTGTGGTGATTCCTCAAAGACCTAGAGGCAGAAATACCATTTGACCCATCAATCCCATAACTGGGTATATACCCAAAGGAATAGAAAGCATTCTGTTATAAAGATATTTGCACATGTATGTTCACTGCAGCACTATTCACAATAGCAAAGACATGAAATCAACCTAAATGCCCATCAATGATAGACTGGATAAAGAAAATGTGGTACACATACACCAGAGAATACTATGCAGCCATAAAAAGAAATGAGATCATGGCCTTTTCAGGGGCATGGATGGAGTTGGAAGCCATTTCCTTCAGCAAACTAATGCAGGAATAGAAAACCAAACATCACACCATCTCACTTATAAGTGGGAGCTGAATGATGAGAACATATGGACACATGGTGGGGAACAACACACACTGGAGCCTGTTGGTGGTTGGGTTGGGAAATGGGGAGCATTAGGAAGAATAGCTAATGGATGCTGGGCTTAAAACCTAGGTGATGGGATGATCTGTGCAGCAAACCACCATGGCATACGTTTACCTATGTAACAAACCTACACATCCTACACATGTACCCCGGAAGTTAAAATAAAAGTTGAAGCAAAAAAGACTGACTTCAACCTTAATCACTAGTCTGGCTGCCTCAATAGCAAGTATGAAAGGAGTTACGGGGGAGCCAAACTATCTTCAAAGTAGCTCAAAGCTGCTCAAAGGCTGCAGTTTAATTATCCCTCAGTGAACACTCTGGAGTCTAAGTAAGCCCTATTATACCTCCTAAGAATGAGTACTATGTAGATCTACCCATCTGAGTATGAGCAGACAAGTCAGGAAATACGGCCAATTGCATCCAACTGCCTGTACAACAGACATTTCTTTTCCCTTGTGTTTTCTGGTCTTATGGTTTTGTTCCCTGTCTTCATAACCCTAAAGCTTCTGTATAGCCCTGTGATTTTTTTCTAGAATTTCTTCCCTTTTACTTGTCCATTTCTGTCTTCCTCATCATCTCTGCTATCAATAGCTATCCAAAACTAAAGCACCTAACACTGTAGTAATAAATGGCCAAATCTAAAAAGTTTATAGTCATGTGAAATGATATGTGAAATAAATGAGCTTAAAAACTGTTTTTGTAATTAGCTGGGCGTGGTGGTGCACGCCTGTAGTCCCAGCTACTCGGGACGCTGAAGCAGGGGAATCAGTTAACCGCGGGAGGTGGAGGTTGCAGTGAGTGAGATTGTGCCACTGCATTCCAGCCTGGTGGCAGAGTGAGGCTACGTCACAAAAAAACAAAAACAAAAACAAAAAACTGTTTTTGTGTTATTGAATCAATGATATTGATGGTGATGATGATAATGATAAAATAATATGTCCTAATACCTGTAAAGGTTAATTCTATTTTTCAACATTTCCATTTTCTTATGAACTACTTGCTTTTTACCCCCTAATACATGTTAATTCTCACTTCCTAATAGCTTTTTTGCCATTCTTTTGATGTTACCACAACCTAAAAGCCTCTTGTATTTTCCAGATTCCTACAAAGTAGCATGCTTGGTTGCAATGACCTTAGACATCAGACAAACTACCTATAAGCATTTTATGATCAACAGGGAGCTGTTCCAATAGGAAAAGTGCTTCAAGCCAATAAGATAGTTGATCCAGATAAGTCCTTGGAATTATTAGTAACTTAATTTACAAATTAACTGCATGCTGTTAAAAGTAAGAGATATATTTTAAGATTACTCTTCAGTCATCTCAAGCTTGTTTGTAATGTCCCATATGATAACTGATGCTTCTAGGTAATTGGAGGTACTTTAGAGATCATTTTTTTTTAATTTTATTTCTTCTGGCCTTCCTTTTTATAAATCATTTGTGATCTTTTACCATTCCTCCTTGCTATCACTTCTAACTCTGCCTTGCTTTTTTTGGGGGACATTGTCCCTTCATCTTCACCTTTCAATAACGGCTTTATTTTTATTTCCTGGAATTTAGTTAAGGATTATTTTGCCATATGCCAGGGAAATACGAATGAGAATACAGCTATGTAGGGATGTAGGGCAGGCATGGTGGCTCATGCCTGTAATCACATCACTCTGAGAAGCCGAGGTGGGTAGATCACCTGAAGTCAGGAGTTCAAGACCAGCCTGGACAACATGGTGAAACCCCATCTCTACTAAAAAATACAAAATTAGCCAGGTGTGGTGACGCATGCCTGTAATCCCAGCTACTCAGGAGGCTGAGGTGGGAGAATCACTTGAACCCAGCAGGCAGAGGTTGCAGTGAGTAGAGATCATGCCATTGCATGCCAGCCTGGGTGAAACTCCATCTCAAAAAAAAAAAAAAATACAGATATGTGAAATTTCCATTTCACAATGTTTGAAAGGTATGCACTCCTCATTAAACATCAACATCAGTACTTTCACCACATTGTGAGTTTTTTCCACCCCATTTGTTTACAATAATAATATGGATAATTTCAGGAAATGAATTGTAGAAAATATTAACTAATTTCCATATATGAGCTTAACGTAGCTTTTTATGGATACGTACATTACGGTCCATGCCATGAGTCACATAATAGATGAATCCAAGTTCAACCAATACTTCCATTAAGAAAAAAGTATCAAAAGTTCCACAGTAGAATAGATCCTACTAGAATATCACTTTTAAGAATTAAAAATACAGAACAGATAGGGTTCATTTGTTCACTCTGCAACCATTTTACTTTATTACTTTATGGGAAAATTTAGATGTGCAAAGCAATGCAGATACCAAAATACGCTTTCCAAGTGCTTCTGGCTGAGTTTGTCTCTTTTAGCAGTTCTGACCCTAAGATATATATTTATATGGAAAAAGCTATGGATAAAAATAAATAAAATACATCTTAATCATCCACATATAGACAAAATTGAATAAAAAAGTAAGAACATTATAAAGCATGAAAATGTATATAAAATTATTCCTGAATGTGAGGGTTGAAAGACTCTGGAGGCCTGAAATCTATTTGAAAGAGAAACTTTCAAGAAAAGGAAAAAAGCATTCCTCTATTTCGAATAGATATGCTATGATCTGATTCTGAAGCAAGGGGATTGAAGTGAATGAAATATTGAGGTTTCTTCCATAGTCCACTGATTTAGATGATAGCAGTAAAAAATATATCAATGAAAATCATTTAATACTGTAAAAGGACAGGAATTCAGTAAAAATACATGTAGATGTTAGTCTAAATACATTTTTAAAATACAATATATTTTGACTAAACTGACAGGATATGAACAGCTCATTCACTTGACAGTCATCTGTTACAAAGCCATTATTATATAACTTTAAAACATATTTACAGACTTAAAAATTAAGATAATGCTTTTATGTACATCAGATAAAAGTTTAATTAGAGTGTAGAGTGTCATTTCACAGGAATTAAGATAATTATGTTTTAAACGAAATATTTTGCCACAAAGATATAGAGAAAATGTATAAATACATCACATGATACAGAAAAACAAGAATCATGATCTTCACATTTACAGGAATTTAAAAAATCTTCTCTGATAGAAATGTGTTACAATTCAGTCAAACTTCTCTCCTTGAAAGTAATCCGCAGAATTGAGATATTCTTCAAGTTGACCATATTTCTGCATATATAATAGAAAAGCTAGTTATTTTACTCAAAGCAATGAAGATAAACTGGGCCTTTGCAAACTACAGACACAATTAGGATAAGTTCATTTCATGGTAATCATGAACAAAAATCTTTTTATGATAAACAGGAACTTAATTTCAAATAAGCATTTCTAACTCATAGAAAGCACTGGAAAGAGATCAAAGTGAATATTATTAATTTTGTAACTGTGCTTTAAATTATAATTTTTCTTTCTTTCTTTCTTTTTTTTTTTTGAGACGGAGTCTTGCTCTGTCGCCCAGGCTGGAGTACAGTGGCCAGATCTCAGCTCACTGCAAGCTCGGTCTCCTGGGTTTATGCCATTCTCCTGCCTCAGCCTCCCGAGTAGCCGGCACTACAGGTGCCCGCCACCTCACCCGGCTAGTTTTTTTGTATTTTTTAGTAGAGATGGGGTTTCACCGTGTTAGCCAGGATGGTCTCGATCTCCTGACCTCGTGATCTATCCGTCTTGGCCTCCCAAAGTGCTGGGATTACAGGCTTGAGCCACCGCGCCCGGCCATAATTTTTCTATTATTATGCTTAGAGTAGAAATGTAGTGACCTCAATAACTTAATAAAAAGTTTGTTGAACATACATATCAAAGGCTCTGCTAATGACTGGGTACAATATTTTAAAAAGATACTTTCCCTGCCCCTAAGGAGAATAGAGTTCAATAGTAATACACCAATAATAATCAGTAATAAGTGCCAAAAGAGGTACAGACACTGTCATGAGGGTTCAGAAGAGAGGTCATGGTTAGTTGAGGTAAGCAGCAAAGAGTGGCATTTAAATTGTCCTGGAAAAAGAGATTTGGTAGGCAAAGAGTTGGTGGCAAGAGTTTTCAGTAAGAGACAATAGTCCATCAAAGTGACATGACAAGAAAACATGGGATTTGACTACAACCTGGGTATTTTTAGGAGAACAGAGAGAGCTACGACTGAACCAAAGAGACTGAGTTCAGAGAATAAAAATTATAAAATACTGGTTAAAGAATTGAACAATCATTTGACAGGAGATGGAAAGTTGCTAAAGGTTTTGGAGCAGGGGACTGAACTGATCTAAGGTGTATTTTAGGAAAATTGGTAAAACATTCATTCTAGAATAGTTCAGCAACTAGTTATGGGTCTATGACAACAATTTAGCTCATGAGGGCTCAAATTTGAGTGATAGCAATGAAGATGAAGAGTAAAGAACAAAGTAGAACAAGTTAAGAGAGGAGTCAAGAATGATTTAGAGATTTCAAAGTTGACAGAGTAGAATAATGGCAGAGTTATTCTGCAGGCTGTTTGTGGGAGGGAAGGAGATACATGATTTCAGTTTCAGACATATAGAGTTCAAAGTATTTACTTCAGTGAGGGGATTAATGACATACTAGTTTCTTGACTCTGTTTATGAACTCTGTTTCTATCTTCAGTGAAATGAGAGAGGATCCTGGTGACCCTGACTTTTGTGGTGACAGGGACCTGCAGAAGGGAATGTGAGAAGTGCATTTTCATTCTAGACATTGAAGGCCATGAAACTCTTTTTTACAACCCTATGATATCTCACTGGATCTCCTTCTAAGGGAAGATGGAAGCACATTAACACAAGGGGAAATATCCTAGGGACTACTTAGGAATTTTCTTCGACCTAGTACTTAGGTAGGTTTTATTAGAGACAAGTAAAGTACTCTAGGATTAGAAACCTATACTTGAAAAGTTTGACTGTTTTTATGCTTTTCATATTACCTTTCTTCATATCCTCTTTATTATTTATTAAATTACTTTTGGAAAATTAAAAATTAAAAAAAATTATTTTAAGAGGCAGGGCCTCATTATCTTGCTCAGGCTGGCCTTGAACTCCTGGGTTCAGGCGATTCTACCACCTCAGCCTCCCAAGTAGCTGCAACTACAGCTGTGTACCACCACACACACCTAGGGCAATTAAAATCTATCTCAGTTATACTAAGATAGGAGGAAAGAAACCCTCTCCTTGCTTTCATTGCAAGTAACAGCTAAGATTAATCGATCACTTGCTAATTGCTAGGTCCTATACTAAATGCTTAAAACGTGTTACACATCTAATCTCCACAATCAAAACCCAATTATTATTACTGCTTTAGTTCCTACTTTCCAGATGAGAAAACTTAGGCTTAGAGAAATAAAATAGTTTGCTCCCAAATTCTACTGCTAGTAAGTGGCAAAGCAAATACTTAAGCCTATACTTCTAAGCAGTATAGAGTATGCTGTTTCTGAGATTTAAATGGTGTGACTAGGACACAGCTTTGGCAAGAAAAAAATAAATAAAAACTTGAAAAGGAAAGTGAAACTCACAGACATTGCAGTTAGTATTACTCTGCCATCCTTTCCTACCTAAAGATGCTGCTCTCATAATTCTTTACTAAAAATTTGGAGGGTTTTAATACTGAAGACTACTTACTTTAACAGTGAAGACTATTCTCTTACAACACCTGATGAACCTACTGATGAAAACAGTTGGAACTGTGGAAATGAAGTGTGGGAAAGAGGTCAGAATATAAGAGAAGTTTGGAATCTTCTACTCAGAAGCAGCAACTAGAACTCAGAAGGGAATTAATTTGCCAAGGAAACTTTGAAAGGATGAGGACAGAATTCAGTGTTAACAGGTACTTTTTAGCAGTGATCCTCAAACTTTTATTTACTTAAGAATCACCAATGCTAAAAATATTGGATGTTTAACATCCCAAGGATTGTCATTCAATATATCTGGGATGAGGCTAGGGGATTATACATTTTTTCAAAAACTTCTAGGTGATTCTGACCTAGGTAGTTTAGAGCCATGTTTTGAGAAACATCAGTTTAAGGGGTGGGGAAAAAAAGGGCAAGGGAAAAAGTTAAAAAGGAGGGGAAAGAGAAGAAATGAGAAGCGTTTAAGGAAGGCAAGGAATATCTAATTACAATTTTAAATTATTATGTATATGACAATATTTATCAATACATTTAAAATTTACATACAACTGTCACTTGTAACAGTTTTACATACAGTATTTACAGTATGAATGGGCACTTGATACTTCTATTGACATGCTTTCTTTAGTACCTGGTGTTCATGCATCCACCAGCCAATCCCAACAATCCTATCTTCAACTTTCCAGGAAATCCCATCATCATATACACTTTCTTCTTAATGAACAAATATTCATTGGAATTTTGCCAGTGTCATATTAGAGTATGTTATTGAACTCTTCTTTAGAATAAGACATAATTATGTTTATCAAATATTTTGGTTTTATTATAATTTTCCTATTATTTGTCCTTTTCTTAAACTCAAGTTGCTCCTACACCCCTTTAGTATCATTACATTAAAAACAGATCACCCTAGTTCAACCTTTAGAAGGAAGAACAAGAAGAATGAAGTCAGTCTAGTTGGCATGTCTTTGGGAAGACATGCTGAGACATCCTGAGATAATTAAAGTAAAATGGCTGAAGAAGCAGGTAAGGGAAAAAGTAAGGTGTGGAATACAAGCTGGAGGCAGAAAGACAGGAACAAATAGTACGTGTAAGGCAAAAAAAGGGGTTGACATAATTGGGAAATATGAGCGGAAAGTGCCATGGAGATGGCATTCAAGTAACACTGAGCCCCAGGCATTCTAAAGGGTTAGAATAACTGTGACTACCAGACTGTAGCTAAAGGCAGCACACATCACAAAGCACATGCAGTGCTATCACTCAAAGGCACACAGTGAGAGGGACAGACAGAGTGAGGATGGGAAATGTCAGAGCACTTGACAAATTCTGAAATTTCATCACAGCACAGAAAGCTGCAAATGGGTTTATATTGGCTATAAACTTCCGTGGTTTCTAGGAAATCTTTTGAGAAAACCTAGAAACAAATTTTTTAAGTGGAGAAATCTCAAATAAAATGAAGGTCTTTGGTATTTTCATGTGGAAAAAATGTGCATATTGTCCTAGACATGCACAATCTTGAAATATGATTTCAATGCCTAATGCTAAATATTATTCTTTATGTATAACATGACACTTGGTTTTCTTGAAAAGAAAGCCTAAGCTCCTTTCTTTTCCTAAGAAAAGAAAGCCAAGTGTTATATTATGCATAAAGAATAACGTTTTGTAAAATTCCAGGTCCTTCTGGTGTCCTAAACCTTGTTCATCTTTTTCTAGGATACATGATTTGGAAATGCTTTTTTCTTCAAGAAGTTTAATGTTCTTCCCCACATATGATACTATTATATAACATATACAGTATATGCACAGTGATTTTTCTGTACCTAGTATCCATTTCTTTATACCTGTGCTATCTCAATAGGTTTTGCAATTCCACTAGAGGATTGGCAACACTTAAAGGCATCAATAAAAGCATTTAAGAATTTAATGTCGTCTAGGAAAATGAAGACGGGAAGTTACTGAGTAAGTGATTCCTCTCCGCTAAGGCAAATGAAAAAATATGGATAAGGGGAGAGAAACATTTGGAGTAGAAGAAGTAGAAGCAAAGTAAATGGCAAAAAGCTGAAGAGAGTAAAATGAGAGAAAGAAGACTTAAGGATCAAGATGTGGGAGGCAGGCAAGATCACTGGGTGGTGGTTTGTGGTGGGAGAATAATTGTCAAAGGGAAACCAATAATGATGTCATTCTCTAGACTGGGAGACCTCCACTAAACATGACATGTGCTAAAAAAGTTTCTTTCCCTCTGCCTAAGCTCTCTTGCCTTATTTTTTATACTCCTCTTTAACAAATTTCCCTATGATATAATCCAGGCAATGGATCTCAAGTCAGGCTTTTTTCTTTTCTTTTAAAGATTAAATGTTGGTAAGAGTTGCCTGAAAATCTACTATTTGTTCTCTCTTATACATTCATGTAACTAGACTTGTTTTAGAAGACTGCAGTCATATTAGCATTCTTTCCATATACCATAAACAATTCTAAAAGCTCTGTGAGCAGACCAGAGCTTATGAGCTGCCAGCAGATTTTCGGGAATCCAGTGCACTCTTCAAAACCCCCACTTTACTCCTTATATCAAATGTAGTGATCAATAGGATATGGGGGAATCAAAAATCAGTGCCATGGCCTGAAACCTCTGCATTCCCCTCGACATTCAGTTAGTGCTCACTGCTCAGTACCATGTCCTCAAGAAGAGGATGTGGGTGGTATTAGAACTGGCAGCCGAGATCCTTTCCTCAGACTGGCACCAGGTGCTTCTTCACTCTCAGGTCAAAAGAACTGTTCTAAAGAATAGGAAGCAGACAAGCAGAGGTGAGTCCTATACTCTGTCAAAGAAAAAATCAGGGGACTTAATATATATGTAAGCAATACATACATAAAAGCGAAAGGACAGAGGTCCTTCAATAAAGGACAGTATTAATGCTTATTAAAATTTATCTGATGGGCCGAGTGAATCCTTAGAACATCAGGGCATCTATTCAGAAGGACAACGATAAGCATGAAAGGAATGAATGGAAGAAGAGAAAATACAAAGGAGAGAAAAAAAAGAGATTACCTTAAATTTCGCTATCTTCTAATCATTTGTTTCCTTTTGCTGATCACAATTAGGCTTCAGAATGTACATGATGAGATTGTCATATATTCACCTTACCTGCTTAATCCAGCCTCTTTCTTTTGACTGCTTGAAAATTCTTTCCACTGTTTCTTTAACTTGTTCATCTTTAACTTCTCTCTTTGCAAGAGAGCAACATTCCTGGTATAGTTTGAATTTAAAATGTTTCAGTTTATGATAAATTCTGGTACGGTCGGCACAAATTCTGCCAACAGTGAACACCTAAATCAAGAAATAAAGATTATTATCTGACAAATGAAGTGAATAATATGGTACTGAATATATATCCTTTCTTGTTTTTGGATTTTCTTTAGTAGTAGAATCAAAATGCATTGTTAACTTTAAATGTTTACGCAATTGTTCCTTTACCTTCTCTTACTTATACAACTAGTCAAACACTGAGCACCTGTGAAGTTTCAAATATTGGGCTAGGCACTAGAGATATATAAATAAAATACTTATTACCTGTATTAGGGAGATTACAGTTTTGAGAGAAAGACAAATGTTACAAAACAACAGGAAAAATGCTATGTCCAAGATGCTATCAAAATGCTAGCGAGGAAGGGCATTTCGCCCAATCCAGAGAGGAGAAAAGTCCCCAAGCAGATCAAGCTTGAACTAAATCTTGAAAACACAAGAGTTTTCCAAGTTTGGGAAAAACAGAGAAATGGCTCTAATGTAAGGCAGAAGGATTGGCAAAGTAAAAAAAAAAAAAAAAAAAAAAGGCATGAAAAGTATTGTAAGTCCATATTTACGAAGTTAAAAATGCCTGGATTATAATAATTTTCTAGGTATAAGCAACATGTAAAACTGAAAGAAACTCTTATACCAAAATTAAGTATTGGCATTTTTTTACTAGATACTTTTCTTCCCCCCCCCCCCAAAAAAAATGATGTAAAGTAAAAAAAAAACTGTGTGTAGGCATACTGGTTGCTTTACTTAAGGTGTTATATATGAATAATGAATAAGGCATTAATATTTTGCTGTCAGCCAGCTATAAGAATTTTAATTCCTACGTTTATATGGCCTTCTATAATTCTATGATTAAAACTCTTTTTTATGAAATCAAACAACCAGAACCTTTCTCTTTCAGAATGTTTTGAATGTTTCAAGTTTGTTATGCAAACCTACAGCTAAAATAGAAGACAGTCTCACTGCACTGACCAAATTATTTACATGTGTGTATATATATAAATATATATAAAGAGCAAAACTTCATCTTGGGAGGAAAATATATAATATATACGATATATATTATATATAATATATAATATACATAAAATATATAAAATATATATTATATATAATATATATAGAACAATATATATAATATATATAAATAATTTGGTCAGTGCAGTGACCAAAATATATGTTTTATATATAAAATATATATACTATTATATTACATATAATACTATTATATATTTTATATATTATATATATATATTTTTCCCCCAAGATGGAGTTTCGCTCTTTCACCCAGGCTGGAGTGCAGTGGCGCAAGCTTGGCTCACTGCAACCTCCGCATTCCGGTTTCCCTGCCTCAGCCTCCTGAGTAGCTGGGATTACAGGCACCTATTACCATACCCAGCTAATTTTTTTTGTATTTTTAATAGAGATGGGGTTTCACCATGTTGGCCATGGTCTCGAACTCCTGACCTCATGATCTGCCTGCCTCGGCCTCCTGAAGTGCTGACATTATAGGCGTGAGCCACTACGCCTGGTCAATATATTTTTACCTACATTATTTTACCCACTGTAGAAAATGCATCAGAAAGGGCTCCAAACATGATGATGATGTCAATCTTACTCTCATGGAGTAACCTAAGGAAAGAGTAAACTTCTTGCTGACTTATGTATTTGTGTCTGTACCTAAGTTCACTAATGGGTTATGCTTTCATGAGTACAAGTGGTATAGTTTTAATATTTATCTGTGTAACCTGTGTTCTGTCTGACAGAAAAATACACTTGTTTCCTGAAGCCACACTGCAAGGAAACATACAAGTGATGATAGACAAAACAGGAGTATGTTTCCAAAAAGGAACAGAAGTTATATCACAACAATTGGCAACAATCCGGTTTAATGAGTTTTCTTGTGGAAAATTGTATTTTGGACATTTTACAACTCTTCTTTAAATCTCCAAAAGTTTAAGAAAATCATGTTCAGATTTCTGTTCATGGCTCTGTAAAAACCTCCCTGTTTTTCAGATCATTAGAAGTAAACAGTTATTACTGTACATGGCTTGCTTATTAAAATTAACTTTTCCAATTCAACCGTATCATCAAAGCAAGTCCTGGTAGTAATGACATTTCAGCAATTCAGTTGCTAATACTTCCAACTTTGTGTAAAAAGACAATACAAAAGTTGCAGTGACTATAAGAGTACCCTGTGTGTCTCCATTTCTGTCATCAAAGTAGACTGTGGGGGAGAACTCAGCTACAGCTATTCTATATGAAGTATAGGCATATGATAAAGTGATTTGTATTTCTATCACACATATTCTGTATTTCCACAAAACAAGAGGAATTTATCTGTATAGCATTTTTAAGTTGAAATGAGAGGGAAGGAGAGGTGTTTAAAAATCCTATTTTTTTTCCTATATGAAAAACAAGTATCCTTTGAAAATATTTAACATCATGGTTTACTTCTTTCCACTTTTAATTCCTACCCCTCTTGGCATCTACCTATCATCATATAGATCTATAAATCGAAAATTACCTTAAAATGTTCTTGTATTATTTTTTCCCAAAACATGATCACATTTTATATGGAAGAACCTATATGGAAGGGCACCACTGCTGTAAAGTTTCACAGAATACAGTAGATGCAAAGGATAGGTGTAATACTCCAAGTGAACTTAACCCCTCACCCATTCCTGTTTTTAGTATATTGTTACAGTCCATTGTATTTCTTTACCATATGAATTGAAGTATACAGTACAATACAGCTTACACTGTAGGAATCAATTTGTATAAAGTACTAAAACAGGTAACATTAATCTATGGTGTTAGAATAATTTCCGTAAATGTCCAGAAAAATATATTTAGAACAACTATAATTATCTAGTTCAATTTCCGTACATTAAGGAAACTATTCTAACAAGAAAATTAGTATAAAAAATACCATAGATAGAAAAATAAGTGCTGTGGTGAGTGTTCACAAAGCAGATGAGGAAGATGACATATAAATTATGACTGGTCCACTATGCAGGGTTAAGCACAGTTGTATGAACTGATAAATATGAGACTGAGTCAGTTATCAGTATGAACCAACTGATCGTACATATGTAAAAATTGGAAATGGAGATAAAAATTATCACTGAATTTTCCTAAAGCCGAAGAAAGAATCTCATTTCTAATTTAACAGCTATATCATATAGAGTGTAAATTAAATCTGGATAACAAACTGAGGCAAGGAAATATAATGAAACATGTACTATGCAGACTTGGTAATATTCAGCTAACTGTAGGTAGCTTTTTGAAGTATTTCTCTAAGCTCTTATTTATATGCAGAGGAGCCAGCTCCTTATGGAAGTATGAAGAACAAAGAAAAAAGATTCTCAAGGAAACAGTAAGTCTGGGGAAAAGTTTGTTTTCTGTTTCAGGGTCTTCAGAAACAGGTAGTACAATACCAATCCAAACAGTTCTATTTGCCCTCGTTTGGTTGGTTAGTTGTTTTTTGCACGGACATATTATACAATGCCATTTGCCTCAAAAATTATTGCTTCTTCCCACCTAATCCTAAGCATCTTAATGAGTCTGGATAGACTCTGGGCAAAACTAAACATAAATCCAAGATGGTTTTTAGTTCTCCCAAACTACCTTTCAGATTTCACAACTCTCTTTCATCCAGGTGATTTCCTTCTCATCTGTGCCCTTAAACTTTATCAAAATCTGGTGGTCCAAGGCCTCTCATCTCAGTACCCTATCAATACTGCTGTAACCAAAATTACTCTTCCCTCAATAATTCCACTTTCCATCAAGACATCCTTTCTTTCAAAGAAGCTGCAGTAAGGAGAAAAGTTTTCTTATGAAACAAATTTGATGTTAAGTGAATTCCTTAAAAGTATTATTTGCACCCTCAAAAAGAACCCTAGTTAATCCTAAAGAGTCTCAATTTTATGTACCTACAAGCAGCAACACAAAATAAAGAATTAGTTTTCAAAATAACTTGAAGATGGGTGTGGGGTTAGGAACAATCTCTTTAATGCTCTGGATCATAACTAGGTTTATTTTCCCTCCCTCCCTTCCTTTTTTTATTTTCATATATGTATTTACATTGTATTGAAGTAGGATGTAAAATAAATTTTAATTCACTCTTCACTGTAAAGAAAAAATTACTGAAAAAACAATTTCATTTAAAAACAATTAATCACACTCTCTTAACATACACATAACAACGTTCACATACAGTTATATACGTATACACACATTTTTATCAGATGCCAAGACAGTGCAAATACTAATTACTATTATACTTTCAAACTAGTATTATTTATTAACTTCATGATTATACCATTTGCTTTTTACTGAACTGCTTTGCAAAAGATAAACTTATAGACATTGAGTATGTATATAGCTTTGTGACTCTAGCTCTAAAAATCTAGTATTTTTAAAAGATATATATTACCCCTTTTTTCCTCTAGGAATCTTACTTTCCATGAACTTACTAGTTTCAATGCAACCTTGATAGCACTACATTTTATCATTTGATTTGAAAATACTTTGCCACTTTAAGAGTTATCAACTGGCATCTTAAGGTAGTTTTAATTATATATCCTTACATGCAGAATAAGCATTTTCCCATATATTTGTTAACTTTTATAGTTTTCTCTTATGTGACTGGCAATATTGATGTTCTTTGCTTTTAGTTCATGCTTTCAGTTTATTCTTTGTTTTTTAAATATTTGAATAACTATTTTATATAGAATCTTTACTACTTCACAGGAATGTCAGAGCTCTAGAAGTGATTTTCTTTTCTTTTCTTTTTTTTTTTTTTGAGATGGAGTCTCGCTCTGTCGCCCAGGCTGGAGTGTAGTGGCCAGATCTCGGCTCACTGCAAGCTCCGCCTCCCGGGTTCACGCCATTCTCCTGCCTCAGCCTCCCGAGTAGCTGGGACTACAGGCGCCCGCCACCTTGCCCGGCTAATTTTTTGTATTTTTTAGTAGAGACGGGGTTTCACCACATTAGCCAGGATGGTCTCAATCTCCTGACCTTGTGATCCGCCCGTCTCGGCCTCCCAAAGTGCTGGGATTACAGGCTTGAGCCACCGCGCCCGGCCCCTAGAAGTGATTTTCTTACTCTACTTTCCTCTTCAGGATTAGCCACAGACAGCAAAGACCATGAATGTATAGCAATGTATTTGATCTGCATAACAGAACATGCTCCCTAATGTATGAAATCACTTTTGCTAGGATTCCAAATATCTTATGTCATAAAAAGTCATAGATCAGTTTTTAAACAATGGGGAAATTTGCATATGACTATTAAATATATATATATTTATATTTTTATAGTGACATATCAAACAAAACATTACCGACAATTCTGAATTCCTTATCCCCATAAAAACTTTCTAAGTCATTCTTGCAACCCAGATCTCTCAGAGGGATCTCGTCAACTCTTGCTCAATAATACTGAGAAATCACTACCCAGTTTAATAGAAGAATTCAGATAAATATTATATTTCCATCTTAATAATTGAGAGGATTCAGAGCCAACTTTGGGTCTCTACCTCTCTAAACATACACCTCCTGCATGGATATGTAGACTCACAAGAAAAAGTTCTCAGTATTTTTGCATTTATAAATGTAATTTTCGCATTTGTAAATGCAGCAATCTTATAAAGATTGAAAAAATAAATAGAAGTTGCCAGCATCTGTGCTTTTTATCATTTCACATTATACTGCTATGCTCTTGTCTAAAAAACACTTACTCTTCAGTTTTTTCTATTCATACAGAATTAATAGCATCTTAACTATGTGGTGATTGCTCTAGACTAAGACATACTTCTAACAGAGTCTAGTTGAAGTACAGTGTTTTTTGAATTCTCTCATATTAGATGAACAGCTATCTTCCATTATTTACTTGTGGGGTGCCAATTTGGTGGACTATATGCCAAAAATGTTTCCACTTGGGTCAAATTCTCCTTAGGATACTTAGGATTATCTGTGCAAGTTTATGAACGAAAAATTTCTAAATACTGAAAATTAAAATTAGAGGGAAGAAAATACCTGCTTATCATGGGACATGAAATTATCTATTTTCATGGTCCTGGTGTTATACAACTTTCCTGATAAATGCACTGAATATTTACAGTAGCGATGCAGTCCACAAGCCTGGCAGGAACAGTTTTCAGGATTCTTCAAACGAATACTTACATTACAATAATTTTCCACCCGCTCCTGAAAACAAAAAATATGAAAAACGTTTAAAAGATAAAGAATAAAAATAAAAATAAGAATCTAATCAAGTTAAAACATCTTAGGAACCACAATATAAAGAGATATAAGAGCAAAACACCCTGGCATTTCTTACTTTAATATTGAGCACACAGTAGGTATTTTACAAGATACGTTTAAATAAAAAAATTTATAATCTTGGCTATTGCATGAAAATAAACCAGACTAGGAGAAAACTAGTTTCATATCTCTTACACTTATGTGGTTGCTACTTCTTTTTCATTTCTCATCTCTAATTAGTGTTAATGAGGTATCAGTTAAAAACAGAAGCAGCAACAATGTAGGATGATATAATAAAAATAATTCAAGTAGGCTAGTTAAAACTTGAGAAAAAAAATCACATTCACTTTCCATTGTATGAATTATATATTTTCCACAAAAATATTCCAGAAATAATTCAATCCTCCTATGATAACTTACTGCAGTCCTGTGGAAAAAAAAAGTTGGCACTAGGACTGCCATGTGTCTGGTATTCATATGGACAGTTTAATAGCTCAGTTATCCATGAGTAAACAAACTAAGAAAACACTTGGTGTTCACAAATAAGCTTCATTATTAAGCTATGAAGTTACTTGTCCCTGAGTATTTCTGCTTATGTTCTAGGCCTGTGCTAGATACTACTATTCTAATTGGTAGCATAGATTAGGTTTAATACAGTATTTGAACTGCAAACAATGAGCATATTAGCATGGTTACTAAATCACATTCATATCCTCTACCAGGTGGATGGTAATTAAGTATCCAATATACTGACAGTTTACTTTTTATGTTATATGATTGAAAACTACATTTTCTGGTGGTCAACTTTTCATATTTCTCATACTTCATGGCACTTTATGACATGTATTACTTACAGGCTGAAATGCAGGCTGAATAAATAACTAATCACCTTCCTTTCCTGCTTCTGCTGTACTCCATGGAAGCACATGTTAAGATGAAACCTTTATTGACCTCTATCAGCTCAGTTCTCTGAGTGACTACCATCAGCAGAGCATCCCTGATGACTAACACTGGATATATAAGTGAAAATAAACTTTGTTGGGTTAAGCCATTGGGATTTTATTGTTGGTTTATTTTGTTTGTCATATTCTTTATCTTTTGTAGCATAACCCAGCTTATCCTAATTAAGATCTTACTGAATCATCTGTGTCTCAGTTTTCCAGCTAATACTTCTTGGTATCTTACAGTTATTATTCCAACATCATATTATCCAAATTCAGTATAACCCACCACAATATGGTATCATAAGAGGTAAACAGGCATTTCATAAACAGAGCTTCATAGAGTAAAACATGAATTTAGGGAATATTGCATTCCATATCCCCCTTTGAATATTTATAGTATAAATTCACATATAGTGCTTGGGAAAAGTCTTCCAGTAAAGAAACCAGCTTACATTAAATCCACTGGTTCTCAAATTTCTTTGGCTATGGAACTCTCTTTTCTGACATAACAACACTCTGTGAGACAATCTCCTCATTTTAAAAGATGGGCTAAGCCCTGGATATGTTCTAAAGTTATTCATCATTTGGAACCACTTAATTATTGGATAGATATAGTTAATGTGAACGATTAAAACAATAATAGCTTTTAGAAGATGTAAGAAATAATAAGCTGATTATTTAACAAAGAAATGTCAATATTTTAAAAGATTATTCAGTTTGGATTTTAAAATCCTGAGAGGTTTGCTGCCTCCACCCCCAAGATGAGATTCAAAAACAAACTGTATACCTTATATTGCTCTTTCCAACGACTTCTAGATACTAAACTCTCTAGACGAGGCTGAACAAAGCGGTTATCCAAATAATGAAGAGATGTTAGCATATCTTTTGCATATGATTTTTGCCTTGTGCCATCTGTTCAGAGGATAAACAATAAAAAAATCATTTTGTTAATAATATTTAAACAATTTAATACTTAAAAATTTCTTCCCAACTTGGTTGGAAGCATTTAAATTAGGAAAAAAAAAATATTAAAAAAATCATTCCATCAGAACATTAAGAAAAAACAGGACAGGCCGGCACGGTGGCTCATGCCTGTAATCCCAACACTTCGGAGGCCGAGGCGGGCGGATCACAAGGTCAGGAGCTCAAGACCATCCTGGCTAACACGGTGAAACCCCATCTCTACTAAAAATACAAAAAATTAGCCAGGCGTGGTGACAGGCGCCTGTAGTCCCAGTTACTAGGGAGGCTGAGGCAGGAGAATGACGTGAACCCGGGAGGCGGAACTTACAGTGAGCCGAGATCGCACCACTGTACTGCAGCCTGGGTGACAGAGCGAGACTCTGTCTCAAAAAGTTCTCTTTGTAAGCATCAAGCTTTAACATTATTTTCTGATAACAAAAAAAGCCAGATGAAAAAGCTTACCAAATTATCTTTTATTCTCTCATACAAAACTGACATGAAATTAGCCCCTGAATTCCAGATAAAGTTCAAACTTCTGAATAGGCTTTCAAGGTCGTCTACAATTGACTCTATTCTACTGATCCCATGGTAACTCCTTGGATCAACAAATCAGAATACTCTTTTCTGTCTAGGCCTTTTCCTCGTTCTTCTTTAGCATGCTGCAATTGTTACTGCCTTCCTGATTTGGTTCATAGTATATTCTCTACATATATCTGTCATAGTATGAATTTAAGCCTTATTTTTCTGTCTTATTTGAAGTTTTATTAATTTATTTAGCTAATGAATTTATCATGTTTCTTTAAATAATCACAAATTCAAACACCTTACCATGGCTTACAAAGCCCTTCTGTCCTCAGCCTACTCCTCCAAGCTCCTCTCTTTTCCTTCTTTCCTGTCTCATTCCACTTCAGCCACACAGGCCTTGTAGTTGTTCTTGAACACACCAAACTTATTCTTTCTTAAATGCCTTAGCACCTCCTTTGCCCTCTGCTAAGCAAGTAGTCCAAGTATTACTTGTTCCCTTTGTTTCATTCAGGTTTCTATTTAAAAGTTACCCCAAGAATTTTTGACCAATCTAACTAGTATATAACATAAACTTTACCTTCCCTTATTCTCAATCTTCTTACCCTATTTTACTCTTTTTTTACAAGAACTAATTACTCACTGAAATCATATTATGTTATATTTTGTTTACTCATTTATTGTCTGTCTCTCCCATTAGGCTAAAGTAACACGAGTGCAGGAATCTAACATGTCTTAAGTCACTGTCACATCCCCAGCCCTCAAATAATGCCTAGCTTACAGTAAGCATTCAATAAATATGTGTTCAATATATTGTAAATAAAATCTTATTTGGCAATTAGTTATTCAACACAATATATTTATAGTCTATTAAATGCCAGATTCTGTGCTAGATGCAAGAGAAATGGGGATATATATATCCCCATATATATATATACACATACATAAATTTGCTCCTGCACTATGACAAGGGAAGAAAGCAAAAATACATTTTCAATACAAGATAAAAAGTGCATATAAATGAGCACTGAGTACTACCATACTCAGAATGATGGTGGCACAAATGAGAATGACAAATATTATGTGAATGGGTCACAGACATATTCATAGAAGAAATGTTTTTATACTCACCTAAAACATCTGGGACAAAAAGGGATTCTATTCTAAGAAGAAACAGCATGGACAAAGGCACAAAAGCAGAAAACAGCAAGGAATTTTTAATGAAATTCAGAGCTCAGGGAGGCTAGGTTTGGCACATGGGTATTAAGACACTCTCCTGTTTTAGGTGTTATACTGTCAAATTCACTGTTAACTCTCTAAGGGCAAGGACCTGTCACAAACTTACCTTCCACATATCTCAGATAATGAACACTAACAAGCATTTTACATGAATGGAGTTTTGATGTAGTTGATTCTACAGGGAAAACATTGGAAGGTCTTACAAATGATCATCGATGGTTTTGTTTAATCTACATAGTTTTAAAAGTGAGGTTGTTTTAAAATTGGAAAAATAAATAAAAACCAATTGTTTCATTCATAGTATTAACTTACCATATAATGTTCCCAGAAAAGATTCATCTAAAGCATTGATCAGAAGAGCCTTCACAACTGTTTCAAAATGAGTATAGTGGTCACTAAAAGAATCTGAAATTAATTTTAAATATATATTAGAACAGAGCAGACAAAATAATTTCTTGAATACAATAGGTTCCATTCTCCAATGCTAAGAAATTAAAACTATAGATAGCAGAAACAGCTTAATCATCCTAATTTTATAGCTTCCTCGATGACTTGTCTAGTCACGGAGCAAATCTCCATTTTCCAAACTTATTGGCTTCCAATCCAAACTGTCTAGTTGTAATTTCAAATCTTCACTTCCTGAACTTAAGAAAACTGTTCAGAGAATATTAAAATATGCTGTAAAAAAATAAAAATTATCCCTTGAACACCTATATTTAATTGTCAATCTGACACTTAGAGAGAACAAGAGAGAAAACCTCCAAAGACAGATTAATATGTCTTATTCTTTAAAACACGTTACGTATGAAATTGTCCAGGGAACTGCTACCTTAGCCAGAACTCCAATGGCTACAAAAACTTCATTTCCCTTTTCATGCTGCCCCAGATTTAGGATTTTCTACATCAGTTTAGAAAACCTGTCTATTTCCTTCCCCATACCACATATTTAAGCCCACTTTCTCACTAACCAAATCTCATACATGACATCATCTGTTGTGACAGGCCAGGCAGTGGTAAGAGAGAAGATTCATACTATTCTCATTACTTTTGGATCAGAGTTTATTATGACTGTGGAAATGTTCTCTATCAACCACAACTCCTTCCTTGATCCAACAGTCACTGTAGAATACATGCCCTGCTCGGGGCACCTGTGAGGACATATTAAGGGCAGACTGAGTATTTCAAGAAATATAGAAGATGTCTGACAAGGGATTAAAGCAAAATAAGACCTATCATTAGCAACCATGGATAGATTTTGACTCTCCTTCCACTTGAAGTAAAAAGAAAGATGGGATTCAACATGGAAAACCCTCTTCATTTATATTTTAGTTTTCAAAGGGCCGTATAACTCTCTTTCAGACTTCAGGGTATATTTTAGTATGCATTCTTTTCTAAGGAGACACCTATAGAAGTGCTAAAGAGATAAAAAAAAAAAAGTAATACTAAAAATCAGTGACAATAGCAGATCATTTGGCTATTAGCCTTTAGATGGCCTATGATCAAAGGCAATAATCATGGCCTTTAATGAATGTAATATTTTCTTAAAAATCAGTAGAGCATAATTTAAAAATGAAATAATACTTCAATAGAATTTAACTTTGACTAGACTGTTATCAAACTCTGGATATAATATAATATTGGGCAATTTTATTTGCGTTAAAATCCATGTAAACTGTATGTATAATAGCATTTCTCAAATGGTATTGAGACACTGGGAATATTAACAGATGTGTTGAGAAACAAATCAAATTCATCCCATGTGCACCTAAGTTTAACTATCATACAAGTTGCAACAGAATATTTCATCCTACTGAATGTATCGTTCTTGACTGTCCTTATGTCCAGTGCTACTCATCTGTTAGTCTTGAGAACTGCTGTTCTATTTCAAAGACCCTGAGAGGAAATGTAAAGGGCAGAAATCAAAATCATTTGAGGAGTTTTGTCCCTAAGATTCTTTTTTTATCAATGTGTAACAATGCACTTCAAAAAAGTCAGGAAAAAGGCTTCTATTTAATTATGCTTGAGTGGACTGGTGGATGGTAGTGGGATAATGCTCCTGGAATTTCAAATTGAAAAATATTACTGAGCAAAATATATGCCAGGCATCATTGTAAGCATTTTACATGCACTGCTTTATTTTTCACAACAAGCCTGTGGGATACTACCATTACCCTAGATTCATTTCTGGTTGAGAAAACTGAAATACAGAGAGGATGAAAGACTTTCCTTAGACCAAACAATAAGTTTCAGAACTAGGGCTGGAACCCAGTCTAACTCCAGTTTATATGTTCCTATCCCCTAGTTAAATATTGTTATACATGGTAGATTTGATATATGTTACAACAGAAAATTTAGACTTGAATGGAAAACTGGAGAAAATAAGATTCAAATCTCCCATCTCAAGAAAAATGGCATTCTCATTGACAAAATAACTTATCCAAGGTGACACAATTAGACGGAGGCAAAAATGAGGTTTAGAGCTTAGCTCTCCTCCAGAGCTTTTCTCAGTGCTTTAATCCCTATATTGAATGAGCTTCTGTGGAATGTCCCAGGAATATTGTTTCAAACAATATTTTAAATATTTTAAATAAGCTTTCCCCATGACTATTTAAAAAAACTGGAAAAAGTATAAAAAAGGAAACTATATTTGTGTTTATGCATAACTTATTTTTTTCTAAAGTAGTTAATCAATTTCCTTATAGCCAATCATTTGGCAGTCCCATCATTCTTCATTGATTTCCTTGTATCCTACATACCACATACTAATTTCACATAGATGCCAAGATTTTTTTTTTTTTAATACCATCTGCCTTTCCTACTGGTCTGGCTGTCATTCTTCAGAATTGTTTTTCAAAGTTTAACCAAAAAAATTAGTTTCAGAAGAAATAACTTTTTGTTCTACGCATATTACCTTTCAGAAACATGCTTGTCTCTCTGCTTATCCATGTTTTCTGTTCTGTTTCACAGTGAAGTGTATTTTTTTTTATCTACAAAGCTGTGCTTTTCTTCTTAATAGTAGGCTTAGGAAGTTTATTTTGGTTGCCATTGTAGATGGAATTTTTCCTGATTATATCACTTAAATAATTATTGTTAGTATGCAAGAGAACCACTGAGATTTACACAGTTACTTTGAATCTGGTGATTTTTCTGAGATCTTTTACCAATTTAAAAATAGATTATCTTGGATACTTCTGGGAGATAAGTTTCCTGGGACACTACAGAGCTGGAGATGGACACTGTTAAAAGATTCCTGGACACTATCTCTGCTGTCTCCCACAACCCCAAGGAGGATGTGGTCTTGCTAGTGCTAAATTTATTTCAAGAACCAAGAGAATGTTTACAAATATTTGCTTAGGTAAAAGCATGTAGATTCTTGACGCACTTTCTTCTGGAATGGAGGTATCAGCCTAGTATATGAGGCAGAGGCAGAGCAAGAAACTGATTTCTTTTTCTACTTTAACATTATCTCCCCCATCTTCATCCCTGTAGGGCAAAAAGAATGTGATGCAAGCCATGAAAAGATATGCTACATCTACTCCTGCTTTCAAAGTATTTATATCCCTTCTCTTAACTTCTGTATCCTTGGTTAAATCAGAAACTTTTAGTTTAAATGTGTGTACATAATACACACACACCCACACACACACATACATAATGTTCAAATGTCTTTTCTTTTTCAATAGTTATATTTCTTTTGTTTTCATGTCTTGTTGCATTTTTCAAAACATCTAGAACAAAGTTAGTAGAAAATATTTTTGTCATGCTCCTCATTTTAAGTATGCTGTTGTCTCTTGGTTTAAAATACTGTCATGTAAAGGACATATGTTCCTATTACTAATTTTTTAACAACTGTTTTTCTTAAAAGCCAGGTATGGACATTGAATGTTACTGATGTTTCTCCTAGAATCTCAATAAATTATATGTTTTTTTCTCTACTGATATATTAATATATTAATGACTTCTAATATTAAGCTATTTTTATAGTTCTAAAAAGAATGATTAGAGATCTTTTTCTTTATTCTTGTAATTACAGAAAGTTCATACATCTGTTTGCAAAACTATTTTCATCAATTTATTAGGAATGTGGGCCTCTTTAATCTACATAAATGTGTTATGCGTTATGAAAATACCTCAAGAATACTTTCTTCTATTACAACTTTGAATTCATATCTTATGTTTTCCCATCCAAAAATATGGTGATTTTTAGTACTTTCAAATTTTCTTTTACATATCTAACTAAAGTTATACAATTTTCTTCCTTTACATTTCCATTTGTTCTGTATTTCTGCCACCCCCTCCCCCAAATTTGTAAAATAGGGTCTTCGTTTCTAGTCCTTTATTATCTTCTCCTTTACAACTATTTTTTTTCTTCTCTACACTAGAACTTCTTAACTATCTCCTGTCACTCATGAGAGTTTCTGTACTGTTAATTCTGCTATCGACTGCTTTCAATAGATGTTATTTCTGACTTCACATTTTAAAATTTTTGGCAATTCTTTTAGCTAGCTCCCTTTCACCTCAAATTGTTCTCTCTTTATAACTTCTTTTTCATAGACTGCATAGCATATGCTTTATAGCACTTTCTTGTTTCCTTCAATGAAACACTTTTCAGTTATTTTCTTCCTCTGAGTCTACCTTTACCTTATACTGCAATAAATTTCACAGGTACTTTTTACTTATCCTAGAACAAGGGAAAGTTCTAAAATTTAATATTTAACATAAATGGTTCTGAGTCTGTTCTTAGGCCCATTCTCTATTGTGTTAATAGAATGATTAATTAGTAGATGGAGACTAAGTGTGTTACTGTTCTAGCAAGGCATAGTAGACTGAAATGTATTCTACTCTTATTTCTACTACTTGATTCTGTCACTCTGAATATATGATAGAGTACTAGGTAAATAAGGTATCCACAAATCTGAAGATTTTTCCTCTTTACCTGCATACAATATTTTTAGTGTGTGAACTATGTAAACGTGGTATGCAATGGACCACTGCTATTTTGTCCTTTTACTCCCTACCATATCTTTTCCAAGAATTGTAGTTTCAGAATAAATATAAAGAGACACTAACAGGGATTGATAATAAAAGAAAAAGACTATGACTGTCTTCAACTATGTATCAAGAGGGAAACTAGTGTGTGGTGCGTCTCTCAGAGCCAAATGGCAGACAGGAAATTACAAAATGTCTTCCTATGGGTTAAAATTGCTCACTTCAAAAAGGAAAGTGCATGGACTAGTGATTCCGATTGTCAACTGAAATACTGAATTTAGAGTAAGGAGATGTTTCTCCCAAATTCTGATATGTTGAGTATGATTCATTGGCAGGAGAATGAATCTGGGAATACTAGCCTAGTTACAACTTAACCCAAGTCATAGAGTGGAGTTCATTATTCATCATATACATTACTGTTTTAATGAGAAACTGTAGTTTGATTTTCAAATGTAAGAATTAACTTATAGCAATTTTTAGAACATAATTCCCTGGTAAATTGAGAACTGTTTATATTAACTTTTATTTATTATATTTAGATATGGCTGCAAATTGCTAAATATTAAAAACATGAACTCAATCATAAATTATCACTCTAGAATATGTGTATTTTTTTCTCTAATGTTTGAAAAACTCTGATGTCCAATATTTCTCTGAGTCTTGAACTATAACATTCAGGAGTCTTTACCCAATATGCTTAATCATCTACCCAACTAACAATGAGTTCCTATAATGTGTCACAAACTCTAACGGGTACTAGAAATACAGAAAAGAGAAGCTGGTTAACTATTTAGGTTTTGTTTTTGTCTTTTGGAAGTAGGGGTACTCACATGGCTTGTTTTATTGAGCTTTACTACTTTATACACCATAAAATTCACTCTTTTTGGTGTACAGGTCTATGGCCAATGCATAACATTATATAACCAACACCAAAACAGTTCTATCACCACCCAAAACTCCTTCATATTACCTCTTAATCATTCAGTTTTGTTCCTATTGAGCCTGAGATGTCTGAAAGTCTGATAACAACCTTCAATAAGATAATAACAAATTAGGCTTATGTTCAGGAAAAATCTTGGCTAGAGATAAGTGTTTGGGAATTTCTGCTTAAGGACTGGACTGAAGTAATGGGAGAGACTGTCCAAACCCACAAGCAAAATGAAGATAGTTGAGGATGGAACCCCTGGAAACATCAAAATTTACATGGTAAATAGCAATAGAGGAAAGGAATATTATAAAGGGAAATTCAAGAAAGTGGGGGTACCACAGAAGGCAAAAGAAGAGCATTCTGAAAGTGAGAGTGGTCAATGGTAGTAAAGTACATGACAATACCTGGTTAATATAAGAACTAAAGGTATTTTGGCAACTAGGAGGGTATCAATAACTTTAGTAAGAATAATTTCACTGGACTGACACAAGCAAGAGCCTGAATACAGTACTTTGTAGAGGTACTGGGAAATGGGAACAAAAAGATAAAATTTAAAATAGCAGCTAAATGAACATGCCAACTCAAAGGAGGAAAGGCATGAACTTGGTTACAAGTTGAGGAAAATGAGTTTGTAGGGATAAAATCACTGAAAATAAAGAGAAGTGACTAGATAATAGAGCCGGATGAGAAGCTGTAATTAAGAATACACAAGATAAAATATATTGCATAAAAACGTATACATCTTCCTGAGGTACAGCTGCTCAGTATTAAAAGGAAGCTTCAGTATTTAAAGGAAGCCTCCTCATATTTGCCCAAATGAGTTGAAAACTTATAGCCATAGAAAAACCTGCACACGAATGTTCACAGCAGCTTTATTCACAATTGCCAAAACTCGTAAGCAACCAAGATGCCTTTCAATAGGTGAATGGATAAACAAAACTGTGGTACATCCGTACAATGAAAAATATTCAGCGATAAAAAGAAATGTGCTATTAAGCCACGTTTAGACATGGAGGAAACCTAAGTGCATATTATTAAGCGGAAGAAGACAATCTGAAAAGTTATATGCTGTGTGATTCCAACTATATGACAGTTTGGCAAAAGCAAAACTATGGAGAGAGTAAAAACAGTGATTCAGAGGAGTAAGGAAAGGAGAATGAATTAGAGTACAGGGAATTTTGAGGACAATGAAATTACTCTGTATGATAGTGTAATGGTAGATACATGTCATTACACACTTGTCAAAGCCCATAAAAAGTACTAAAAAATGAGCCCTGTTGTAAAGTATGAACTACTCTTAATAATAATTGTAACAGAGGTACCAAACTAATAAATGAGGTTAATAATAGGGGAAACTGTGTATTTGAGGGGGTATATTTGAACTCTGTACATTCCATTCAGTATTTCTGTAACTCCAAAACTGCCCTTAAAAAAACCAACAACTAAAAGGTGTAGAGAAGTTGAAGTTCCCATATACTAGCCTTTTATTTCCATTAATTGGCAGGAGTTGATATGAGTGGGCATCTCTCAGCAAATGTTCTATCACATTCTAGATAACCTAGAATAGGATATCTCCTGAGTAGCCCTTTAATTTAAATGTCCAGGTGGCAAGTGAACCAGTGCCTATTGATATAAGGAAAACATTCATTAACTTACTGTATAGAGATAACTGTAACTGGCATCTCTATAACTGCCAAATTTCTTGAAATTTGATTCATATCTCAAAATCCACTATTTTATTATAAATCGTGAGATATAAATCATCATGTTATGCTTTATTTTAGTCAATATGGCCTTTTCCGAAATATTTAGAAAAAATGTACTTAAAGAAATAAAATAAAAATGTATCCATCTAACAGCCTGTTCCTACCAGAGTTGTAAAACATCATAAAAACAATCTTTGAAATTTTGTAGAATTATAGGAATCATAATAATAATAAATATAGCTTACATTTTCAGGTTCCAGGATTTATATTTTCACGTAAGTAATGTCCTATCTTTGATAGGTTTCAGTGTTTGAGAGAAGCTTCAAAAGGTCTGATAAAACCAATGGTTCTCAAAGTGTTTGTCTGCAGATCCCTGATAGTGCCCAAGTCCATTTAAGGAAATCTGTGATTTCAAGTAATAAGGCAGCTGGCCCCTTAACTTGAATCATGGCAGTAGCATCAAACTACTAATAATCATTACTGTCATTACTGCTATGCACTCACAGTAAAAAAGCCACTTTCACTTAAGAATGTCCTCTTTGAAGTAGTAAAAGTATTAATTGTATTAAATCTTGAATCTGAAGTACACATCTTTGAAGTATTCTATAGGATGAAATGGAAAGTGCATAAAAAGTACTTATACTGCATACCAAAGTACAATGATTGTTTTGAGGGAAAAACACCTGTGCAACTGTGTGTGCTGGGGGGAAGCCTCATTTTTCACGAAATACCATTTTTATTTGAAAGAAGGAGTGACAAGCTCTGGTTATTCAGAGTTGGGAATCTGTCAGACTTTTCTCAAAAAAGAACAAAGTAAGGCCTGTCAGTTCAAAAAGAACAATTCACAGTGTTTTGTCGCCAATGAAAACAATCAAGTTTTAAAGCAGAAATCAGAATTTTGAAAAACTTGTATGTGCTATTCTGAGCCTGACAGCTTCTCAATACCTGAGAAATATTCTCATGGGACTGGTGGTGATCTTAATGAATATAATTAAAAAATATATATAATGAAATATGTCAACATTGTGGAGGATCTGTATCATCCAGTGAACCAGTATTTTCCAAATGACCGATGCATTTTATCACAAAATCGTGCATGGGGAAATGATCTATTTAAACTGCAAGACAGACCAATGGTTGTAATGCAAGCACTAAAAGTTCACTTATATGGTTTTGAATTCCATATTACCTTTAAGAAAGCAGTATCGTTTGTCAAATTTTGGCACAGTATCAAATGAGAATATCAACAATTATTTTAAAAATACTATTAAAATACTCCTCCCTTTTCCAGCTACCTGTGTGAGGCAAAATTGTTTTCACACACTTCAACGAAAACAACATGTCACAACAGACCGAATGTAAAAGCAGATAAAATAATCTAGCTGGCTTCTACAAGCTAGACATTAAAGATTTACAAGAATGTAAAACAATGCCATTTATCACATTTTGAGAAAAAAATATAGTTACTTTTCATAAAATTGTTATTTACATTAATGTAATAAATTTACTCAGGGTTATTTTAAATGAATTAATAAATATATTTTAAATGTCTCAGTTTTGATTTCTACAATGGTAAATATTGACAGGCATAACTCATTGAAGTAAAGGTGTGTTGGGGGTTAGTAATTTTAAAAAATGTAAATGGTTCCTGAGACCACTGGAATAAACTATTAAACTGACAAGGTTATCTGAAAATGAAACCACAGTTCCTAGTCAATGATTCAGAACATGATATTAAAAGGCTAATTTGGTACTTTATATAATATCATAAGAACAACTCATGAAACATTTTCTTAATATTGAACTTACAAAGAGAATTCTGTTTTACTAATTTCAGTTGTGATGTAGTTAATTTTTCTCCTTGTTGGTTTTTATTCTCGTCATCACCCTCCTCATCTTGCACTACAAAGTCATCGATACTATTATCATCTCCATCTTCATCAGGTTCATAATCATCCTCTTCTTCCTCCTCATCATCTTCATCACTGCTTGGGCAGGATTTCTTTTCAGAGCCCTAATTAATTTAAAATAAATGCTTCAGTAAATTGTGCCATTAAAATGGTAAGTTGGATATAAAATTAAAATACTAAATCTGACAGCAAAAAATGATCCATAGAAATTAACTTCATATTTTAAAGTTAAAAATAATTTTGTCATATTAAATGGTGAACTTTTGAAATTATTAATAAGAAGAATATACCTTGGTTAAGTGATGTAAAATGTTTAAAATGGACATTAGAATTATAAGAAGTTAAAAACAGGAAAGATCATATAAAATAACAAATAGTCTTTCAATTTTAAAAAAGGATGGACTGAGGCTCATGATAAAATAGTATATTACATACAATAGTGTAATCAAACATGTTCAAGAATACTTATGATTAAAGAATAAATTCTACAATTATTGAGAAATGGAACAGACTCAGCACTTTGATTTATATATAAAATACTTTAAGAAAAAAACTGAAAAACAATAACAAATCCAACAAAATATAACACACCTCAAAATCTCTACCACTATTGCGTCTCAGACGAGATCTTTGTTTTGAGAGTTCTTTGAGCTTCTGAAGTTGTTCTCGCTTTCGTGCAGCTAATGTTTTTTCAGGAGTTTTTGGCTCCATTTCCACTGAAGAACCTTCATCTTCAACCACTCTACGTGGACGTTTAACACCTACTTTTCTAACTAGGATATCGCTGTCATCACTCTCATCACTGTCACACATCACAGAGGACAGCCTTTTTCTTTTTCCTCGCTTGATGTGTTCTTCTTCTAAATCATCCTCTATTATTTGTCCAGTTTGTTTGTTGAGATCATTATCCTCTTGACTTACATGATTGTCCTGATGTTGTAAATCAATATTCCTATGTTTGGTTTTGTTCGTTTCTTCTTCATATGTTGAACTGTTGCCAGTGTTAACGAGACACTTACTGTTGTTTCCTTCACTTTCAATTTTACTTAAGTTAAGCTCTCTTTCACTTTCTGGTGTTTTATTACAATCAAGTCCCTTGTTACTATCAAGCTCTTCATCATTTTCAAAACTTTCGTAATTATCAAAACTTTCCCCACTATCAAGCTCTTCACTATCAAATTCTTCACTATCAAGCTCTTCATCACTATCAAATAATTGTGAGATACTACTTCTTTTAGTTCGCCTCCAATCAACTCGAGATTTCTGCTCAGGCACATGACTTTTAGAATTTTTCCTTGTTTCGTGTCTTCTAACACGTATCATTTTCACTTAAGCTTCTACAAAATAAAGCTGTTAGGAATATAACAGTGATAATTAGAGCAATGAATGCATTTATGGTACAAATTATATTTATTTGGCTTTATTTAATGGTCCAGAAAGGCAAAATCACATGAAATACCTGAGTGAAGATGGTAGAACATTAATTTAACAAATAATTTACTGAATGCCTATGAAATAATTATATGAACATGTATTCTGAATCATGTTGTATGTTGTGCTGAAAGGGATACATAGAAAAATCATGGTCCTGTCCTTCAGAAGATTATAATCTATGTGTAGAACTAAAATATCTAAAACATATAATAAGTAAGAAAATTTCAAGTTAGTATTTGGTATCAAATGAATAACATCAATAACTGCAATAAAAGTGGAAAGATGCAGGGAGATCAGTAAGGCAAGTGCTTCACTTTATCTTGAACAGATGTGATCTGATAGCATTCTGAAGGATTCATTGTATTTGAACAGAAAGAATGAAAGAAAAAGGGATGTCAGGCAAGTAATATGGTAAGGGCAAAACTCTGGCTTTAAGAAAGAAGATGGTATGTTCAGTAAATAAGTGTGGCTTAAAAGGTATACAAAAAAGAGTTTTATGCTGGAAAAAAGGAGAAATGAATAGAAAACTGAATGGGATTACCAGGACGACTCACCCTGTAGGCAAAGGATTCTGAATAATGATATAAATTATAAAAGATCAATTTACACCAAGACAGTTATAAAGTAACAAATGACATAAAAAAGAGAGCAGTGCAAAATTGAGAGATAATCCACTGAGACTGCAGCCTCTTTATACCTTAGTAAAATAAAATGGGAGTGGCTTTCCCCTCAAAGTTAAAGATACAATATAACCAATAGAAAACTTAACTAGCAATCCAATAATGTAGTTAAGTGAATAAAACAAGTAAGTTTCATGGCAAAGCAGAGCATGGTATTGGGAAGGAAAACAAAAGCTCTCAGTATATCATTTACAAAAGAATGAACTCCATTAAAATTATCACAAGTATATATTAAAAGAACAATTAGTGACAGGTAAGATAACTAGAAAATAAAGTAACATATATACTTCTGTGGTTGTCAAGGTAGAAATATGACCATGTAATGAGACTGACCTCATAATACATGTGTTAGAGGTACACATTGAACTGACAGCTATCCCCACCAAAGAAATCACCTTATGAGGCTGATTATTCCAGTATTTCCACCACAGCACAGAATATTCCTGGAGTCTTTCTACAAACCACACACTATAAAAAATCTAAAAATATGAAAATAATCATACTTCATTTTTTATCCCAAACAGTGACTTTACCACCCACTTAATTCACTTGTCTCGGTTATAAAGACCTGTTAGCAGCTTGCAGAAATGAAATTCAACTTAAGATGAGAATTAACTATCATTAAAAATATTCAAAAAACGTGCTGCAAATTCTGAAGGTAATTACAAAAATTCAATGCCAAAAATTTTTTGAGCAATGGGATGGTGTTTCTAGCTTTCCAAGAGGATTACTTTTTCCCATAAATTGTGGAAGAGAGGATATAGCTCATTTAATTGTACAAATTCTGATACGTTTATATGGCATTAACATTTTCTGTATAATGGTTAACACCTCATGTAAAACCAGAACGGGGCTGCCAAGATTATACAGCAGAAATTATAGGGTGTAGGATGAAATATAACTTTTATTTTTTTAAGAGATAGGTCTTGTTCGGTTGTCCAGGCTGGAGTGCAGTGGCATGATCATAGATTACTGCAGCCTTGAACTTCTGGGCTCAAGCGATCTTTCTGTTTCGATTTTTAAATTTTTTGTAGAGATGGAGGTCTCACTATGTCCTGATCTCCTGGCCTCAAGTGATCCTCCCACCTTGGCCTCAGTGCTGGGATTACAGGCATGAGCCAGTGCCCAAAGTATAACCTTATGACAGTAACTGCTATAAAATATAACCAACATTGTAATAGCAATCTAACAAATTCTGGTCAACTGGGCAGTCTGCTATTTGAAATTATCCTTGGGTTGCATCTTACAAAAGATTTATATTAAAATCAGCAAAGATGAAAATTGTGTGTAGTCAAAATAACCTTTTAAAAAAACCTCTATATTACCCTTAAAGTATGGTTTTGTGTACACTATACTGCGTTACAATATGTGCACCCAGTTTCTCCTCCAGGTTTTAAACAGCTTACTGTTTCTTTGGTTAAGCACCACATGAACTAGGCATCTTATCTTTTTAAGCCACATAGTACAAAAAAGTATTTGTAAACACATAAATTTGCATAAGCTAAGTGCGCATATGTGCACCTGTAGTATATCACATTGTAATAACAAAGTATGGTTTTCTCATAAACATGTTTGAATTGGGAAAAATAATGAAAAAAATTTACGAAAACAATGACAAATATGGTTGCAGTAGATACACTAAAGCAAATATGGAGAGTAAAGAACATTAAAGTGAAAGATGATTTTTATTAGTACCCAAAAGCAAATTCATATACAATAGATGATGATCTTACAAAACTATAACATGCCCAGAATGTCAGTTATTTATCATGAAACACGTGATTCCTATGACAATGGTGGAAATGATTAAGAATGTCACACTATTAAAAACTTATGACTGCACAGTTAAGCTATAAAAGAAACTTTAAGTTTTTAGTGCATTTTCACATTGATTTTTAAATCCTGACAATGATCTTAGAAGGAAGATATCTATATTTATGTATAAATATCAAAGCCAAGGGCATACAGTTTAAATGACTTACCGAAGATCATGCAGCTTGTTGGTGACAGAGCAGGGATTAGAAACCGGGTCTCTTGATTCCCCGTCCAGTGCCACACAATGACTGCTGCCAATATCATATTTGTACAAGGTAGTAAAAATTAAGCTTTTAAAAATCATTATTTTATCTCTCATGCTATATTTTAGTTTCAGAAAAATAACGATTAAAATGTACAAACATGCTTTTAAAAAAAATTATGTAACTGAATTTTACTGCACATGAGTTTGACCAGAAACTTCTGGAAATTATTATCCCCTAGGCAAGAAAAGAATACAAAAGAGATGAATATTTGCAGACTTCCCTCTATCTCTTATTAATAACACCAATCGCAAAATTCAAAGGAGTCCCCAATGAGCCCAAGTAAAATTTCGAAGAAAGGCAGTCTCTTGATGAGAAAACTATTTTGGAAAACTGCAGAATTTGAATGCCCGATGCAGCATCTTTTATTTAAACAAAATAAATCAGGTTTCATTGGGCCAACTGCCAAATTGCCAGGGTCTCTCTTATTTCAAAACGACCATTTATATCAGTAAGATCAAAAATTCTGTTACTGAAAAGGAAAGATAATTTGAATATGTTTGGCTCTTCTTTTTAAATCGTAGGTAGCTTTACTATATTAGCTGGGAAGGGAAGAATGATAACGAAGGGAAAAGGTGAGTGAACCTCGGAAGGGAATGTGAAGGAAAGCTAGTTTGATGGGTAAGATACCTCTTCGTCTTTACAACCTACTCAAAAAAGAATCCATGCAAATGAATGTTACTTCAGTATATGCTGAACATACACTTAATTTCCTGAAATGAGAATTTTATCGAGCTTCTGTAATGATACCTTACCTTTAAGCAAAGAGAAAAACAGAGACTCCAAACAGAAAGCATTAAATAAGTGAATGAAGACGATTAATACTATCACATCTTTGTGTTTCACGGTTAATATAAGATGCACATACATAGCTATGTTATCTGCCAAAGAATAGATATTAAAGGCAATAATCCATATTGCTTGTGTTCTTTCTCTAACACAGTACCTCTATAGTTAAAAGAAAGTACTTTGATGATGCCATTTGACTTTCTCGTAAGAAATATACTTCCTTCTAAACTTTGAGGTTAATTCATACTCAAGAAAAGATTCATTCTAGAAATCACCTACTTGCTGTATAAACAATGCAGGTGGTAGTTAACACTTTAGAGATCTGAAAGGCAGTGGAACCCGAGGTCATTATTTGAAATTCCACTGGGAGGGATCCATTTTGTGTGTAAAACATCACTCGTCTTTGATGTTTTCTTTTATATGGCAGTTTGGAGAGCAAAGATTAATAAGCCAAAAAATAATTATTGAATATCTACCAAAATGCAAGGACCTGCTTGGAACTGTGCTGCCACCAGATCAAATAAACATGGTCTCTGCTCCCAAGGAGCTCACAATCTGATGAAATTACTAGGGACACCAAAAACAAGCCAGCATAATATATGATTTGAGGGCTACAGTGTATGATTATGATCAAGTTCTTATCACTTTGTTACAAATAAATTTATCCTGGTTCCTCTATTGGCAGGAAAACAGGACAGCAGAATATGACAGAAATAGGATATGAAAAAATAAACATAAAGAGAGGAAAGCCTATTTCCTCCACTTAGAATCACAGCCCAACAGTCCACAATTTCGCAAAGTGGATCCTGCGGGAATGGTCTCCGGGATAACTATATTATTTATTAAAATCCGTTAACACTGGAAGTTAATCCAGCAGGAATGAGCGGTAGACAGAGGAATAGATCCTCTCAGGAATTAACACCCGGAAGCGTGATTTTCATGATTACAAACCTCTTTGGCGGGACGCAGGAACGCAGCGCCTGCTAGCCCACGAGTCCGTCACTGGGCTTCCAGGAGGGAGGAGCACAGTAGCTAGGAAACCATACCCTCAGGCCGAGCTTCGCGATGACGTGCGCAGGACGATAGAAACCCCCAGACCCCAAAAGGGCTCTGCACCGAGAAAACAATTACAAGGGTCTGGAAAGGCCAGAAACCCGAGAAATCAACAACCGAGCTCCCCACATCAGTTCCAAGCACCTCCCCAAGGCGGAAATAACGGGCACCGCGCCCACTGCAGCTCAGCTGAGGAGTGCTAGAGGCGCAAAGAGCTGACCGGCGCGCTCCGACCCGCGCAAAGGGCTGACGGGCGCGCTCCGACCCACCCAAAGAGCGCCCGCGGGAATTTTTCCTCTCCGCCCTCCAGGAGGCACGGCTTCCCCCGCCCCTCTAATAAACCATTAGCAGTGGGAGCTCAAGCAAGTCCCAGCCGGGAGACAGGGCCGCACAGCACTCGCGCTCTCACCTTTCAAAGCGCCTCCGCCTCTGCCTCCGCCTCCGCCCCCGCCCCAGGCACCAGCACCTGGCAAGCGATGCTCCGCCCACTTCCGGGAACCAAGGGAAGTCCCGCCTCTGGGTGGGGAGAGGGGCGGGGCCGAGCGGCGGGAGGGAGCGTCTTCCGGGAGCGTGGCTAGGGGCGGAGCGACTGCCGCGCGGTAGTCAGGGAGCTGTGCGGGTCCTGGTTGCAAGAGAGGTGGGGAGAGGGGCCTGGCGGGCTTTGAGGGACTGGGAGGACTCCTGGCTAAAGCCGGCGCGGGAAACTGGGGCTGCGGGGCGGGAGGGTCCTGCTCCTGGGGAAGGAATCTAACATATCCGTCCTGAGGAAGGGTGCCAGTCCTTGACTCCTTGGCTCTTCCGCTCTCTGCCGTAACTTTGGGGTGTGGCAGGGGTTAGTGACGGGCGGTTACCCGGGATCTAGACGTGCAGGAGATTCATGGCCACGATGGGGCTATAGTGTTTCTCGCGGCTGCTGGGGTAATAAAACACATGCCTTTAATCCGGATTATCCGCGGTGACATGGGGCCTCCGCTACTGCCCGTATAAGTTAAAGGCCTGTTCTCTCAAACTTCCTCCTCTTTCACCTTCTTCTGCAGTCTGTTTGCCAGCCAACCCCAGCCCGGGAGGGGATCAGGGCCACCAGGTTGCTGGTAAGGTTGAAAGACTGAGTGTGTTAAGACTGTTAAAAGTGAGCCTGTGTAAGAGAAGGAAGGATTTTGTGGATTGCTACTTTGTGAGTGTGGGGTGAGTTCCAGAACCTCGCTATGTCGGGGAAACGGAAGCGTGTGGTGTTGACTATTAAAGATAAGCTTGATATAATAAAGAAACTTGAAGACGGAGGTTCTTCCAAACAACTGGCAGTGATTTATGGAATTGGTGAAACAACAGTTCGGGATATAAGAAAAAATAAGGAAAAGATTATAACTTATGCAAGCAGTTCTGATTCCACAAGTCTTTTGGCCAAGAGGAAATCTATGAAGCCATCCATGTATGAGGAATTGGACAGGGCAATGCTGGAATGGTTCAACCAGCAAAGAGCAAAAGGGAATCCCATATCTGGACCAATTTGTGCAAAAAGGGCAGAGTTCTTCTTTTATGCTTTGGGAATGGATGGTGATTTTAACCCCTCTGCCGGCTGGCTAACTCGTTTTAAGCAGCGGCACAGCATTAGAGAGATTAACATTAGAAATGAAAGATTAAATGGAGATGAGACTGCGGTGGAAGATTTTTGTAACAACTTTCGAGATTTTATTGAACGAGAGAATTTACAGCCCGAGCAAATCTACAATGCAGATGAAACTGGACTCTTTTGGAAGTGCTTGCCTTCTAGGATTTCAGTAATCAAAGGTAAATGCACTGTCCCTGGGCACAAATCAATTGAAGAAAGAGTCACAATCATGTGTTGTGCCAATGCAACAGGTTTACACAAACTTAAACTTTGTGTTGTGGGGAAAGCAAAGAAACCTCGCTCCTTTAAATCAACTGACACCTTAAACCTGCCAGTCTCTTATTTCAGCCAAAAAGGTGCATGGATGGATCTTTCCATTTTCCGACAATGGTTTGATAAAATTTTTGTGCCGCAAGTTCGAGAGTATTTAAGATCTAAAGGCTTGCAGGAAAAGGCTGTGCTCTTGTTGGATAATTCACCAACACATCCAAATGAAAATGTCCTAAGGTCAGATGATGGCCAAATATTTGCTAAATATTTACCACCTAATGTGGCCTCATTGATTCAGCCTTCAGATCAGGGAGTCATAGCAACAATGAAGAGAAATTATCGTGCAGGTCTTCTCCAGAACAACTTGGAAGAAGGTAATGACCTGAAATCATTCTGGAAGAAGCTAACTCTGTTGGATGCGCTTTATGAAATAGCAATGGCATGGAACTTAGTAAAACCAGTTACCATTAGCAGAGCATGGAAGAAAATTCTCCCTATGATAGAGGAGAAAGAGAGCTTGGACTTTGATGATGAAGATATTTCTGTGGCTACTGTGGCTACCATTTTACAACACACCAAAGGATTGGAAAATGTGACTACTGAGAACCTTGAAAAATGGCTTGAAGTAGACAGTACTGAACCAGGCTATGAAGTGTTAACTGATAGCGAAATCATCAGAAGAGCACAAGGCCAGACAGATGAATCCAGTGAAAATGAGGAGGAAGAAATTGAACTAATTCCAGAGAAACATATTAATCATGCAGCTGCTCTTCAGTGGACTGAAAATTTATTGGATTATCTAGAACAACAAGGTGATATGATTCTACCTGATAGACTGGTAATACGTAAACTTCGAGCCACCATCAGAAATAAACAGAAGATGACGAAGTCAAGTCAATAATGTCATTTCAGTTTTACTGTTCTGCTCATTGTGTTTGTGACAAACTCTGCAATATGGCTTAATTTTGTGTTCTGAATTCTCAGATTTGGTCCTGTGAAATACAGGCACAAAATGTATCTGAAGTGGTTTGAGGATTACGTGTTTTCATCATCTGCGTCTTTTGTCCTTTTATTTGTACAGCTACCTATCAGAAGATGATACCGAATAGATATAAATTACATGTACACATGTATTCACTTTTTAGAATATGCAATTATGCCTTCTGTAACAGCGGCATTCCCTAAATTTTCTAGTGAAAGTTAGAGATGACAGACTGAACACTTTTCTGAAATCTTTTGCTTGATTTATGAAGGCTGCCATAGTTATCTTTTCTTGTGTTAACCATCTTAAATGATGTTTTGTATGTTTTAATAGACTGACAGGATGAGAGATTTATATTATTGGATTTCAGGATGATTTATAATAATTCAAAAATGAAATTCAATAATGGGGAAATAATTATGAATTATAGAAATTATTTAGAAATCATGCCTCAGTTCTCTTACATTTGTGTGGTTTTCAAGAGGGGGAGATTATTCTGGGAAATAAAGTAAATATGGGAAGTGATTGCCAAATGAAAGGGAAACTATGGGAAAGCTGATCTATAAAGAGGCATTGTGATCATTTGTAGGAAACTGGGAAATAAAAATCTGAGGAACTTTAGGTTATTTATACAAAGGGAATAAATAGGCTGATTTTAATTTGGTAAGTCGATCTTTTTATGAATTTGGTAATAGTATAGGTTTATTATTTATTCATCTAATTTTATAATACAGGTTTTGTAATGTTACATGTGATGATATGAGCTCCCACCTTATATGAGGGAATGTCTTGGGAATTTGAGATTTAATAAGTTTTTTTAGTTTTTTGTTTTTTAAGTTTTTTTTTTACTGCATACTCACAAATGTTGTCTATCATTTGAAAAGTATTGTCATATCTGGCCCTTTGATGAAAAAAGGAAATCACAATAATAAAGCTTTTATGATTTTAAGTAAATCATATGTTTGTGTCCTGTTTCATGAAGAAAGCAGAAATAATTACAGAAAGTGCCATACACTGAGGAATATTATTGTTTATTATTTTGATACATGTAAAAAGGGATTAATCTGCTAAAATGTAATCTAAATCAGAATTTTGATAATTTTTTTGGTAAACTATGTTTATTCAAGACATTGAAACTACTTTGCACATATTAATATTAATGTAACTTGTAATTAAAAGTAAAATGTTTCCATGCCATTTCATGTTTTGACCAAACATTTTTAAAAAGTAGATTAGAATTGTTGTCTATTAGTCATTTTTAAAGGTTTAACATTTTTTGTTAAAATACTTAACATTTTATAGTGCTTTCTGTAGAATACTAATACTTCAAAAGTATTTTTAGTTTTCCATAATTTCTCTTATTTTCATGATAGATATCCAGATTTTTCAGAAGATGTGTGATGAAAGTGTTTAAAAATTAGGTTTATTGCATGAATTTCCTCAGTGTAGAGTGGGAAAAACCATCAGAAGTTAACATACATATTGAATCAGATAATGACATGTTCTGTTGTAAACTAAACTGTATATAAAATAATTTTTCTAAAATGAAAATATGTACTACAAATCTTGAAATTTCTGTCTGGATTTGCAAAGTTTTAAACTTAATCGTGTCAGCCCAATGCAGCTGTTTCATTGCCACCTAGTGGTAAAACTAACATTGCTGTTAAGCTGTGTGATTTTAAACTTGAATCCCCAGTAAAAGGTTCACTGTTTTGTGGCCATGGGTGTGAATCTTGTGACTGTCTAATCTGTAAGAGACTGCTCTTCTTTGGTTTACAGCTATTCTCTGAAATCTGCCAGCACTGGTACTCTAGCCCTGTTTTGGATCCTTCTATCCTTAATTATAAAGGCTGATCAGTAGTTGTAGCAGATGATGCCAAAAGCTATTTGGGTTCTGTATCTGCCCCCAAAGTTGTATATCCATAGCTCCTAATTCCTATTCTATCAGTGCCTTAGGAGAGTCTGTGTTTGGCATTCTATTTATTCATTAAAAAATTTGCCATTGGCTCATATTCTCTCACCAGTTTCACTAATTTTTTTCTCATTGATATGACCTGACACAATACTCTCAGAAAGCCAATGACAGTGCAATGTTTCTTACACTTCCAGTAGTCAAGAATTTTGTGAGAGTAGATATACCTACACAAGATCATGTAGGAAATTATAATGTTGCTTTTTTTTCTGAGAGATTTGGGCTTTTTTTGTGGTGGGGCCATTGTAGAAAGTTGAATTCTTTGTCATGGTGAAATTCAGTAAATCAAAAATGTATTGAGTTTTACTATATGTTGAGGACTGCCAGCTGTGGTGGGTCTAGGAAAATATAAAAGAAAGGGAAGAGGTTGCTTTCCTTGAACATCTTGAAATCAAGGTGGAAAAACTATACATATTTGAAAAAAAAAAAAAAAACCCAAAACCATCTGGCTTAATTGTAAGCTCATGTAAAAGAACCGACATAACAAGATGTGAACTATGTAAAAAAACCATCAAGATTTAGTTGCTTATTCATTTCTCCACTGATTTCTATTCTGTATACCCTTTACATTTTAAGCTATGCATTGGTTTTGATTTTTGCTGTCCCTGAGTGACTTCATCCATTTCCCTTACCTGCATGTGATCCAGTCACCCTGTCTGGCTCTATGATTTATATATTCAATTGATAAACAGGACTTAAGTCTAGAAGGGAAGTTAAAATTGTTGCTTTGGTTCCTATCTATAGTGAACTTTCCATTAGCATCCTAATGTCAGAGCCATCTAGATGGGTTTTAAGAAGTTCAAATAATTATTTAACTCAGTGTCAAAAAATAGCTCAGCTACCTTGGTCTGAAGTAGCAAAATACATCATTATTATCTGTATCTGTTCTTAGCCTTTCCTAATGTATACACATGCCTTTTCTTCTCCCCATTTTCTCCAATGAGCAGTTGTAATGGTTTCTTTTTTTTTCTTTTTCTTTTTTTTTGGTATCCTTATTGCTACTTAAGTACTAAAATTTAGTTTATGATTCAGCCTTACAAGATCGTCACTCAAATTCTTTAACTTCACTTAGATGTGTACTCTTAACTGTTCTTCCTATTTAAGTCCATGACAACCTTTCTTAGTAGTTAGTTTCAGGCAGTCCTGTGCAAATTAGAAGTTAGGATGGAAGCCGCGGGACTTGGGGGCTCACGCCTGTGGTCCCAGCTCTTTGGGGGACTGAGGTGGGCGGATCACGAGGTCAGGAGATGCGGACCATCCTGGCTAACACGGTGAAACCTGTCTTTACTAAAAATACAAAAAAAAAGAAAAAAAAGAAAATGGTCAGGCATGGTGGCAGACGCTTATGGTCCCAGCCACTCGGGAGGCTGAGGCAAGAGAATGGTGTGAATCCAGTAGACGGAGCTTGCAGTGAGCTGAGATCATGCCGCTGCACTCCAGTCTGGGCGAGACTCCAGTGTAAGACTCCATTTCAAAAAAAAAAAGGAAGTTAGGGTGGAAGAATGACCAATAGCAGTTGCTTCCCCAGTGACACCTAATGTGAAAATGAGTGTCCGTGATGCCTCAGATTCTATAAGAATTGCCATATTGTAAAGCGATTCTTGTGGTTGTGTCTCTTAATACTGGAATATGAGCATCTACAGATCAAAGGCCATGGGATCAATGTTTTGCAGAGTAGTATATATTCAATAGACATATACTTAAGAAACACTAATTGTATACCTTGTCTAAGACATGTTCTAGGTCATGTATGGGATACATGGCTAAGACTATCTGCATTCAAGAGATTTACAACGGAAAAGAGGAAACATATAAGAAAGGGAGAATGAGTTAAGTGTTACTGGAAGAATGCAAATGAAAGACTAATTCTGGTGAGTGGCATAAGGAGGTATAATAATTTTGATATGAGAAGTAGAGATGGTAACAACTGAGTTGGCCTTTGAAAATAATATTTTCACGATGTTTTGTAATTCTTAAGCTATTTTTGTAGACACTGGTTCAATGTCCAAGAGATCATCTAAAGGATACATTTGGTTGGAAAAGTAAACCTTAATTTAATCTTAGCTGCAGGGATAAATCCATTTGTTTAACTGAGAAGTATTACTGAGGCTTTGCTTTTTCAGTCTTATTTCCTTCCTGCTGTTTGTAGTCAGGAGAAATTGTTTTTGAAACCTACAAAAGCCCCCAAATTTCTGGACTTTCTCTTTGGTATTTAACTGAATGCCAAAATAAAGATATGCTTTATTTTGCTTATAACTGATTAATTATTTTCTGAGCTCATTTCTTTCTTGTATTGTTTGCTAAACATAGCAAGGAGCAAGTAACATTAATTTTCTGGCTCTTTCCAGCCACTTCCTCTAGAGAAGGGCTTCTTAACTTCAGGGTTATCATGATGCAGATAACTCTCTGTTGTGGGGGACTGTACTGGGTATTAAAGGAATCTTAGCAACATCTCTTGTCTCTACCTTCCTCCCTACTCCAGTATGGCAACCAGAAATATCTCTAGGCATTGCCAGATGTCCCCGGGGGCAAAATTGTGCCTGTATGAGAATCACTGCTCTAGTATCACAAGCTTAGAGTCAGTGTGTTTTCCGAGTTATTGAAAGTAATATTTACAACATGTTTCTTACCACTATTCCATCTTTCCAGTGCCGGCTAGTTATATCCTTGATGCATATTTCCTACTTGCTAATATAATGCCACATATTTGATTATCACAACAGCACCCCACTTCAAGATACCTATTTCTCTGTTGATTTGGGTAACTGTAGCTGATGAAACCCCCAAATTTTAGAGGCTTAACACAATAAGTGTTGTTTATCTTTTTCTCTTAGTGGTCTTATGATATAAAGCTTTGTCAAAGCATGACTTTTATCAAGTGATTCTTGGACCCAAATGCTTTCCATCTTGTGATTTCGCATCTGCTAAACACTTAGAATCCTCTACATCCAGTTGGCAGTGGGGAAAAGAGAGAATACAGAGCGCACACTTGTTCCTTAATGCCCTTCTTTCAGAAGACATATACATTCTTTCAGTTCACTTTCTATTGGTGAAAACTAGTCACCTGGCCCTACCTTGACGTGGGATGGGGGTGGGATGGGGTGATGGGAATGACTCCCTAACGAGGCAGCTGCTTCACAATGACAACTTTATATAATTGAAAGGAAGGCACAAATGGTGTTGAATAATTAGCCCTTTCTGAAACAAAAATAGGTACATTAGAGCAGTTATTCTCATAGAACCATTCAGGGAGCTTTTATAAAGAATATCAATACATGAGTTTTACTCGCAGAGGATCTGATTTACTTGGTCTAAGGTGACTATGGTGTATCTTTTATTTATTTTTTTAAGTTCCCAGATATCTCTAATAATGCAACCGGAGTTGAGAGCCACAAGATTACCAATTTTCAGGGCAAACAAAGTAGATGTGGGAACAAGAGAATAATGGGTGTCTTTGATAGATCATGAAATCAAGACTATGTATAAAATAATAATGGGGAAACTAATTAAGTCCTGATTTACTAATGTTTTTCCCCTCCAAAACTGATGTTCAAATTTAATTGCCAGTCTGATGGTAGTGTAAGTTCTAAGTGATTAGGCCATGAGTGCTCCACTCTCGTGAATGAATTAACACTATTATAAAAAGGACTTTTGGGGGTGAGCACTCGCTCACTCTTCTATCTTCCACCATGTGATGACTCAGCAAGAGGGTCCTCACCAGATGTCAGGGCCTTAGCTTTGAACATCTCAGCCTCCAGAGCTGTGATGAAGTAAATTTCTGTCCTTTATGAATTCCCCAGTCTCAGGTATTCTGTTATAGTAACACAATGGACTAAGACAGAAATTGGTACCAAAGGAGTGGGGTGTTGCTATAACAAATATCTGAAAATGTGGAAGCAGCTTTTGAATGGTTTTGAAGTGACTGCTGGAAAAACCCTGTGTTGCCATGAATGGAGCATTAAGGGCAATATGGGTAACAGCTCAGATGGAAATAAGGAATATCTTATTGGAAACTGGAGGACGAGCCCTCTTTTTATGAAGTAGCAAAAAACTTGCCTGAATTGTGTCTATGTCCAAGGGCTTTATGGAAGGCAGAAATTAAGAGGGATGAACTAGGATATCTGGCAAAAGATTTCTAAGCAAAATATTGAAAGGACTGGGAGGCTTCTCTTAAGCATACATGGTAAAATGCAAGAAGATAAATGATTTAATAATGGAATTTATAATCAAAAGGGAAGCAGAAGGTAGAGAACTGGAAAATCCCTAGCCTGGCAACGTAAAGAATGAAAAAGCACATTTAGGAGAAAAAAACCAAGGCTGTGCTCAAGGGACAGTTGCTAAAGAGATTAGTATGAGTAGAAGGAAGCCAGACACTATTAATCAAGACAACGCGATAATCACCCTAGGTGGCATTTCAAAGATCTTCAGGGCTGCCCCTCACATCGCAGGCCCTGAGCTCTAGGACCTTGAGGGCAGAATAGTTTGAAGGGATTGGCCTGAGGCACCTTCCAGGAACTTACCACCCAGGGCTCCCTGGGCTCCCCTTTCCCTGCATTCTGGCTTACAGCAATCTTTGGCTATCCCAGCTGTGGCTCAAGAACCCCAGGTTTGGCTTAAGCTGCCACTTTAGAGGGCACAAGTGGTAAAGCTTGGCAGTGTCCACGTAGTGCTAATTCTGCAGGCTCACAATGCAAGAGTTGTGGAGGCATGGCTTCCTCCACCTAGGTTTCCAAAGATGTCGTGGAGAGCTTTAGGGTGCAGGCAGAGACCACCAGCACAGGGTTGTCACAGAGAGTCTCTACTAGGGTAATGCTTAATAGGGCTACGGGGGCAGTGTCATGCTTGAGATCCAGTAGAGCCACCAGGGTGCGGTACCAGGCTGGGAAAGCCACGGGCACCTGACTCCAATCTGTGAGAGCTGAACTTTGGGCTGTGTTTGGTTGGGGTGGGGCTGCCTTCAGCTTTGGGGGCCCATATCCACCTTAGTATGTCCAGTCAGGACATGGAGTCAAATATTTTTCTCAAGCCTTAAGATTTGATATTGTTTACCCTGTTGGGTTTCAGACTTACTTGGTGCCTGTAACTCCATTCTTGTTGCCTATTTCTCTTTTGCAGTGGGAATGTCTATAGTATGCACGTTCCATCATCGTACTTTGGAAGCATATCATTTGTTTGATTTCACAGGCTCACAGCTGGATAGGAATTTACTTCAGGATAAATTGTACTTTGAGACTCACCCTTATCTGATTTAGCTGACATTTAGATGAGACTATGGACTTAGACTTTCTTTAAAGCTGATGCTGGAACAAGTTAGGACTTTTGGGGGTATTGGGATGGAACAAACATATTTTGTTTATGAGAAAGACATGCATTTTTGTGGGGCTAGAGATGGAACACTATGAATTAAATATTTGTTCCTTCTATAACTCGTGTTAAAATGTATAATAATTACCAATCTAATGGTGTCGGGAGGTGGGGCCTTTAAGAAGTAATTGGGCTATGAAAGCTCTACCCTAATGAATGGGTTAATGCTGTTATCAAAAGGGCTTTTTGGGAGTGGGCACTCTGTGACCTTTTCACCTTCTGCCCATGTGGTCAGATGCTTACACCTTGATTGTGGACTTCTCAACCTCAAGAACTATGAGGAAAAACAAATTATAAGTTACCCAGTCTCAAGTGTCCTGTTATAGCATCACAAATGGACTAAGACAAAATAAGCATGTGCATGTTTCTGTATATGCATTTGTGTGTGTGTGTATGGGGGTCATGCAACTGTGGTATCAGAGGAAAGAACGTGGGACTCAACTATATTTGAGTCCCAGTTCTACCAATTTTCATTTTGAGATTTTTCCATATGGTTCATTTTACAAGTACCTATTCTTGTTTCTTGTATACAATAATATTCTTTTATTTGATCATACTAATTTTACTTATTTAAAAGTTATTTTTTGATTTCTATATTATCTCTGTCCCTTCTCTACCATTTATTGAGTTTGCAGTCTTTCGTAGAGTTGATACTCCAACATTTAGTAATTTTTGATTGTGCACTCCTAACTGCAATTGCTATACCATGAAAGACTACGGTCTTCACTTCTACAGCACATATTGTGGGAAGTATAAAAACATCTGCTAAGGTTTGCTTGGAGCCACTTATAGGATAAAGAATGGATATTATATCTTGCCAGATGGAAAACTTAGGATCTGGTCTTCTGTGCTTGGGTGCTTCCCATTTTTTCTGACTTTTTACCAGCTATAAGAGGTATCCCCCTAATAATTACACCAAGCTCTGCTCCTTCCTGAATATAGACACCTTTTTTTTTTTTTTTTTTTTTTTTCTCTCATGCTTAGTCTGGAAGGTGGGGTTATGTGTATGAATCTTTTTGCTAGGCCTCTAATTGGTCTTGTTTCCAGCTTTCACGACTTCCATATATGGAACACAATTTTCTTGCACACAGTTTATGGTCTTCTGAAAGTTTATCTACCTATTTTAAGGATGTCTGTATTTGCTTCTTTTAAAAAGTGTATGTATATATTTTATATCATTTATATGATTGATGTAAGATGAGAATGAAGTATCTGCTCTCTCAACCATTTATCTTGATATCAGAAGTCCTAGCCATGTATCTCAGGTGAATCTTTAAATTTTTTTGAGTCTCATCATCTCTATGGGGATACGAATAGTCAAAGCAATCCTAAGCAAAAAGAACAAAGCTGGAGGGATCATAGTACCTGAACTTATACTACAAGGCTACAATAACTAAAGCAACATGGTAGTGGTACAAAAACAGACACATAGACCAATGGAACAGAATAGATAACCTAGAAATAAAGCCACACAGTTAAAACCATCTGATCTTCAACAAAGTCAACAATAACACACAACGAAGAAAGGACTCTTTGTATTCAATAAATGGTGCTAGGATAACTGGCTAGCCACATGAACAAAAATGAAACTGGACCCTTTTTCATATACCTTTTATCATATACAAACATTAACTAAAGATGGATTAAGGACTTAAATATAAGACCTAAAACTACAAAAATCCTACAAGAAAACCTAAGACATTCTGGACATCAGCTTTGGCAAATAATTTATGACTAAGTCCCCAAAAGCAGTTGCAACAAAAACCAAAAATAGACAAATGGGACCTAATTAAACTAAAGAGCTTCTGCACAGTAAAATAAACTATCAATAGAATAAACAACCTACAGAATGAAAGAAAATATTCACAAACTGCATCTGACAAAGGTCTAATAACCAGAATCTATAAAAACCTTAAATAATTCAACAAGCAAAAAACAAATAAACTCATTAAAAATGGGCAAAGGACATGAATAGACACCTCTCAAAAGAGGACATAACATGTGACCATCAAATATATGAAAAAATACTCAGTATCACTAATCATCAGAGAAATGCAAGTCAAAACCACGATGAAATACCATCTTGCACAAGTCAGAATAGCTCCTATTAAAAAGACAACAAAATAACATGTTGATGAGGTTATGGAGAAAAGGAAATGCTTATACACTGTTGGTGGGAATGTAAATTAGTTCAGCCACTGTGGAAAGCAGTTTGGAAATTTCTCAGATAACTTAAAACAGAGCTACTGTTCAACCCAGCAATCCCATTACTGGGTATACAATGGAAAATAAATTGTTCTGCCATACGGACACATGCATTTATATGTTTATCCCAGCACTCTTTACAATAGCGAAGACATAGAATCAACCCAGATGCCCATCAATGGTGAACAGCATAAAGAAAATATAGTACATACATATACACCATAGAATGCCTCACAGCCCCAACAAAGAACAAAATCATGTTCTTTGTAGCAACATGAATGCAGCTGGATTATACAGGTAATTAATACAGGAACAGTATTCCTAAGTAAATTAATACAGGAACAGAAAACCAAATACTGCATGTTCTCCCTTATAAGTGGGAGCTAAACATTGAGCACACATGGACATAAAGAGGGGGAACAATGAAGACTACTAGAGGAAGGAGGATAAGTTTGCGGTGAGGGTTCAAAAACTACCTATTGAGTATTATGCTTGCCACCTGGGTTATGGGATCATTCATACACCAAGCATCAGTGACACACAATTTACCCATGCAACACATCTACATATGTACCCCCAAGTCTAAAATAAAAGTTGAAGGAAAATAGACAAATGATCTAAGTAAACATTTATCTAAAGAAGATATACTGATGGCAAGTAAGTCCATGAAGAGATGCCTGACATCATCATGGAAATGCAAATCAAAACCACAATGAGGTATCACTTCACACCCACTAGAATAACTAGAATCAAAAAGTCAGATAATGACAAATGTTGCCAAGGATGTGGAGGAATTTGAGCCTTCATAAACTGCTGGTGGCAATGTAAAATAGTGCAGCCACTTTGGAAAACAGCCTGGCAGTTCCTCAAATGATAAACATAAAGTCACCATAGAACCCAGCAATTTTACTCCTAGGTATATACCCAAGAAAAATGAAAACATATATCTGCATAGAAACTTATACATGAATGTTTATAGCGGTATTATCATAACAGCCAAAAGGTGGAAACCACTGAAATGTTCACCTGTGAACAAATGAATTAACAAAATATGGTATATTTATGCAATGTAATGTTTTTTGGCCATTAAAAAAAGGAATGAAATACTGATACATGCTACAACATGGATTAACTTTCAAAATGTTATGGTGATGAAAGAAGCCAGTTGCAAAAGACCATATATTGTGTGACTCCATTCATGTAAAAGCAGAGGAGAGGCAGTCTATAGAGATGGAAAGTAGATTAGTGGTTGCCTAGAGCCAGGGGAGTAGAGAATGGAATATGAGAGTGACAGCTCAAGGATATAGAAGTTATTTTTTTTTTGAGATGATGAAAATATTCTAAAATTGAATCTGGTGATGGTTGCACATATCTGTGAATGTAATAAAAACCATTGAATTGTACACTTTAAATTAGTGAATCAGATAGTGTATGAACTTTATCTCAATAAAGCTGTTTAAGAAAACTTTAAAAATAAATAAAATTAGGATAATAATACATATTGTTAAGATGATTAAATTAATAATGCATAACATTTTAGGAACTAATGTTAATTTTTATATTAATAGGAAGGATTAAAGGACTGGAGGGCATCATAAACATGAAGAAAAATGTGGGAGAATATGATAATTGAAAGAAGAAGAGTTTGTGGTCAAAGGGAGAGATTAAAGATGTGCAACTTCAGGTATTTACAGTATGTTGAGCCAAAGTATACGATCAGTCTTTGACACTCTTTTAATGTCTAAGCTGCTTTCTCTTATTGTTATGTAATAAGAGCCCTTACCCTTTTATTTGCATTCTGAATCAGAAGATAACTTTTTTCATATTTTAATTATATGATGTTTGTAGTTTCTCAATTCAACGAGATCTCTAAGAGGGGAGAAAAATATTTCTATAACTTTTGGAAGTATCAAGACAAGAAAAAGATTAATTGTGGTTGAAAAGTCCTTGTGGTGATAAATCTAAGATTTTATGGAAAAATAATAACATTTAAAGGAAAAGATAAGAGAAACCTGAAAAAGAGAGATGAGCGAATAAGAAAAGGGATATTGAAAATATTAGTAATCAACATTTGAATGTTTTATATCTTTCTGAATAAGGAAAATAAAAATTATGGTTATAAAACATGAGCAATAATGATGGGAGTTTAAAAAAAGTTATACTTAAAAATATATTTTATATTGGGATGATTTCAAGCTGACCAAGAGCAATTATGTAGTTTTAGTTACCATCTAAATGAAATTGTGTAGCAGTGGGAATCTACTTTTTCACTAATAGCATTTTGGTAAAAGATTATAGAGATGATTGATATTTGATACCATTCTGAGATTAAGATAATTAATGGTACTAAGCAGCCAAGCTCTCCTATTTAATCCCGTTTCTGATACATATTGTCTTATTGTCCAGTCTAATGGAATATATGCCTTCTTAGCAACCTCATTGTTGTCTATAGACTGTGCCCCAGCTTGTTCTCTCTGTATTATGTTGTTTGATTTCTGTATTATGAGGTTGGCAAGGAAAGATCCTGAGTGGATCTTAAATTGACACAAATAATAGGGAATTGTCTGTACATATGTAACGCAAAAAATGTACAAATTCAAGTTTTTATAAAAGACTTGTTTGACAAGGCACTCCTTGTTGTATAAGACATACAAAGAAGAAAAATCTTTGCTACAGAAATGTATGAGAGTTCCATGGCAGCAACTGAAAACAAGATGCTGCATTTGGTCATACAATTAAGCACTACTATTATTTTCTATTTTCATTTAAGTATTTAGAACTAGTCTATTTTTATTCTATCTATTACAGACATTGACATTTTAACAAATAAAACTGGATACAACATGGAAAGATCAATTTTCCATGAATTAATTTTATACGCTATATTTGTACCTTAGTAAAATCTCCTTTATTCTCATCTTAATGGGGAAAATTGCTTTTATATATTAAACAATAACAAGTATCTTAGATAAACACTTAACTCTTTTAGTTTAAGAACTGTTTTTCCTTTCACGTGACTATATAACTTCATCATTCATTCATCTCAAATATTTATCTACCTATAAATATTAACCTACTTCATAAACAAAAAGTTGAAAAAGTCATCCTCCAATTTCTTCCTGCAGATTTGTGAGCATGAACTTCACATTAAATGTTTAGATATTTTTGTATGTTAGAAAAATGACTCTTGTACTTTAGGTTGCTATAGTACTTTTGTGATCAATGAGATGATAAAGAGATTCCCAGAAAGCTTGATTATGTTTTATGCATTTTAGCATAAGAATTGGCTCTTAAAACTAGAATTATTTTGTGGTTATCATTTAGAAATATTTACAGTATGAATATTTATTGATTACTGTAATCACATTATACAAAGAATCTATTTTGTTGACACACATTCCAGACATTTATACATAATATCCATTTTATCTTACTTAGAGATGATTTGTTAGGTTAAAAAAAACTCAAAAACAAAAGTAGAGAGATAAATGCTTAATAATGATTATACTCTAAAAATGCTAAAATATCTAATCTAAGGGTTATCTTAAATGAGTTTTCATAAAATCTTTCCCTAGGTAATGAATATTTTATAAAATTACAAAAATGTCTGGTCTTTAATACATGTCTTTTATTTTTACAGTCATCATGACTGATGTGTTAACATTAATCATATATTCCACAGCTTTACAGAGTTGACTTCTAATTAGGCTATTGCCATCATCTTTGCTAAAACAGCTGGAATTTATGAATTTAGCCTAATTGGGCTAAACCTGATCTGGGTTGACCAAGACTCCTGCATATATTCAAAAAACAGAAAATTAATTTTCAAGCATGCACCATATTTTTTGTTAGGGTGTGGCAATATATAAAGTTACATAAAATTTTTAAAAAGTGTAATACACAAAAAGCTTTAAGAAGGAGGCAGAGCAAGAACAGCCAAATAGAAGCCTCTACCAATTGTCCTCACCACAGGAGCACCAAATTTGACAACTATCTGCACAAAAAAAGCACCTTCACAAGAACCAAGAATCTGGTGAGCGATCATGATCACTATACCTGGTTGTAACTTCATATCACTGAAAGAGGCAATGAAGAGGTTAGGAAAGACAGCCTTGAATTTCCAACATGACCTCTGCCCAATCCCCTGCCAGTGGCCATGTGGCAGGGAGAGAGAATCTGTACTTTTGGGAGAGGAAGAGCACAGCAATTAAGGAACTTTGCATTGGAATGCAGTGCTGCCAACACTTGGTAGAACTCAGCTGGCACTCATGGAGGGAGCATTTAGACCAGTGTTAGTCAAAGGGCAATCACCCATTCCAGTGGTCAGAACCCGAATTTTGTCAAGCCATTGTGGGCTAAAGTGCTCTGGGGATCTAAAAAAAAACTTGAAAGCCTGCTTAGGCCACAAGGACTGCAACTGCTAGGCAAATACTAGTGCTGGGCTCAGAGTCAGTGGACTGGGGGGGGTTGGGGTGGGGAATGACCTAGAGAGAAACCAGCCAGGGCAGCTAAGGGAGTGCTAGTATCACCCCTCTTCCAACTCCAGGAAGTAGAGCTCATAGTTCTGGAAGAGACCCTTTCCTTTCACTTGGGGAGAGGAGAGGGAAGAGTAAAGCGTACTTCGTCTTGCAACTTGGATACCAGCTCAAACACAGTAGGATAGGACAGCAGGCAGGGTTGTGAGGCTCCTACTTCAGGCCTACCCTAGCTCTCAGACATTTCCAGACACACCCTGGGCCAGAAGGGAACCCACTACCTTGAAGGAAAGGACCCACACCTGGCATGATTCATGATCTGCTGAGTAAAGAGCCCTTGGCACTGAATAATCGTCAGCAACAACTAGGTAGTACACACCGTGGGCCTTGAATGAGACTCTGAGATGTGCTGGCTTCAGATGTGACCCAGCACGTTCACAGTTGTGGTAGCTATGGGGAGAGACTACTGCTTGAGAAAAGAAGGAAGAGTAAAGGGGATTTTGTCTTGAGTTTAGGTACCAGCTCAGCCTTAGTGGAGAATACCACAAAGTGGGCTCTTGGGATCCTCAGTTCCTGGCCTTGGCTTTTGGATGTCATCTCTAAACCTACCCTGGGCCAGAGGGGAGCCCACTGGCCTGAAATGTGAGTTCCATGCCTGGTGGCATTCACCACAAGCTGACTGAAGAGGCCCTGGGTTTAAAGCAAACATCAGCAGTAGCCTGGCAGTACTCCCTGTGGGCCTGTGGTGATAGTAGACATGGAGAGAGACTCCTCTTCATGGGGAAAGGGAAGGAAAGAGTGGGAAGGACTTTTTCTTGTGGCTTGGGTGCCAGCTGAACTGTGGTAGAATGGAGCACCAGATAGAATTCTAAGGTTACTGACTTCAGGCCATGACTCCCTGCCAGCATGTCTGGACCTGCCCAGGTCCTAGGGGGAACTTTTCACCCTTAAAGGAAGGACATAAGCCTGGGTGACTTCGCCATCTGCTGATTGTAGAGCTGTAGGGCCTTGAGTAAACATAGGCGGGAGCCAAGGAGTGGTTACAGTGGACCTTGGGGAAGACCCAGTGCTGTGCTGGCTTCAAATTTGACCCAGTGCAGTCCCAATGGTGGTGGCCACAAGGGTGTTTGTATTACCCTTTCCCCAGCTCTAGCAGCTCAGCACAGAGGGAGAGGGAATCTGTTTGAGAGACAGCAAGGGAAGAGAACAAGAGCATCTGCTTGGTAATCCAGAGAATTCTTCCAGATCATATCCAAGACACCAAGGCAGTACTTTTATGAGTCTGCAAGAACCACAGCATTACTGGGCTTGGGGTACCCCTTTATGCAAATATGGCTGCAGTGACCAAACCTAGATCACAACACTCAAGTCTCTTCAAATAACTGGAAAGCCTGCCCAGGAAGGATAGATTCAAACAAGTCCTGATTTGAAGACTACAAGAAATACATCACTTTTAAATGTCCAGACATTAACAAACATCCACAAGCATCAAAACCATCCAAGAAAATGTGACCTCACCAGATGAACTAGACATGGCACCAGGGACCAATCTTAGAGAGACAGAGATATGTGACCTTTCAGATGGAGTTCAGAATAGCTATTTTGAGGAAACTCAAAGAAATTCAGGATAATACTGAGAAGAAACTCAGAATCCTTCAGATAAATTTAACAAGGAAATTGAAATAATTAAAAAGTATCAAGTAGAATGGAGTTAAAAAATGCAGTTGACATAGTGAAGAATGCATCATAGCAGAACTGATCAAGCAGGAGAAAGCATTAGTGAGCTTGAAGACAGACTATTTGAAAATATACAATCAGAGGAGACAAAAGGAAGAAGAACAAAAAAGAATGAAACATGCCTACAAGATCTAGGAAATAGCTTCAGAAGGGCAAATCTAAACGTTATTGGCCTTAAAGAGGAAGTAGAGAGAAAGACATAGAGTGGCTGAATAGATGAAAAAACAAGACCCAGTGATCTCTTGCCTACAAGAAATGCACTTGATTCATAAAGACACATGAAGAATGAAAATAGGGGCATGAAAAAAGATATTCCATGCCAATGGAAACCAAAAAAGAGCAGGAGTAGCTATACTTAGACAAAATAGATTTCAAGACAAAAACTATAAAAAGAGACAGAGTGTTATTATTATGTAATGATAAAGTGACAAATTCAGCAAGAGGATATAACAGTCATAAGTATTATATGCATCCGACACTGGAGCACCCAAATATACAAAGCAAATATTGTTGAAAGCTAAAGCAGGAGATAGACCCCACTACAACAATACCTGGAGACTTCAGCTACTTTCAGCACTGGACAGATCTTCCAGACAGAAAATCAACAAAGAAACATCAGACTTAATCTGCAGTATAGACTGAATGGACCTAATAGATACTTACAGAACATTTTATTCAACAGCTGCAGAATACACATTCTTCTCCTCAGCACATGGATCGATGTCAATGATAAACCATATGTTAGGCTATAGAACAAGTCTTAAAAATTCAAAAAATTGAAATAATATCAAGTGTCTTCTCTGACCACATGGGATAAAACTAGAAATCAATAACAAGATTAATTTTGAAAACTATATAAACACATGAAATATAATATGTTCCTGAATGACCAGTTTGTCAATGAAGAGATTAAGATTAATGAAAATGGAAACATGACATACTCAAAACTATGAGATATAGTGAAAGCAGTACTAAGGGGGAAGTTTATAGCAGTAAGTGGTTACATCAAAAAGGAAGAAAAACTTTAACAACCTAATGATTCATCTTAATGAACTAGAAAAGCAAGAGCAAACAAAACCCAAAGTTAGTAGAAGAAAAGAAATAATAGGTCTGAGCAGAAATAAATGAAATGGAAACAAAGCAGTACAAAAGATAGCAAAACAAAAAGTTGGTTTTCTGAAAATAAATACAATCAGAGATGAAAATGGATACATTACAACTGATACCGCAGAAATTAAAAGGATCATTATGGCCGCTATGAGCAAATACATGCAAATAAATTGGAAATACTAGAAGAAATGAACAAATTCCTAGACACATACAACCTACCAAGATTCAACCAAGAAGACATGTACCACTTGAATAATCAAATAACAAGTAATAAGATTGAAGCTGTAATTAAAACAAATCTCCTAGCAAAGAAAATTCTGGGACCCAAAGGCTTCACTGCTGAATAATACCAAACATTTAAAGAAGAAGTAATACTAATCCTACTAAACTATTCCAAAAAAATAGAGGAAGGAATACTTTTGAACTCATATGAAGCTCATGTTACCCTGTTGAAACCAAACAAAGATATATCAAAAAAAAAAAAAAAAAAAAAAGAAAAAGAAAACTACAAGCCAATATCCCTGATGAACATCGATGCAAAAATCCTCAACAAGATGCTAGCAAACTGAATTCAGCAACTAAAAAGATCACCAATTAAAAAGATCATTAATCATGACCAAGGGAGATTTATCCCAGGGATGCAAAGATGGTTCAACATACAAAAATCAATCAATGTGATACAGCTTATAACAGAATGAAGGACAAAAACTATGTGATCATTTCAATTGATATTGAGAAAGCATTTGATGAAATTCAACATCCATTAATGATAAAAAGCCTCAAAAACTGGGTATATAAGGAATGTACCTCAAAGTAATAAAAGCTGTCACAGACCCACAGCTAATATTATACTGACTGAGGGAAAACTGAAAGACTTTCTGCTAAGATCTGGAACATGACAAGGATGCCCATGTTTACCACTGTGATTCAACTGGAAGTCCTCGATAGAGCAGTCAGACATGGGAAAGAAATAAATGATATCCAAATTGTAAAAGAAAAAGCAAAATTATCCTTGTTTCCAGATGATATGATCTTATATTTGGAAAAACCTAAAGACTTGACCAAAAAAACCTCTTAGAACTAATAAACAAATTCAATCAAGTTGCAGGACACAAAATCAATGTACCAAAATCAGTAGTATTTCTATATGCCAACAGTGAACGATCTGAAAAAGAAATAAAGTAGTATAATTTACAATAGCTACAAAAAAAAAAAAAATAGGAATTAACTTAACCAAAGAAGTGAAAGATCACTACAGATATGGTCTGGCTCTGTGTGCTCACCCAAATTTTACCTTGAATTGTAATTCCCATAATCCCCACATGTCAAGGGCAGGACCAGGTGGAGGTAATTGGAAGATGGGAGTGGTTTCCCCTATGCTGTTTTTGTGATAGTGAGTCTCACAAGATCTGATGGTTTTAAAACCATCTGGCATTTCCCCTGCTTTTACTCACTCTGTTCTGCTTCCCTGTGAAGAGGGTGCCTGCTTATCCTTTGTCTTCCACCATGATTGTAAGTTTTCTGAGGTCTCCCCAGTGATGTGGAACTGTGAGTCAATTAAATCTCTTTCCTTTATAAATTACCCAGTTGGGGGTATTTCTTCATAGCAGTGTGAGAATGGACTAATGCAGCTACAAAGAAAACTATAAAACATTGATGCAAGAAATTGAAGAGGACACACACAAAAAATGGAAAGATACTCATTTTAATAGACTAGAAGAATCAAAATTGTTAAAATGTTCATACCAACCAAAGAAATCTGCAGATTCAGTGAAATCCCTATCAAAATACCAATGACATTTTTCACAGAAATAGAAAAAACATTCTAAAATTTACTTGAAACTACAAAAGCTATCCTGAGCAAAGAGAACAAAACTGGAGGAATCACGTTACTTGACTTCACATTATTCAACAGAGCTATAGTAACCAAAACAGCATGGTGCTGGCATAAAAACAGACACATAGACCAATGGAACAGAATTGAGGACCTAGAAACAAATCCATGCATCTATAGAGCAATTGTTTTTGATAAAGGTGCCAAAAATATACACTGGGGAAAGCACAGTCTCTTTAACAAACAGTGGTAGGAAAACTGGATATCCACCATACACAGCAGAATGAAACTGGACCCCTATCTCTTGCCAGATACAAAAATGAAATCAAAATGAATTAAAGAGTTCAATCTAAGATCTCAAACTATAAAACTACTTAAAGAAAACTTTGGGGAAACTCTCCAGGTCATTGGATTAGGCAAACATTTCTTGAGTAATACCCCATAAACACAGGCAACCAAAGTAAAAATGGATAAGTGTGATCACATCAAATTAAAAAGGTTTGGCATAGCAAAGGAAACAATCAGCAAAGTGAAGAGAAAACCCACAGAAAGGGAGAAAATATTTGTAAACTGTCCATCTGACAAGGGATTGATAACCAGAGGATATAAAGAGCTCAAAAAACTCTATAGGAAAAAAAAAATTGAATAACCTGATTAAAAATGAGCAAAAGATTTGAGTAGATGTTTCTCAACAGCATACACACAAGTGGCAAACAGGTATATGAAAATGTGCTGAACATCACTGATCATCAAAGAAATGCAAATCACATTTGCATTTCTGGGGTGTGATATCATCTCGCCCCAGTTAAAATGGCTTTTATCCAAAAGACAGGTAATAACAGATGCTAGTGAGGATGTGGAGAAAAGGGAACTCTTGTACACTGTTAATGGGAATGTAAATTAGTACAACCACTATGGAGAACAGTTTGGAGATTCTTTGAAGAAGTCCAAAAATAGACTACCATATGATCCAGTAATCCCACTGCTAGGTATGTATCAAAAAGAAAAAAAAAATCAGTATATCAAAGATATAGCTGCACTCCCATGTTTATTGTGGCACTATTTACAATACCTAAGATTTGAAAGCAACTAAAGTGTCCATCAACAGATGAATGGTTAAAGAAAATGTGGTATATATACACCAAGGAGTACTATTCAGCCACAAAGTAGAAGGAAATCCTGTCATTTGCAACAACATGGAGAAAACTGGAAGTCCTTGTGTTAAGTGAAACAAGCCAGGCATAGAAAGACAAACTTTGCATGTACTCCCTTATTTGTTGGAGCTAAAAATGAAAACAGTTGAACTCATGGGCACCAAGAGTAGAATGATGGTTACCAGCGGCTGGGAAATGGGTTAGGCAGGGGGGAAGGGAGAATGGTTAGTGGGTACAAAAAATAGAAAGAATTAATAAGATTTAGTATTTGATAAAACAATTGGGTTGCTATATTCAATCATAATTTAACTGTACATTTTAAAATAATTTAAGGTGTATAATTTGATTCTAACACAAAGGATAAATGCTTGAGGTGTCGAATGCCTCCTTTACCCTGATGTAATGATTACACATTGTATACCTGTATCAAAATATCCCATATACCCCATAAATATATATACCAACTATGTACCCCAATAATTAAAACTGAAAAACATATGTATATGTGTATATATATATATATAAAATAGAAGTTGAAATAAAAAATGCTTTAAAATAAAGGTAGACACAGAGGGCATTTATTTTCTATTTACTAGATTAGAATACCTTTTTTCTAATCCTTAACACTTAATAGCATACACAAAAAATAGCACTTAAAAATGCAAGTATGACTGTTATACATTCCATCCTCTAACAAAATATAGTTTATTAAAATTACTGTTTGGTGATTTCCTTTCATCCATATCTGCCAAACTGGAAAGTATAAAGAGAGGAAAAATGTGGTTTGTGGGAGTCAATGTTTAAAAAAAGCTGCAAATAGTCTAGTGGCAATAATTAATTAAGTGGATATTCATAATAATATAACATTTAGTGAATATTTACAGAAGTCTTAAATATGCCAGACACTGCTCTAGGTACTTAGAATTCAGCAGTGGACATATATATTGCTTTTAGCCCATGGTATATATTGCTTTTAGCCCATGGTAACACACAACAAATATGTTTTATTTTTATGGATCAATTGACAACAGATAATTAGTTTGTGACTCAATAATAAGTGTCAACTTGACACTAGAGTTGTTGCCACATATAATGGACTTCCTCCAGAAGTATGGAGTTTTCCATTGCTAGTAGAGTTAAAAGATTGATTAGACAGTCAATTGCCTAGACTGTTAGAGAAAGGATTCAGTCACCACATGGGCTGTTTGATGAGATGCTCTTTTCAACTTTGAGACTCCATGATTCCTTCACATTGAAGGTTGTGGGGACACAGCAAATTACCAAAGAACAATACAAATGCTTTCAGAAGCTTTCATTCATCCATTTAAAGAATATTTATTTAGTACAGTTGGCACTCCATGTCCTTGGATTCTGCATCTGCAGATTCAACCATTCAAAGTTGGAAATTATTCAGAGAAAAAAACAATAAACAAACAAAAAAATACAAATAAAAATGCTAATTAACTATACAGCACTGACACAGTATTAGGTATTATAAGTAATCTATTAAAGTATAGGTATTGTAAGTAACCTAGACATGACTTAAAGTATATGAGAGGATGTGCATAGTTTATATACAAATATAACAGCTATTTTGTATGACGGACTCAAACATCTGTAGAATTTGGCATCTGAAGGGTTCCTGGAACCAATCCCCTGAGAACACCAAGGACTGCCTAACTTACTATATGTCAGGCACTGTTCCAACTCTTAGAGATCTTGCTTTTACAATGGGAATGATGGTTATTGGCATATAAGCCTTTTATTTGATTCATCTAGTTTCAAAGAACTATATTTGGCCATCAAAATATACCCAATTGTATAATCTAGAAAGTCAACCCAAATTTAGTAAGAATTTGTTAACAAATTTAACAAGACAGATAATGTGCTTCTCTTTCAATGACCTTTTGTATTGAATTTCATAGAGATTTGTGGCCATTTCTGTACTTGGGACAACAGATTGACCTTTTCCTCTTCTGTCCATTTAAAATGATTTATTAACTATGCTGCAAAAAGATGATGCAAAAGGGCTGCCCCAAAAGGCTATATTTTATGCTTATTTTCAATTTGGTGTTATTAGCCATATGTCATACAACCTTTCTAGATAAGAGAAGCTATGCCTGGCACACTGATTCTGATTTGCCTATAGTCTTTCAGTTTTAACTCTAGACCAAGGGAAGTGATTTATAGTGAGATGGAAAAAGTAACAGTGGATGTTCCTAAGTGCCTTAACAACACTCATCTGGCTATTCTTTCTTGTTTTCCTTCATAGACTCCTCTCCCTCTACCTTTTCATTAAAATGAAGGTATTTCTTAAAATTCTGTCTAGCTCTTCTATTGTATTATTCCTCTTTGCAATGTCATTCATGTGTAAACTTAGCCCAGGTCTAGAATCTATCACTATTAAAAATTTTGGCAACTCTAAACACTGTATTTCCAAGCAACACTACTTTTCTATGTTTTAGATCAGTATATACATCAATCTAGGCTAATTAAAATTTTGAATTGTATTATAACTTGTTTCAACCATTTTCTTTTTATCTATAAGATTAATTTTGACAACTGTAAGTGACATTTAACAATTTCTCTAGTTTTAAGAAAATCCTCATAATCACTGTTATATTTGTTTGGTTTATTTGAACTACATTAGTGAGGTGATACTAAGCTGATTATCACTATAGTAAAATTAACCTCTTATCTCAATACAGATTGCAATTTCAGTGAAAAATCACATTTTTTTTTACAATGAATCTTCACCAGAACTCTCTTTATCTAATTCACAAGATGGAATGGTTTGTTGTGAGACTTAAATTCTTAAAACATTCATGACAATAGATCCTCACTTGTTTGAGGTTTTAATAAAATAACAGGTTTACAGATTTTGACTTCTGTTAGTTTTTAGGAAAGATGAATTAAAGAATTTGTAGATGAGACTTAAAATTCTTTTTGTTCAATGGAGTCCAAGAGGAAGAATAATAAAGAATACCATACACTTCATTTATTTGCTGTAGATAAAAATCCCTAAATCAATGGAAAGGACTTATGTTGCTATACAACCCATGTAGAAATGTATTCATTTATGGCTGGGCATGGTGGCACATGCCTGTAATCCCAGCACTTGGGGAGGCCGAGGTGGGTGGATCCCTGAGCTCAGGAGTTCGAGACCAACATGATGAAATTCCATCTCTACTAAATTAAAAAAAAAAAATTAGCCAGGTGTGGTGGCTTATGCCTGTAATCCCAGCTACTTGGGAGGCTGAGGCAGGAGAATCGCTTGAACCCGGGAGGTGGAGGTTGCAGTGAGCCAAGATTACGCCATTGCACTCCAACCTGGGTAACAAGAGCGAAACTCTGTCTAAAAGAAAAAAAAAAAAGAAATTTATTCATTTATGCAGTCATTTACTTGATAAACATTTAAAAGGTATATGCCTAAGACTAGGTGGGATGGACTATGTTAACATAAGACATAATTCTTACGGAATTTATGGCCATAACTGCATCTTTTATATTAAGGAGAGGTAGGCCGGGCGCGGTGGCTCACTTTGGGAGGCCGAGATGGGCGGATCACGAGGTCAGGAGATCAAGACCATCCTGGCTAACCCGGTGAAACCCCGTCTCTACTAAAAATACAAAAAACTAGCGGGGCGAGGTGGCGGCGCCCGTAGTCCCAGCTACTGGGGAGGCTGAGGCAGGAGAATGGCGTGAACCCAGGAGGCGGAGCTTGCAGTGAGCTGAGATCTGGCCACTGCACTCCAGCCTGAGTGACAGAGCGAGACTCTGTCTCAAAAAAATTAAAAAAAAAAAAATATTAAGGAGATGTTTACTACAGTTTTTCCATCCAATCATAGAATCTTGGAAAAAAAAAATATTAAGGAGATGTTTACTAGAGTTTTTCCATCCAATCATAGAATCTTGGATCCAGTAGGTAATGCAAATGTCTTGTAATAAAAACTTTTAAAATGTAGTAAATTACCTTGGATGACTAAACTATCAGGATGGATGGACCTTACACTGAATTTTCTTTGAAACTAGCAGTATTCTAATAGAGTTTCAATTAATTTCACAAGACTACTTTGAGTAATAGCCATTAAAAGGTAGTATGAAAGGTGGCATGATTACATTTTTAAAAATTAATAGCCCTTACTTTTAGAGCACTTTTGGGTTTATAGAAAAATTATACAGATAATACAGAGAGTTCTCATATACCCCCTCTTCCATATTCCTCCCCACAATTTACCTAATTATTAACATCTTGGTATGGCATATGTGTTATAATTAATCAATATTGTTACTTTATTATTAACTAAGGTTCATAATTTACATGAGGATTCACTCTTTGTGTTGTATAGTTTTAGGAATTTTGACAAATGCATAATGTCATGCATCTACCATTAGAATATCATACACAATGGTTTCACTTGCTTAAAAATCCTTTGTGCACCACCTCTTCATCATTCCCTATCTCCTTTTCTTTCTCCCCCTTGAGTCTCTGGTTTTAAGAGTTCTAGGTATATTTTGGGTAACAGTCCTTTATTAGATATGTGTTTTGCAGATATTTTCTCCTAATCTGTGTCTTCTTGTTTCATTCTATTAACAGTGTCTTTTGCAGAGTAGAAGTATTTATTTATTTATTTATTTATTTATTTATTTATTTATTTATTTAGAGACAGAGTCTAGCTCTGTCACCCAGGCTGGAGTGCAATGGTGCCATCTTTGATCACTGCAACCTCCACCCCCTGGGTTCAAGTGATTTTTGTGTCTCAGCATCCTGAGTAGCTGGGACTACAGGCATGTGGCACCATGCCTGGCTAATTTTTGTATTTTTAGCACAGATGGGGCTTCACCATATTGGCCAGGCTGGTCTTGAGCTACTGACCTCAAGTGATCTGCCTGCCTTGGCTTCCCAAAGTGAGCTGAGATTACAAGCATGAGCCACCACACCCAACAGAAGCTTTTAATTTTAATGAAGTCCAGTTTACTACTTTTTCCTTTTATGAGTCATGGCTTTGGTGTTTTACCTAAAAAGTCATCACCAAACCCAGGGTGACCTAGATTTTCTACAATTTTTTTTTTTGCCTAGAAGTTGCATAGTTTTAATTTTACAATTAGGCTTATGAAACCATTTGAATTAATTTTCATGAAGGGTATAAAGTCTGTGTCTAGATTTTTTTTTTTTTTTTTTGCATGTAGATGTTCAGTTGCTGCAGCATCATTTGTTGAAAATATTCTTTCTCAATTGAACTGCCTTTGTTCCTTTGTCAAAGATCAGTTGAGTATACTTGTGTGGGTCTATTTCTGAGCTCTCTATTCATTGATCTTTCTGTTTATTCTTTTTCCACCATAACACTGTTCTGTTTATTATAGCTTTATAGTAAATCTCCGAGTTGTGTGGTGTCGGTTCTCTGACTTCATTCTTCTGCTTCAGCATTGCACTAACTGATCTGGGTCTATTGCCTTTTCATGTAAACTTTAGAATCTCTTCATAATCAATTCTTAAAATAACTTGCTGGGATTTTGGTTGAGATTTTGTTGACACTTTAGATCAAGCTGGGAAGAACTGATGTCTTGAAAATATTGAGTCTTCCTATCCATGAACGTGGAATAACTCCGTTTTTTTAAATCTTCTTTCATCAGAGGTTTGTAGTTTTGCTACTACAGATTTGTATATATTTTGTTAGGTTTATGCCTAAGTATTTCTTCTCTCACTCTTCAGTGTTAATGTAAATGGTGTTGTGTTTCTAGATTCAAATTTCAGTTGTTCATTGCTGGTATAGGAAAGTAATTGACTTTTGTATATTAACCTTGTATCCTGAAACCTTCTACAATCACGTATTAGTTTCTGTAGTTTTTTTTTTTTTTTTGGTGTTGATTCTTTGGAATTTTCTACCTAAACATTTATGTTATCCATGGGCAAAGACAGTTTTATTTATTCTACTCAATTTTATGCCTTTTATTTCTTTATCTTGTCTTGTTTTATCAGCTAGGATTTTCAGTGTAATGTTGAATAGGAATGAAAGAACATAGTTACTTTTTTGAAAGAAAATATTTTATGAATTTGATAGTAGAATTAGGCAATTTAATCCCATGTTAAATAAGAATATAAAATTTTGATTAGTAGGGTAGCTGATGGGCTTCTTATAAAATAATAAATTGATGAGAAAACCAATTTAAATTCCCCTGGAAACAGTGATTTCTGACTAATGTAATGGATCAAAGGGAGATTTTCTCTTCTATTTAATACTTAAGTCAGTGTGCAGGGAGTACATAAAACAATTGAATAAAGAACCCTTCTTATATTAAATACAAGGCACCCAGAGGAATAAAAAAATCAATAAACATGCACACATACACACAAGACACATCAGGGAGCATATGAAACATATAAAATATTTTCTTATTCCTAATTCAATTTAATAATAACAACTAATTTTAAAAATCAGACTTTTAGTGACTTTTATGGAGAGACATAGCGGGTGAAATGAAAGAATGTTTTTAGCATCATTGTAGATTACTAGATACCTTTAAGTTTTTTTTTTTTTTTAATGGAAAAACGAGATAAGGAAGAATAGAAACAGAAAGGATGACACAGCCATATGTTCACAAGACAAAGAAATGCAAACACACATACTCACTTCATACTGGATTTGCAAATGTGAACTAACACAGCTAAAAAGGAGAGACAATTATAGGGACTCACAGAATCACTATGTAGGAGGCATTCATATGGATAAAGAGACAGGATAACAAGCACCTGCGGAATAAAACACACACATACACACACACACACACACACACACTCTATAAAGCTCCATTCAAAATTCAAATTCATATAATCTGCAGAAAAACAAAGATATCTTCATTTTAAAGTGGATATCCCTGACACATTTTAAAGTGGATATCCCTGTTGCCATTTTGTTTTATAGATGGTTTGATTCTAACTTCATTTGGAAACATAGATGATACGAAATCTTAATTTTTGAAAAGACAGCCCAAATTAAGTCCTCTGGAGAGTTTTAAATGCCTTGAAACAAAACAGGAGTTGGAGTGCGGGAGCAGGGAAATGGAGACATTGAAGATGGGGTAATATCCCCATCTTGTGGTGTATCAGAATATTGACTCTTCTTTTTTAACACTATTCTGATTTAACATAGTTGTGGGTAAAAACATATCTAACTTGATTATGGGAACAAGGGAGACTAATTACAAAGGAAATTGAATCTGCAATTTCTCAACCTATTAAGTTGTTCATCAATGCTGAACTAATACAAGAGTTACATTAATAAGCGGCAAGTGCAATTACTTAGCAGATGGCTGTTCAGTGTTCACCTTAATGTTACCAGACTCAGCAAACACAGAGATGACCCACATTTGTATCTATCCGTTCTACAATATATTGTCTAGAGGTTTCATTTTTTATTTTATTATTGTTATTTTTGAGACATAGTCTCTCTGTTGCCCAGGCTTGAGTGCAGTGGCGCCATCTCAACTTACTGCAAGCTCCGCCTCCCGGGTTCACGCCATTCTCCCACCTCAGCCTCCTGAATAGCTGGGACACGCCCGCCACCACGCCTGGCTAATTTTTTTGTGTTTTTAGTAGAGACGGGGTTTCACTGTGTTAACCAGGATGGTCTCGATCTCTTAACCTCGTGATCAGCCCGCCTCCGCCTCCCAAAGTGTTGGGATTACAGGCGTGAGCCACCGCACCTGGCTGAGGTTTCATTTTTTTAAAATGACAAACACTCTTGTTACTTGTTACTTTCTTGCACTTTTCTTTCTTTCTTCTTCCTTCCTTCCTTTCCCTCCCTCCCTTCCTTCCTTCCTCCCTTTCTCCCTTCCTCCCTTCCTTCCTATCTCGGCTCACTGCAACATCTGCCTCCTTGGTTCAAGTGATTCTCCTGCCTCAGTAGCAAGGATTACAGGTGCCTACCACTGCGCCCAGCTAACTTTTTGTATTTTTAGTAGAGAGGGGGTTTCGCCATATTGGTCAGGCTGGTCTCCAACTTCTGACCTCAAATGATCCACCTGCTTAGGCCTCCCAAAATGCTGGGATTGCAGGCATGAGCCACCGCGCCTGGCTATTGCCTTGCAGTTTCTAATAACAACAAAAAGTGAAGACCACTGCCACCACCAAAAACCATGCTTGCTTTGCTATAATCCTTTTCCTCAGACTGAGACCCTCTGGCCTATTTAAAATATGGGTAATGGCTCTAAAAATGCTTGCTTAGGATGCAAATGTATTCTCTATTTTGTCTTGTTTGACATTTTTATGTGGTTTTGTTTCTTTAGCACATGAAGTTTTGTTTTTAATCAATCCATGATTTGTCCCTAAGTTGTTCTGATGGGAATATGAGAATACATACAGGGAATATGAGACATAGCTCCTAACGATAACATATTTATAGTCTAGTTGAAGACACAGACATACCTATAAGAATTACAATTTATAAACAAAACAGTGCCCAAGTGATTTTGAAATGCCACATCACATTTTGTAGTTCTTTCCATCTTCTGCTTTAGTCACTCAATTCACTTAATAACTCTTTAAGGAGGGATCCACTGGGCATTTACTTTTTTCATGATATTGTACTAGGAGCCATGAATAATACCAAATAAAAGGTGCAGGGAAATATTAAAGCCTTTATAATCTAGTTTGGGTGACTAACCACAAAAATTTTTGGTGCCTACACCTATGTAAAATATATTGACATAAATGGAAAGTGTGGGAGTTTTGGGTCTTAATTAGTAGGTCTCTCATTCATATATTAAACATGTTTCTAAATATAAAGATAAAGAAAATTTAGAAATGACAAAATAAAAGTCTGTAACACTGCTTCATTAAGCCAAGTATTTACTATTTTGATGTACAATAGATTTTTCCCCTCATCTCAGGGTTTAGAGTTCTTAAGAACCACTGTGTAGGAGACCATAGCTGAAGCACATAGACCATATTTAGAAATTAGGACAGGATAACCAAGATAACTCTTTTTAAAAATGTAGTTAAAAAATATTTAGGAATAACTCTCATGAAAATATTCAAGTCTTTCTTGAAGAAAACTACAAAGTAAGTAGAAGAAGAATAAGAAGAATCTTGATTAAGTGGATGTTCTTGGGTGTGAAATATTAATATTGTAAATAAGTAAATTCTCCTCAGGTTAATACACAAATATAATGCAATTCCCATTGAAATCCCAACTTTGCAAAGTGACTCTAAAGTTAATTTTAGTAATTAAATTTTAGAGAAGAGCTAAACCTTTTTTTCTGAGGAAAATGAAGAAAGATGATGAGGCTGGGTGTGGTGGCTCAAGCCTGTAATCCCAGCACTTTGGGAGGCCGAGACGGGCGGATCACAAGGTCAGGAGATCGAGACCACCCTGGCTAACACGGTGAAACCCCGTCTCTACTAAAAAAATACAAAAAACTAGCCGGGCGACGTGGCGAGCGCCTATAGTCCTAGCTACTCGGGAGGCTGAGGCAGGAGAATGGCGTGAACCCGAAAGGCGGAGCTCGCAGTGAGCTGAGATCCGGCCACTGCAATCCAGTTTGGGCGACACAGCGAGACTCCGTCTCAAAAAAAAAAAAAAAAAAAAAAAAAGATGATGAATAAAGACAAACACAATTAAAATTAAAATCACCTGATATTGGCAGAGGACGAAAAAGACACTTCAATGAAATTAGAAAACCCATAAAAAATTATATATAAGAATTTCATATATGATGAGAGTAATATTCTAAATTGGTGAGAAAAGAATGAGTTTGATACAAACTAATTTTGTAACAATTAATCCATCATTAAAAATATTTAGATTCTTACCCTATTCCATATACCATCCAATTTCCAGATGTATCAATATTTTAGCTATTAAAAATCAAAATAATAAAATTAATAGAAGAAAATAAATGGTTACATAATCTTAGAAAGGTAGATTTTCCAAGTATGACATCAGAGACAGAAACCAGTAAGCAAAATTTGGTTGATTTTATTGCATACTTATTAATATTGATTGAATAAATCAATGTTAACCTATGGATCTTTTAAAATTTATTTCTTTAAAAAAGAAATAAATGATGAAACCGTGTCAGCATATATAGGAAGGCAATATATTTTTAACATCTTTCATATAAAATAAATCTTATAAATCTATAAGAAAGTGACAAATATATGAAAAGTGGAAAGAGAATGCCTAATTTAGAAAAAAAGCAACAGAGTAACACTATGTCTTAAGAAAAAAAAGAGAAAAACAAAAACAACTCAGAGAAAAGGAAAGAACAATGGCCAAAAACAGCACCAGGCAATAAAAATATAAGTCAAACAATTGGCCTACAATATAAAAAATTCAACTTTTCAAGTAATCACAGATAGCACATTATATATGAATTATGTGAAAAAGAGTGAAATTCCATATTTTTATGTATCAAATTATAAAATATTAAAAATCAAGTAAAACCCTATATTGGCAAAAGTGCTTAAATAAGAGGAGGGTAAATTGGATGAAGCTTGCCTGAAAGGATTTTAGCATATGCATTTTTTAAATTAGAAATTTACAGCTAGTAGAAGATAAGAAATAACGCAAATCACAGCTGAACTGAAAGAGAATGAGACAAACAAACAAACAAACAAACAAACAAAAAAAACATTCAAAGGATGAGTGAATCCAGGAGCTGGATTTTTGAAAAAATTGATAAAATAGACTGCTAGCTAGACAAAGAGAAAAAGAGAGAAGATTCAAATAAACACAATTAGAAACAACAAAGGGATATTACCACTGACCCCACAGAAATACAAATAACCATCAGAGAATATTATGAACACCTCTATGCGCACAAACTAGAAAGTCTAGAAGAAATGGATAAATTCCTGAACACTTACACCTCCCACGATTGACCAGGAAGACATTGAATCCCTGAACAGACATAAAGTGGGATCCAAAACTGAATCAGCCTAAAATAGCCTAACAACAACAACAACCACCACCAAAAGGAAACCCAGAACCAAACAGATTCACAGCCTGAATTCTACTAGATTTGCAAAAAAGACCTGATACCATTTCTGCTGAAACTGTTCCAAAAAAATCGAGGAGGAGGGACTCCTCTCTAACTCATTCTATGAGGCCAGTATCATCCTGGTACCAAAACCTGGCAGAGACAGCAGAAAGAGAAAACTTCAGGCCAATATTCTTTATGAATATTGATACGAAAATCCTCAACAAAATACTGGCAAACTGAATCCAGCAGTGCATCAAAAAGCTTATCCACCACTATCAAATATGCTTCATACCCAGGATAAAAGGTTGGTTCAACATACGCAAATCAACAAATATGATTAATCATGTAAGTAGATCTAAAGACAAAAGCCACATGATTATCTCAATAGACGCACAAAATTTTTTTTCGTAAAATTCAACATTTCTTAATGTTAAAAACTCTCAATAAACTAGGTATTGAAGGAATGTGACTCAAAATAATAAGAGCCATGTATGACAAACTCACAGCTAATATCATACTGAATGGGTAAAAGCTGGAAGTATTCCCCTTGAAAACCAGCACAAGAGAAGAATGCCCTCTCTCACCACTCCTGTTCAACACAGCACTGGAAGTCCTGGCCAGAGTAATTAAGCAAGAGAAAGAAATAAAGGGCATCCAAACAGGAAGAGAGGAAATCAAACTATCTCTGTTTGCAGACAAAATAATCGTATCTAGAAAACCCCATAGTATTGACTCAAAGGCTCCTTCAGCTGATAAAGAACTTCAGCCAAATATCAGGATACAAAATCAGTGTACAAAAATCTCTAGCATTCCTATACAGCAACAACAGTCAAGCTGAGAGCCAAATCGAGAATGCAGTCCCATTCACAATTGCCAAAACAAACAAACAAACAAAAACAAAACAAAACAAAAAAACCCTATGCATACAGCTATTCAGGGAGGTGAAAGATCTCTACAATGAGAACTACAGAACACTGCTCAAAGAAATCAGAGACGCCACAAACCAACAGAAAAGCATTCCATGCTCATGAATAGGAAGAATCAATATCTTTAAAATGACAATACTCCCCAAAGCAATTTATAGACTCAATGCTATTCCTATTAAACTACCAATGACATTCTTCACAGACCTAGAAAAATATATTTTAAAATTCACGTGGAAATAAAAAAGAGCCTGAATAACTAAGGTAATCCTAAACAAAAAGAACAAAGCTAGAAGTATCATGCTACCTACTTCTAACTACACTACAAGGCTATGGTAACCAAAACAGCATGGTGCTGTTATAAAAACAGACATACAGACTAAAGAAACAGAATAGAAAACCCAGAAATAAGGCAGCACATCTACAACTATCTGATCTTTGACAAATCTGACAAAGATAAGCAATGGGGACAGGAATCCCTATTCAATAAATGGTGCTGGGATAACTTGCTAGCCATATGCAGAAGATTGAAACTGGACCCCTTCCTTATATTATATATAAAATCAACTCAAGATGGATTAAAGACTTAAATGTAAAGCCCCAAATTATAAAAACCCTGAAGACCGCCTAAGCAATACCATTCTGGACATAGGAACAGGCAAAGATTTCATGAAGAAGATGCCAAAGCGATTGCAACCAAAACAAAAATTGACAAATGTGATCTAATTAAACCATAGAGCTTTTGCACAGCAAAAACAAAAAACAAACTAAAAACTAAAAACAACTGTCAACAGAGTAAACAGTCAAACTACAGAATGGGAGAAATTTTTTGCAAACTATGCATCTGATGAATGTCTAATGTCCAGCATGTACAAGGAACTTAAATTTACAAGAGAGAAAACAATCTCATTAAAAAGTGGGCTAAGGACATGAACAGACACTTCTCAAAAGAAAACATTCATGCCACCAACAAACATATGAAAAAAATCTCAACATCGCTGGTCATTAGAGAAATGCAAATCAAAACCACAATGAGATACCATCTACACCAGTCAAATGGCAATTTTTATAAAGTCAAAAAATAACAGATGCTGGTGAGGTTGTAGAGAAAAAGGAACGCTTATACACTGTTGTTGGGAGTGTAAATTAGTGAACGCTTATACACTGTTTTTGGGAGTGTAAATTAGTTCAACCATTGTGGAAGACATTGTGACAATTCCTCAAAGACCCAAAAACAGAAATACCATTTGACCTGGCAATTCCATGACTAGGTACATACCCAAAGAAATATAAATCATTGTATCATAAAGATACTTACATGCATATGTTCATTGCAACAATACTCACAATAGCAAAGACATGGAATCAGCCTCAATGCTCATCAATGATAGATTGGATAAAGAAAATGTGGTACATATACACCATGGAATACTATGCAGAAATGAAAAAGAATAATATCACGCCCTTTTCAGGAACATGAATAGAGCTGGAGGCCATTATCTGTAGCAAGCTGATGCAGGAACAGAAAACCAAATACTGCACATTCTCACTTATAAGTGGTAGCAAAATGATGAGAACACATGGACACACAGAGGGGAACAACAGACACTGGGGCTTACTGCAAGGTAGAGGGTGGGAGGAGTCAGCGAATCGGGAAAATAACCAATGGGTACTAGGCTTAACACCTGGGTGATGAAATGATCAGTACAACAAACCCCCATGATACAGTTTATCTATAAAATAGACCTGCACAGTTACCCCTGAACTTAAACATTAAAAAAGAATACAATTAAAAGTAAAACAAAATTTACATAACTTTCAATCTAGTATTTTTGCATTTAGGAATTTATCCGAAGGAAAGAATCAGGGTTATGTGCCAAGATTGTGTAACAAACACATTGATTGTAATAACAAAACCAGCAAACAACCTAACTGCATTAAAAAAAAAAAATCAACTTCTGCTTTAGATTCACGAGGTACACGTGCAGGTTTGTTATGTGGATACGTTCCATAATGCTGAAGTTTGGGGTACAATCGATCTTGTCACCCAGTAGCAAGCATAGTACTGCTAATAATATGTCATTGGTTATTTAAATTAATTTTGACATACCATGTAATCATTAAGTGATATTGCAGAAGAATGTTTACTAGCATAGAAAAAAATCAATTTTTGACATAAGAAAATAGGTCACAAAGTGTTTGTAATTCTTATTCTACTTCTCTGTTTCATAAATACATACATCCCCTAAAATGGTAGGAAGAAGGATTTACAAATGATCTGTAGTAATATTTAGGTGGTGAGCTTAATAATAATGCTTTTAAAATAAATATATTTTATAATTTTTTATAATTTGCATTTATAAATTGTATAATAAAAGCCCACAAAATTATATACTTGTTAATTTTTCTTGTAAGAAATTATTATAAAATTGAGAATTCAGTGGTAAGTGTCCTGGTGTATTTGTAACAAGTGTTCTGAGATAAACCCAAATGAAGACTAAGAATGCTTGTCAGAAAGAATCAATTACCAGTTATTTGTTGGTTTCTGGGGCAAGTTGTGGACAGACAGGCAGAAATCAACCTCAGCTCTCATCACCTCAGTGCTGAGCTCTCCCTCCTAGGCTCTGTGCTTGGGAAAAGCTTCCTTTAGGAGAGACTGCTTTGGGAAGGAAGAATATATATTACCTGGAGCTTCAGCAGAAGTAGAAAATGGGTTCTGTGATCTTTAAAGTATTGTAGGAAATAATAAAGAACTGTCATGTCAAAGCTGCAAATCATCTGTCTCCTGCAAGAGGCTCTAATCTGGATGCATATTTGCTGTGAAATGTTCTTTCTTATCAGAAAGTCACTTGTGTATGCAAATGTAGAACAAAACATAATGAGAAAAAAGTTTGAAAAATGGCAAATAAAATCGGTTAAGGATTAAATAACTCGTAGGGATGATGCAAAAATTGTCTTTATATTTCAGGCAGAGTTGCTTCTCTGCCTAGTTGTTTCCTTTGGAGAGAGATTTCTTCCCTATATTTGTAGTTTTTTATTTTAAAAATGTTATTATTATTATTTTTAATTAACAAGGATTGTACACATTTACTGTGCACAACATGATGTTTTAAAACCTGTATATGGCGGGGTGTGGTGGCTCACACCTGTAATACCAGCACTTTGGGAGGCCGAGGCGGTCAGATCACGAGGTCAGGAGATCGAGACCACAGTGAAACCCTGTCTCTACTGAAAATACAAAAAATTAGTCAGGCGCTGTGGCAGGCGCCTGTAGTCCCAGCTACTCTGGAGGCTGAGGCAGGAGAATGGCGTGAACCCGGGAGACCGAGCTCGCAGTGAGATGACATTGCACCACTGCACTCCAGCCTGGGTGATAGAGCGAGACTCCATCTCAAAAAAAATTAAAAAAGTAAACATAATAAAAAAAACCCTGTATACATTGTGGAAGGCTAAATCAAGCTAATTAATGTGTGTTACCTCATATACTTATTATTTTCTGTGGTGAGAACACAAAATATACTCTTTTAGCAATTTTAAATAACACAATATATTATTATTAACTATAGTTGCCATGTTGTACAATAGATCTCTTAAACTTACTCCCTTTGTCTAACTAAAATTTTGATCCTCTCAACCGCAGACCACCACCCTAGACTCTGTTGACCATCATTCTACCCTCTGCTTCTATAAGTTTAACTTTTACCTTATACATATAAGTTTTTGTCTTCAATGCCTGGCTTATTTCACTTAACATAATGTCCCCCAGGTTCATACATGTCATTACAAATATTACGATTTCCTCATTTTTAAAAAATTGTACCTTAAGTTCTAGGGTACATGTGCACAACGTGCAGGTTTGTTACATATGTATGTATGTGCCATGTTGGTGTGCTGCAGCCATTAACTTGTCATTTACATTAGGTATATCTCTTAATGCTATCCCTCCCCACTCCCCCCACCCCACAACAGGCCCCGTTGTGTGATGTTTCCCTTCCTGTGTCCAAGTGTTCTCATTGTTCGATTCCTACCAATGAGTGAGAACATGTGGTATTTGTTTTTTTGTTCTTGCGATAGTTTGCTGAGAATGATGGTTTCCAAATTCATCCATGTCCCTACAAAGGACAGGAACTCATCCTTTTTAGGGCTGCATAGTATTCCATGGTGTATATGTGCCATATTTTCTTTTTTTTTTCTTTTCTTTTTTTTTTTTTTTGAGACGGAGTTTCGCTCTGTAGCCCAGGCTGAAGTGCAGTGGCTGGATCTCAGCTCACTTCAAGCTCCGCCTCCCGAGTTTACGCCATTCTCCTGCCTCAGCCTCCCCAGTAGCTGGGACTACAGGCGCCTGCCACCTCGCCTGGCTAGTTTTTTGTATTTTTTTAGTAGAGATGGGGTTTCACCGTGTTAGCCAGGATAGTCTCGATCTCCTGACCTCGTGATCCGCCCGTCTCGGCCTCCCAAAGTGCTGGGATTACAGGCTTGAGCCACCGCGGCCGGCCTGTGCCATATTTTCTTAATCCAGTCTATCATTGATGGACATTTGGATTGGTTCCAAGTCTTTGCTATTGTGAATAGTGCCGCAATAAACATATGTGTGCATGTGTCTTTATAGCAGCATGATTTATAATCCTTTGGGTATATACCCAGTAATGGGATGGCTGGGTCAAATGGTATTTCTAGTTCTAGATCCCTGAGGAATGATTGAACTAGTTTACAGTCCCAGCAACAGTGTACAAGTGTTGCTATTTCTCCACATCTTCTCCAGCACCTGTTGTTTCCTGACTTTTTAATGATCCCCATTCTAACTGGTGTGAGATGGTATCTCATTGTGGTTTTGATTTGCATTTCTCTGATGGCCAGTGATGATGAGCATTTTTTCATGTGTCTGTTGGCTGTATAAATGTCTTCTTTTAAGAAGTGTCTGTTCATATCCTTCATCCACTTTTTGATGGGGTTGTTTGTTTTTTTCTTATAAATTTGTTTGAGTTCTTTGTAGATTCTGGACATCAGCCCTTTGTCAGATGAGTAGATTGCAAAAATTTTCTCCCATTCTGTAGGTTGCCTGTTCACTCTGATGGTAGTTTCTTTTGCTGTGTTCTTTAGTTTAGTTAATTAATTAATTAATTTAGTTTAATTAGATCCCATTTGTCAATTTTGGCTTTTGTTGCCATTGCTTTTGATGTTTTAGACATGAAGTACTTGCCCATGCCTATGTCCTGAATGGTATTACCTAGGTTTTCTTCTAGAGTTTTTATGGTTTTAGGTCTAACATTTAAGTCTCTAATCCATCTTGAATTAATTTTTCTATAAGGTGTAAGGAAGGGATCCAGTTTCAGCTTTCTACATATGGCTAGCCAGTTTTCCTAGCACCATTTATTAAATAGGGAATCCTTTCCCCATTTCTTGTTTTTGTCAGGTTTGTCAAAGATCAGATGGTTGTAGATGTGTAGTATTATTTCTGAGGGCTCTGTTCTGTTCCATTGGCCTATATCTCTGTTTTGGTACCAGTACCATGCTATTTTGATTACTAGTAGCCTTGTATAGTTTGAAGTCAGGTTGCGTGATGCCTTCAGCTTTATTCTTTTGGCTTAGTTTTTTCTTGGCAATGAGGGCTCTTTTTTCATTCCATATGAACTTTAAAGTAGTTTTTTTCCAATTGTGTGAAGAAAGTAATTGGTAGCTTGATGGAAATGGCATGGAATCTATAAATTACCTTGGAAAGTATGGCCATTTTATTGATACTGATTCTTCCTATCCATGAGCATGAAATGTTCTTCCATTTGTTTGTGTCCTCTTTTATTTCGTTGAGCAGTGGTTTGTAGTTTTCCTTGAATAGGTCCTTCACATCCCTTGTAAGTTGGATTCCTAGTTATTTTATTCACTTTGAAGCAATTGTGAATGTGAGTTCACTCATGATTTGGCTCCCTGTTTGTCTGTTATTGGTGTATAAGAATGCTTGTGATTTTTGCACATTGATTTTGTATCCTGAGACTTTGCTGAGTTGATTATCAGCCTAAGGAGACTTTGGGCTGAGACTATGGGGTTTTCTAAATATACAATCATGTCATCTGCAAACAGGGACAATTTGACTTCCTCTTTTCCTAATTGAATACACTTTATTTCTTTCTCCTGTGTGATTGCCCTGGTCAGAACTTTCCAACACTATGTTGAATAGGAGTGGTGAGAGAGGACATCTCTGTCTTGTGCCGGTTTTAAAAGGGAATGCTTCCAGTTTTTGCCCATTCAGTGTGATATTGGCTGTGGGTTTGTCTAAAATAGCTGTTATTATTTTGAGATACATCTCGTCAATACCGAATTTATTGAGAGTTTTTAGCATGAAGGGCTGTTGAATTTTGTCAAAGGCCTTTTCAGCATCTATGGAGATAATCATGTGGTTTTTGTCTTTGTTTCTGTTTATATGCTGGATTCCATTTATTGATTTGTGTATGTTGAACCAGCCTTTCATCCCAGGGATGAAGCCCACTTGATCATGGTGGATAAATTTTTTGATGTACTGCTGGATTTGGTTTGCCAGTATTTTATTGAGGATTTTTGCATCGATGTTCATCAGGGATATTGGTCTAAAATTCTTTTTTTTTGTTGTGTCTCTGCCAGGCTTTGGTATCAGGATGAGGCTGGCCTCATAAAATGAGTTAGGGAGGATTCTCTCTTTTTCTATTGATTGGAATAGTTTCAGAAGGAATGGTACCAGTTCCTCCTTGTACCTCTGGTAGAATTCGGCTGTGAATCTGTCTGATCCTGGACTTTTTTTCGTGGTAGTCTATTAATTATTGCCTCAATTTCAGAGCCTGTTATTGGTCTATTCAGAGATTCAACTTCTTCCTGGTTTAGTCTTGGGAGGGTGTATGTGTCCAGCAATTTATCCATTTCTTCTAGATTTTCTAGTTTATTTGCATAGAGGTGTTGATAGTATTCTTTGATGGTACTTTGTATTTCTGTAGGATTGATGGTGATATCCCCTTTATCAATTTTTCTTGTGTCTTTGATTCTTCTTTCTTTTCTTTATTGGTCTTGCTAGCAGTCTATCAATTTTGTTGATCTTTTCAAAAAATCAGCTTCTGTATTCATTGATTTTTTGAAGGTTTTTTTGTGTCTCGATCTCCTTCAGTTCTGCTCTGATCTTAGTTACTTCTTGCCTTCTGCTAGCTTTTGAATGTGTTTGCTCTTGCCTCTCTAATTCTTATAATTGTGATGTTAGGGTGTCAATTTTAGATCTTTCCTGCTTTCTCTTGTGGGCATTTAGTGCTACAAATTTCCCTCTACACACTGCTTTAAATGTGTCCAAGAGATTCTGGTATGTTGTGTCTTTGTTCTCATTGGTTTCAAAGAACATCTTTATTTCTGCCTTCATTTCATTATGTACCCAGTAGTCATTCAGGAGTAGGTTGTTCAGTTTCCATGTAGTTGAACGGTTTTGAGTGAGTTTCTTAATCCTGAGTTCTAGTTTGATCCTGAGTTCTAGTTCTTAATCCTGAGAGACAGTTTGTTATAATTTCTGTTCTTTTACATTTGCTGAGGAGTGCTTTACTTCCAACTATGTGGTCAATTTTGGAATAAGCGTGATGTGGTGCTGAGAAAAATGTATATTCTGTTGATTTCGGTTGGAGAATTCTGTAGATGTCTATTAAGTCCACTTGCTGCAGAGCTGAGTTCAATTCCTAGATATCCTTCTTAACTTTCTGTCTCGTTGATCTGTCTAATGTTGACAGTGGGGTGTTAAAGTCTCCCATTATTATTGTGTGGTAGTCTAAGTCTCTTTGTAGGTCTCTAAGGACATACTTTATGAATCTGGGTGCTCCTGTATTGGGTGCATATATATTTAAGATAGTCACTCTTCTTGTTGAATTTATCCCTTTACCATTATGTAATGGCCTTCTTTGTCTCCTTTGATCTTTGTTGGTTTAAAATCTGTTTTATCAGAGACTAAGATTGCAAATCCTGCCTTTTTTTGTTTTCCATTTGCTTGGTAGATCTTCCTCCATCCCTTTATTTTGGGCCTATGTGTGTCTCTGCACGTGAGATAGTCTCCTGAATACAGCACACTGATGGGTCTTGACTCTTTATCCAATTTGCCAGTCTGTGTCTTTTAACTGGAACATTTAGCCCATTTACATTTAAGGTTAATATTGTTATGTGTGAATTTGATCCTGCCATTGTGATGTTAGCTGGTTATTTTGCTCATTAGTTGATGCAGTTTCTTCCTAGCATTGATAGTCTTTACAATTTGGCATGTTTTTGCAGTGGCTGGTACTGGTTGTTCCTTTCCATGTTTAGTGCTTCCTTCAAGAGGTCTTTTAAGGCAGGCCTGGTGGTGACAAAACCTCCCCCTGTTTGCTTGTCTGTAAAGGATTTTATTTCTCCTTCACTTATGAAGCTTAGTTTGGCTGGATATGAAATTTTGGGTTGAAAATTCTTTCCTTTAAGAATGTTGAATTTTGGCTCCCACTCTCTTCTGGCTTGTAGAGTTTCTGCTGAGAGATCCGCTGTTAGTCTGATGGGCTTCCCTTTGTAGGTAACCTGATCTTTGTCTCTGGCAGCCCTTAACATTTTTTCCTTCATTTCAACTTTCGTGAATCTGACAAGTATGTGTCTTGGAGTTACTCTTCTTGAGAAGTATCTTTGTGGCGTTCTTTGTATTTCCTGAATTTGAATGTTGGCCTACTTTGCTAGGTTGGGGAAGTTCTCCTGGATAATATCCTGCAGAGTGTTTTCCAACTTGGTTCCATTCTCCCCATCACTTTCAGGTCCACCAATTAGATGTAGATTTGGTCTTTTCACATAGTCCCATATTTCTTGGAGGCTTTGTTCATTTCTTTTTACCCTTTTTTTCTCTAGACTTCTCTTCTTTCTTCATTTCATTCATTTGATCATCAGTCACTGATACCCTTTCTTCCAGTTGATCAAATCGGCTACTGAAACTTGTGCATTCGTCACGTAGTTCTTGTGCCATGGTTTTCAGCTTCATCAGGTCATTTAAGGACTTCTCTACACTGATTATTCTAGCTAGCCATTCGTCTAATCTTTTTTCAAAGTTTTAGGCTTCTTTGCGATGGGTTCGAACTTCCTCCTTTAGCTTGGAGAAGTTTGATCATCTGAAGCCTTCGTCTCTCAACTCGTCAAAGTCATTCCCCATCCAGCTTCCTTCCGTTGCCGGCGAGGAGCTGTGTTCCTTTGTGGGGGGAGAGGTGCTCTGATTTTTAGAATTTTCAGCTTTTCTGTTCTGTTTTTTCCCCATCTTTGTGGTTTTATCTACCTTTGGTCTTTGATGACAGTGATGTACAGATGGGGTTTTGGTGTGGATGTCCTTTCTGTTTGTTAGGTTTCCTTCTAACAGTCAGGACCCTCAGCTGCAGGTCTGTTGGAGTTTGCTGGAGGTCACCTTCAGACCCTGTTTGCCTGCGTATCAGAAGTGGAGGCTGCAGAACAGCGAATATTGCTGAACAGCAAATGTTGCTGCCTGATCGTTCCTCTGGAAGCTTCATCTCAGAGGGGTACCTGGCCGTGTGAGGTGTCAGTCTGCCCCTGCGGGGGGTGTCTCTCAGTTAGGCTACTTGGGAGTCAGGGACCCACTTGAGGAGGCAATCTGTCCATTCTCAGATCTCAAACTCCATTCTGGGAGAACCACTACTCTCTTCAAAGCTGTCATAAAGGGACATTTAAGTCTGCAAAGGTTTCTACTGCCTTTTGTTTGGCTATGCCCTGCCACCAGAGGTGGAGTCTACAAAGGCAGGCAGGCCTCATTGAGCTGCAGTGGGCTCTACCCAGTTTGAGCTTCCAGGCTTCTTTGTTTACCTACTCAAGCCTCAGCAATGGTGGGTGCCCCTCCCCCAGCCTTGCTGCCACCTTCCAGTTCCATCTCAGACTGCTGTGCTAGCAATGAGCAAGGCTCCATGGGCATGGGACCCTCTGAGCCACGTGCGGGATATAATCTCCTGGTGTGCCATTTGCTAAGACCATTGGAAAAGTGCAGTATTAGGATGGGAGTGACCCAATTTTCCAGGTGCCCTCTGTCACAGCTTCCCTTGGCTAGGAAAGGGAATTCCCTGACCCTTTGTACTTCCTGGGTGAGCTGATGCCTCACCCTGCTTCGACTCACATTCAGTGGGCTGCACCTACTGTCCTGTACCCACTCTCTGACAAGGCCCAGTGAGATGAACCTGGTACCTCAGTTAGAAATGGAGAAATCACCCACCTTCTGTGTCGCTCACCCTTGGAGCTGTAGACTGGAGCTGTTCCTATTTGGCCATCTTGTAACTGCTGGATTTCCTCATTTTTTAATGGCTGAATAGTATTCTGCCTTGTTAGTCTATTTTGCATTAGTATAAAAGAATACCTGAGACTGAGTAATTTATAAAGAAAAGAGGTTTATTTGACTCATAGTTCTGCAGGCTGTACACGAAGCATGGCACCAGCATGTACTTCTGGTGAGGTCCTCAGGAAGCTTACAATCATGGTGGAAGGCAAAAGGGGAACAGTCATCTCATGGCAAAAGAGGGAGGAAGACACACAGGAGCAAGAGAGATATCATATTCTTTTAAACAACCAGCTCTTGAATGAACCCATTACTGGGTGGAGCGTACCAAGACATCCATCAGGGATCTGCCCCCATGACCCAGATACCTCCCACTGGGTCCCACCTCCAACACTGGGGATCACATTTCAACATGAGATTTGGAGGAGACAGATATCCCAACCGTATCATGTACTGTGTATATATAACACATTTTAAAATCCATGCATTTGTTGATGGACACACAGGTTAATTCCATATCTTAGCTCTTGTGAATAATGCTGCAACTAACATGGAAGAACAGATCTCTCTTGAATATACTGATTTCACTTCATTTAGACATAGATCAAGAAATGGGATTGCTGGATCATATAATGGTTCCATTTTTAATTTTCTGAGGAATTTCTCAACTATTTTCCGTAACGGCTACACTAGGTTACATTTCATTTATACCATCAGTGTGCAAGGGTTCTATTTTCTCCACATCTTTGCCAGCACTTATCTTTTTATCTTTTTGACAATGGTCATTCTAATAGTTGTGAGGTGATATCTCATTGTGGGTTTAATTAGCACTTTCCTGATTAGTAATGAGCATTTGTTCACATACCTGTTTTCCATTTGTATGTCGTCTTTTGAGAGAGGTCCTTTGTCCATTTTAAAATCAGATTATTAGCTTTCTGCTATTGAGTCTCTTACATATTTTGAATATTAATCCCTTACCAGATGTGTGGTTTGCAAATATTTTCTCCCATTCTGTAGATTTTCTCTTTACTTGATTGATTGTTTCCTTTGCTATATACAGAAGCTTCTTAGTTTGGTGTAATTGTATTCCATTTTTGCCTCTGTTGCCTTGCTTTTGGGATTATATCAAAAAAATCATTGCCCAGATCTATGTCATAAAACTTTTCTCCCATATTTTCTTCTAGAAGTTTTAGAGTTTCTGATCACATATTTCAATTTTTATTTCACTTTGGTTTTTTAATATGATGTGAGACACAGGTCCAATTTTATTCTTCTGCATGTGGATAATTTTTGTAATACCATTTATTGAAGAGACTGTCATTACATCATGATGTGTTCTTGACATTTTTGTCAAAAGTTAATTGACCACAAATGTGTTAATTTATTTCTGGGCCCTCTATTCTGTTTCATTGGTCTATGTGTCTGTTTTTATGCCAGTACCATACTGTTTTGATTGTAGCTTTGCTGCATGTTTTGAAATCAGATAGTCCTTCAGTTTTGTATTTTAATTGCAAGATACTTTCACTGTCTCTGTGTGTGTATGTGTTTGTGTGTGTGTAGATGTAGATGTGGGTGGAAATGTGCTTATTTTTGTTTATATTGGAGTTGTTGGTTAGCAAGGTCAGGAGTTCAGACAAAAACAAAAACAAAAACAAAAACAAAAACAAAAACAAAACTGCAACAGATGAAATGCAAGCAGAGGAAAGATCATAAAAGAGAACTAAACTGGTTTGTAGATACTCAACATCCATTGGAGAATAAATACGCTATATATAATGGAGAAATGTTAGAAATGAAAGCCATTGTCTTTTTTTTTTTTTTTTTTTATCATGCAGGGAAGTGAGATGTAAAGGAAAAAAATTTCCTTTTCTGTGCATACTGCTTGAGATGAAGCTGATGCAGCTGTGATGAGATTGTCTGCTATGATTGTTGGGGTCACAGGACTCACTTCCATGGGTGCCAAGTGTACTTGCCCCTGAAGGATATAAATTTTTCCCACTGCCAGTTTTCTGGAACAGAAAATGAGGATGGAAAGGCAGGCCTTGGGTTGGTTCAAGAAGGAACTCCTTTCTTTGTAATGTTATCTTGAGTCTACTCTAGGTATTCTCATGTGCACTTGCAACAGTGCCGGGAAGTAATTTTCAGCCACAAGGAAGCAGGCTTGGAGCTACACAGGGAAGCAACCTGCAGAAGTCCCATGATAATAATCAGGAAGCCTGTAAAAGCCCCATGAGAATAATTCAGAAAGCATGGATTCAGATGGCTGTCATACAAAATACCTTAATTTTTTTTAATGTTGTATTTCCCATCTCTTATTTCTGTCTTCAATAAAGTTTAGATGCAGAATGTAGTATGGACTATGATGAAAAGAGGTAATCAAAATCTGTATCTATGCTTGTAAAGGAGAGAAGAGAGCAATAACTTTGCTTAAGTTTTCCAGAAAATTTGATTTAATTGGTCTGGTGTTTGCATGAGTACCAGCATTTTTGAAAACACTACAGGTGATTCTCATGTACTGCTAAACTGAGAACTGCTGCTATAGAGGCTAGTGTGGAGGAAGTGGCAACAGCAGCAGCAGCTCTGAGTTAATCTAGTAATTGCATAATTGTTGGCAACTGAACAATGAGCAGAGGTCCATGGATAGAAGGAGGATTGCAATCCAGACTTAAGAAAGACCAAAAGTCAGGTACTGACAAGGGAGTATGAATGCTTGTGTTCCTTGCTGAAGGGAATTTTAAGGAGAGGGGACCCGAGATCTTGCTATCTTGCAAGCAGGGGCTACTATAATGTTGGACTTTCAGGTTACATATGAATTACTAAGAAGAATAGTCTTCAGAAAGAAATATTTAAATTTGGGAGTCCAAAGTGACATGATGTCAGAAATATTGATGATTATATTTGATAGTTATTTAAGTGTTTCCTATATTTGTGATGTTAAATACTTAGAAAATGTATGTTTAATAGAATTTAACTTTTGTTAATGCAACTTTTCAAGCCATTGATTTATAAGGTACAAACAGAGTTAATGTGAGAATCGTTGAATCCATAAATGGTACTAATTTTTGGAATTCTTAACTGTTACGTAGATGTTAGAATATATTAATCTCTCTGCTAGCTGGCTGATATTACTTATCAGTAATAGAATTTAAGACAAGTATTTCCACTTGCAGCCAGAAGTTAAACGATGATGAAACAATTGCCAATGAAATTTATGGCAAATTATAAGAACTGTATGATGAAATTTACCAAAAGTACAGATTTGCTGATAAAATGAATCATTTAGGAGATTAACCTTCGGAAGTAAGTGGACTACTGAAAACAAGTCTATTGAAAAAAGAAATTGCTATAACCTGCTGCAATAATTTGACAAGCTGACAGATGCATTACATTTGTATATGAAAGAAAAGAGATATAGCATTCATTTAAGAGTAGAAAAATATCCAGTTTGTCATCTGCTCCTGTGGTTTTCAAGTTCCTATTGAGTTTCTTAGTCCCAGTCTGAAGACTTAGCCACATTCCAAGTGCTCAAACTAGATTTTGTATTAATAAGATAAACTATAAGAAACTCTAAGATAGTAACTGAATTTTGAGTCATCATTGTTCCTAGTTCACACCGATTCTTGTAATTTTACAGATGTATAACTTGAGCTCTATCACTTACTATCAACCTTTTTTCTCAGTTTTGATAACTTAATCTCTATCTTGCTTCTACCTGTCTAAGCAATCCTTTTTTTTTCTTTTTAGAAGTGTAGTAATTACCCAAATGGACTGTACTAGTCCGGTCTTGCATTGCTATAAAGAAATACCTGAGACTGGGTAATTTATAAAGAAAAGAGGTTTAATTAGCTCACAGTTCTGCAGGCTGTATAAACATGGCATTGGCATCTTCTTGGTTTCTGGGGAGGCCTCGGGGAGCTTTCACTCATGGTGGAAGGTAAAGCAGGAACAGGCACTTCATATGACAAAAGCAGAAAGAAGAGAGATAGTGGGTGGTAGAGGTGTCACACTTTACAACTTTACAACAACCAGATTTTGAGAGTACTCACTATTGCAAGGACAGCACCAAGCCATGAGGGATGCACTCTCATGACTCAAACACCTCCCACCAAGCCGCACCTCCAATACTGGATATTACATTTCAACATAGATTTGGATGGGGACAAATATCTAAACTATATAATTCCATCCTTGTCCACAATTTTATGTCCCTCTCACATTGCACAATACAATCAGGCCTTCTAATAGTCCCTCAAAGTCTTAACTCAATTCTAGCATTAACTCAAAGTTGAAAGTCTCATCTGAGAGAAGCTAAGTCACTTCTACCTATAAGCCTGTAAAATCAAAAACAAGTTATTTACTTCTGAGAGACAATGAGGGTATAGGCATTGGGTAAACATTCCCTTTCCACAGGGAGTAACTAGCCAAAAGAAAGGGCCTGTAGACACCATGAAAGTTTGAAACCCAGCAGGGAAGTCATTAAAATTTAAAGCTCCAAAATAGTCTCCTTTGATTCCATGTTGTACATCCAGGGCACACTAGTGCAAGAGATGGGCTCCCATGGCTTTGGGCACCTCCCCCGCTGTGGCTTTGCAGAGCTCAGCCTCCATGGCTGCTGTAATGAATTGTTGAGTGCCTGTGTTTTTTCCAGGTTCAGGGAGCAAGCTGTCAGTGGATCTACCATCCGGGGTCTGGAGGACAGTGGCTACCTTCTCACAGCTCCACTAGGCAGAGCTCCAATGGAAACTCTTTGTGTGGCCTCCAGTCCTATACTTTCTCTCCACACTGCCCTAGTAGAGGTTCTCTGTGGGGGCTCCACTGATGCATCAGGCTTCTGCTTGGGCATGCAGGCTTTCTCATACATCCAATGAAATCTAGGTGGAGGCTGTCATGCCTCCACCACTCTTGCATTTTGTGCACCTGCAGGCTTAACATCACTTGGAAGCTGTCAGAGCTTATGGCTTGCATCCTGTGGTGCTATGGCTTGAGCCATACTTGGGCCCCTTTGAGCTGAGGCTGGAGCCTCCCACCAGGCCCCACCTCCAACATTGGGGATTACATTTCAACTTGAGATTTAGGCAGGGACAAATACCCAAACAATATCATAGAGTTTAGAATCAGAGCACCTGGATTTGGAGAATTAACTTTCTCTCTCTGTGCCATATTTTCCTTTTGTCAAACAGTTTAAGCTTACTCTTGTCTTTACCATTAGATTTCCTGGACCTGCCTACCATCCTGATCACAGACGTAGAAGGACCAGGTCAGTACCAGACTTTGGGGTCAAATAATGTATATTATTTCTTGTAGAAACCTTGTGCTGCTGAGACTAAATGAGGGGAAAAGGTCTGTCACTCTTGCTTTCTATTGTTGGTCATCTCCACGTTCATTGGCTAAGTGAACTCAATTTGACTCTAAGTATCTGATCATATATCTGTTCTAAGCATTCTATTTTGGTGTATACCCTAGGTTTTTGTTTCTATGCCTGATTTTTCCAATTTTAATAAAAACAGTTACTTGCTGAGGACTAGTTAATTCAGACACATTCTACTTCTGAAGAAGATTTAAAACCTGGACAAAATATTTACAATCTTTTCATAAAAACATTATTGTAGAAAAACTTTCGAGATGACATCTAGGAAAGGATGAATCAAAAAAAAGGTGAGCCCACCTGTAATCCCAGCACTTTTGGAGGCTGAGGTGGGTGGATCACTTGAGGCCAGGAGTTTATGACCAGCCTGGCCAACATGGTAATACCCTATCTCTATTAAAAATGAAAAAAATTAGCTGGGCATGGTGGCACATACTGGTAATCCCAGCCACTTGGAAGGTTGAGGCACAATAATCACTTCAGCCCGGGAGGTGGAGGTTGCAGTGAACTGAGATCACACCACTGTACTCCAGCCTAGGCAACAGAGAAAGACTGTCAAAAAAAAAAAAAAAAAAAAAAAAAAAGTGAGAATATTTGAAGCTATATTGTTTTTCTTCAGGCATTTGCCACTTTGAAAGAGACAACAGAGAGGGTAACCATAACCAGCACTTAAAAAATTTTTTTTTGAAATGCAAGTGAAACAAAAGTTGGAGTTGAGAATCTGTCAAAGTTTGGGAAGTTGATGAACATCTTCACAGTTGGGATGGCAATCTCAAGTGGATGTACCGTAGGTATTAAGGAAGCCATAACTAAATCAGCCCATTCACAGATATAGATGAGTATGGTGTAATGTAAGTGGCCCAGAAAATGTCAAATCATAAAATTTGAATTAAGGTAATCTTGGATTGCTAGACCTTCCAGGTACTTGGCAGAAGCAGACAAAATTCCACATTAGAGGAAGGTAACATTACCCGAGGTCTCAGATTGTTTTTACAATAATTTTTCAAATGCCATGTTCAGGATACAATCAAAGATAATCAAATATCTGAGGAAGAAAGACAGCATAAGTAAGATCAAGTGCAAAAACTTAAGAGAAACATACGCATAGGTACTCCAGATAGTGGAATTATCAGTCATCCTTTGTAAAATAAGTATTTTACAATGGTTTAGAAATCAAAATCCAAATCTAAAAATTCTAGCAAGTTACTTAAAATGATAAAACACATCATTTCAGATTGAAAAAGAATTAGAGTTTCTATTTCTAAAAGAAAAACATAACAAAAATTACTAAGGTTTTAGTTCAGTTATGCATAACCAAAGAGAAAATTGGTGAACTGGTATATGTCAGAAGAAAATATTCATTGCCAATATTATTTAATTGTTAAAAATATCCACAGAGGGATGACAAAATCTGGAGAGTAAGAGACATATATTATAGAGTAAGATGGTCTAATACTTGTTTAATTGGAGTCTCAGATAGAAAGCAGAGAGATGATGCAGCAGAATTTGAAGAAATAATGCTGAGAATTTTCTGAAATGATTAAAGACATCAGTTTGCAAATTCAAGATGCTTAATGAATCCCAAGAAGTATAAATAAACAGATATCCACACCTAAATATATTATAGTGCAATGCTAGAGGAAAATCTTGAAAGCAGCCAGGAAAAAAAGAATATTACCAGTAAAGAGATATCAAATGGAATAACAGATAACTTCTCAATAGAAACTATAGAAACCAGGTAATAACGGGATAATATCTTCTTAGTGCTGACATGAGTGAATGGCTGAAACTCTAATAGAAACCACATTTTTTTTAATGAACAGAGTATGAAGAAAAGGAGCATTTCTGAGTCTGGGAGTATGGGGGTGTATGGAGAATCCTAGAGAGGAGGGATCCAGAGAAAAGGATTCCCTAACTGCATACAAACCTTCACAAAGTATCAGTCTAAACTATAATCTATACATGTACAGAATAGGCCCAATTCAGCATAGCTAAGGCTTTGAAAACTGAACTGAGACTGGAACTGCTTATGTAAGTCTCAGCCTAACCCCTATAACACATTCATAGGACAAACCTAGGCCAACATAGTGATGATTTTGAGCTAAATGAAGATTAGAATCAGGGCTCACAAAAGGTGAGAAAGAGTACAGTCTGAATATACCCAGGTTTTTTGCTTGCTAAAACAAAACCATTAGCAATCTCAAGAGGATTAAAATAGGAGCAAGAATCTACACACACAATTTAACATTCACAATTACAATGTCCAAGAGGAATACAGGAATTCATTTTACTATTCTTGAAACTTTTCTCTAAATTTGAAATTATATTTTTGGGTTGGGCGTGGTGGCTCATGACTGTAATCCCAGCACTTTGGGAGGCCGAGGCGGGCGGATCACAAGGTCAGGAGATCGAGACCATCCTGGCTAACAGGGTGAAACTCCATCTCTACTAAAAATACAAAAATTAGCCGGGCATGGTGGCGGGCACCTGTAGTCCCAGCTACTCGGGAGGCTGAGGCAGGAAAATGGTGTGAACCTGGGAGGTGGAGCTTGCAGTGAGCTGAGATCGCACCACTGCTCTCTAGCCTGGGCGACAGAGTGAGACTCCATCTCAAAAAACAAACAAACAGAAAAAGAAATTATATTTTTAAAAAGTTACAGAAAGAAAAAGAGTCCAAAGGAAGAGAATTTGAGGCAAAGAAAACATGCTTGAAGTGAGAAAGAGCCTGGCATGTTATAGGAACTAAGAGGAAAACAGTACGGCCGGAGTGTGTTGACAAGGTGCCAGGTGGCAAGTGATGAAGAGCAGAAGAGACAGTAGAAGCTGGGGCTAGATCATGCAGGTTCTCATAGGCTATGGTAAGGAGTTTGTATTTAATTCTGATGGGAAGTCACTATAAAGTTCTGAGCAGGGATGTGATAAGATATACCTTGCAGTTAATTTCAGGGAATTATTCTGACTGGAGTTGCTTAGGCTACACATCAGCCTCTGAGTCACCCAATCACTGTATCTACAGAGAAAAAGGAATAACTAGGCCTGCCCTTGGTCCTCTTATCCAGAGGACAAGGATGGGGAAAATCCCCAGTGAAACCCTGTGGGACAGCCAAAACCAATAGCTGCCACTGCCCACACTTTGCTATGCCTGGGCTGCCCAGCATATCACTGTTTGTGACCCCCTTACAGAAAACCTGTGTTTCAGTTTCAGTTCCAAGAATGTCCCAAGTAACATTACAAATGATCCCACATTCAATACTGAGAGTAAGAGCAAATGCCCCTACTTGCACTCTCTCTAAATGGAGATGGCATAGAAATAGCATCTGGTTTCTCTATTCTATTCCAAGCCTGATATCTCTGGGTGATAATTATTTCATCTGGTCAGGTTTGAATGTGGCTCTTCTTGACCCTGCAACTGAAGGCTAGATGGCAAATTTAATATTGGGAGGAAAATGCTTATCCAGCACTTTAGATGCAGAGGCTGGCCCTCCCAGAGACGGAAGGGCTATGCCTGAACCCAATTATCCACAGTATCAGGAACCCCTTTCCAGCAGCAGGAATGGCAGTGGCAGCAGCGGCCCACCACTCAGGAATTATCAGGTGATGGCAGCTAGCATTCTCAGACTGCTCCTAGCCATGTTGGCATTTCTACTCAGATAATTTGGTGTCTACATCCTTTCTGTTTATACCCTATATCTGAAATTTATTATGATTGCGTGTTATGACAGTAGAGAGTCAGGATCCCTCTCCTGGGGGCAGGGAACTGTGGTGTGCCCATAGTACACTGAACTGATTTTTAGACCTCTCTTTGTGATAATAAGATAATGCAGACTATATGCCTCTTAATTCTAATCCTTGATTTGTGTGTTTTCCCAATAAATCCAGTTGCTTACAAACTTACCTATGATATTGCAGAATTTCTCCTCACTCACTTTTAACTATGATTTTTTTTCTGTTTTATAGAAGAGAATGAATACAGTGATGTTGCTCTCCTGCAGGTTGTATTACATTTGCTAGATAGGTATGTGAAAGATCGCTTTGCCCTGGTAGTGGTCTGATTTCCTCTATTAGGATAGACTTGATTTTTGTTCAGGTTCTGCTTGCCAGGATTATCTTCCTGGTCTGTGATTTCCAGTGGGTATTCCCAAGAGTGGCATCAATGAGGATTCACCTTCTGAAGTGTTAGAAACCTCTATTTATTTTGTCTCCCAGCATTCAGTCCTATTATGATCACAAAACTTCACCTCTCTAAATGAAACACATTCCGTATGTTTGAGACATAACTATACCCTTTCTTCTCCCAGCTACAGGGATGGGCACATGAACCTAAACCAGAGGGTCAGGCTCCTCCTCAGAACTCCCTTTCAGGGGTTTTGGAGAAGATGTTCTCTTGTGACTGCAGCTGTAAGGTTGGTGGGTTGTGAGTCTTGGGGCCCTGGAGACCCTGTGCCTGCTACATGAAGAGTGAGAGAGCTTCAATGGCAGCATTTGTGCACTTCATCCAGCTGGGTCACAATTCAGTGTTTCTTCTGTAATTTTCAGCTGAATGAGTTCAAAATATTCTCTTATTGCTTAAGCAGTATACTGTCATTTGTAGTCAAGAGTCGTACCTAATTACATGAGGGTTTCATTGCTTTAGCTGAATGAAGTCTGTTGGCAAGTTTATGAGTCTGGGAATCACTTTAGGAGCTGAGCAATCACAGGACCTTCTTGGCCAGGTTTGAATTTTTCTCTGGCAATTAAACTTCTTTAACATACTACCATGTTGCTGGTGGGTTTGATCTGGAGGCGCCTCATTAGCTTGTAAGAAATGTTGGAAATCTTATGATGATCATGGAATCTGGACCGTTGCCTTTTAAGTTTCTGTCTCTAAGCAACAGTAGTCAGGCTTCTCCCCATAGCTCTAGGCCTGAGTTTAATACTTCTGTTTTCATCCCTGCCTTTAAAACAATAGATAGGAGGGGAGACATACATATTTTATTTAGCAAATGCATAGATAGATAGATAGATAGATAGATAGATAGATTGATTTAGATTTGAGAGTTTTTTTTTCTTTTCCCATTTTGAAATCCCTGTCAGAAAAAACTTTAATTAAAAAGCTTGAGTATATTTAATATTTTGAGTATAACCACATTGTTTTAGCTATTTCTGCTGTGAAAGCCAACATTTCAGAATTGAAATGTTTACTTATAATTTTAAAAAGTTGATTCTGACAAATTTTGTAATTAGATGGGATTTCTTTTACCTTTATGAACAATGCTGTTATATTTTTATATATCCTGTTTCCTTTGAGTTCTGAAAAGGCTTTCTAATATGTTTCATTTTTGGTAATTATATGAATGGATTTTTTGTATAAATATAAAAATTATTCATAATACTAAAAATTATTTTTATTATTAAAATATTGAAATGGTGTAAACTGCCTTCATTAGGAAGGAGGAAAACAGAGGCAATAGTTTAAATCAGAGGCATCAATTAGAGATAAACTTTTTTTTTCTTTATGAGACGGAGTCTTGCTCTGTCACCCAGGCTGGAGTGCAGTGGCATGATCTTGGCTCACTGCAAGCTCCTCCTCCCAGGTTCACGCCATTCTTCTGCCTCAGCCTCCCGAGTAGCTGGGACTACAGGCGCCCACCACCACGCTCGGCTAATTTTTTGTATTTTTAGTAGAGACGGGGTTTCACCCTGTTAGCCAGGATGGTCTCGATCTCCTGACCTCGAGATCCACCCGCCTCAGCCTCCCAAAGTGCTAGGATTATAGGTGTGAGCCAACATGCCCGGCCAGAGATAAATTATTAAGAGGTGAACTAGGCCGGGCATGGTGGCTCACGCCTGTAAGTCCAGCACTTTGGGAGGCTGAGGCAGGTGGATCACCTGAGATCAGGAAGGAGTTCAAGACCAGCCAGACCAACATGGTGAAACCCTGTCTCTACTAAAAATACAAAAATTAGCTGGGCGTGGTGGCATGTGCCTGTAATCTCAGCTACTCAGGAGGCTGAGGCAGGAGAATCACTTGAACCTGGGAGGCGGAGGTTTCATTGTGCCGAGATCACACCACTGCATTCTAGCCTGGGCTGGGCAGCAGAGCAAGACTCCATCTCAAAAAAAAAAAAAAAAAAAAAAAAAAAAAAGAGGTAAACTAAATTATTCACAAATTGTTTCTGAATTATAACATATTTACTAAAATAACTTTTCGAATTCTTTTTTTTTTTGCTAGTTGATTTTGTCTAAATGTAGCAAAAATTAGGTCTTACGATTACCATATGGTAGCAACATAAGTAAGAAAAATATAGCTTGCTTTAAGAAACTCCAGTATACAAAATATAATCTTCTGATGTATGACACAAATGAAGGAAAGTATCTAGGCAAAAGAAACTTCTTTTAGAAATATCAATCATCTTATTAAATATATAGTTCTACTAGTGATTTATTTTCCAAAGTGTGCTTTTAGCAATTGTATTCATTTTCTGTTGATTTCTAATAAACTGCCATAGACTCAATAGCTTAAAACAGTACTCATTTTTTAGTTTACTTCTGTATACAAATTCCAGGCATGGCATGGTTATGTTCTTTGTTCTGGTTCTCACAGGTTGAAATCAGAGTATTCTCTGGTTCTCACAGTTTGGAATCAGGCTGTGCTGTGTTGCTTTCTAGAGGTTCTGGGGAACCTCCACTTCCATGTTTATTTAGGTTGTTGTAAGAATTCAGTTGCTTGTGGTTGTACAACTGAGGTCCCAATTTGTCTCCTGGCTGTCAGCTGGGAACCACTTTCAGCATCTAGTCCCAGCCACATTCCTTGCCACGTGGTCGCCTCTATTTTCAGAGGGAGCAATAGAGAATCTTTCTCTTAATCTCCCCTCATACTTTGAATCTCTTCTGCTTTTGAGGTTTTCACCTGATGAAGTCAGGTCCAACTGAGGGGAATCGCTCTGTCTTAATAGCAACTAATTTAGGACCTTACTTATATATATATAATCCTTCATAGATTAATAATCACCTAGATTAATGTTTGATCAAATAGAATAACTGGGAGAAAGTTTGAGTTCACCAGGGGTGAGAATCTTGGGAACTGTCTTAGAATTTTGCCTGTTACAGCAGTGAAGTGTATCATGATTGAATTAAAAAAATTCATTTTAAAATAATAGAATTCTGAATCAAAATGAGAGGTTGTTTGGAAGACTTGAATTTTTTTTTTTTTTTTGAGACAGAGTCTTACTCTGTCACCCAGGCTGGACTGCAGTGACGTGATCTTGGCTCACTGCAGCCTCTACCTCCCGGGTTCAAGTGATTCTCCTGTCTCAGCCTCTGGAATAGCTGGGATTACAGGTGTGTACCACCACACCTGGCTAATTTTTGTATTTTAAGTGGAGACAGGGTTTCACCATGTTGGCCAGGCTGGTCTCAAACCCCTGACCTAAGGTGATTCACCCGCCTCGGCCTCCCAAACTGCTGGGATTACAGGCGTGAGCCACTGTGCCCGGTTGACTTGAAACTGTTTTAACTGGGTGTTAAAACCCTCTATTTCAAGTTTCAATGTTGCCAGGGTCTCTCAGGCTGTGAAACTCCAACACCAAATAATGACACTTACCTGTGTGACTTCACTCCAACTCCTTTCTGACCAAGACACAAGCATTCCTGCCCTCCCTCTAGCAAGATGATCGCTACAGTGTTAACTGCAGGCATGGTGTACTTTGGGTGTTTATGATAACAAAACTTGAGAACCTATAAGTGCAACCTATAAGCACATTCTATAAGCAGAGCAGGGCCCTTTTTTCGTTTTTTTTTTTTAACCTTACGTATGGCTTTGGCTCCCCCCAGGAAAACGCCCATCATAAGAAAGCATTACCTCTCTTAGTTCCTTCTGGCTCACTGACAGGCTCTCCTCCTCAGAGGCAGGAATGCAGTCCCAGTGGCCCAGCTGTACTCCGCATCAACTCTCTTTATCTCTTCCGAGGCAAAGCTGCCAAAACACTCCTCATGTTCTGCCAGCTACTTAATCCCTTTTTCTCATTTCAAACTTCAATATACTCTTTAAAAAGAGAACCTTACCAAAACCTCCCCTAAAGCTAAGTGGCTCTGCTCCTTGGATCCCAGGGCCCCAGTGAATGTTCATAGCATTGTCTGCAGTCATTAAGAAAGTGTTAAATCGTTTGCCATACACTGTTTAAGCACACAAGGGAGTGTGTAAAACTGTCGTATTTGTAGTTAGGGGTCATTACAGTACAGAATCACTTTGTGCCCAGAGATTCATTCATTTCAAAGTTAAGCTCATGAGCAGTCACTGCTTTATTATTGTGTTTCTGCCTCAGTGGTGAGTTGGGGACTGCTGCACTTAAGGGGTCAGCCTGGTTCACACTTGCTGCACCAGCCCTAGCTATTTGTCCCTGATTCATCAGATCTCAAGTCTGCAATGTGTGCCTTAATGAAGGCTGTATGCAGAGTGGCTATGAGAGTTCAACTTTGGCTATGCCAGATAGAGCAATCCCAGCTCTTTTACTGACTCGCCAAAGTCATTTAATATTTCTGTGCTTTAGTTTCCTGTCTTACAAGATGCACTCTGAGCGTTACTGGTAGGTGATAAGAGCTTATGCATGTTAGATGTTATTCAAAGCACCCAGCCTTCTGCATTGAGGGCTAAGCTTGCTGATGCACTTCTCGTCCTTTGGCTCAAGAACTCAGGCAGAGCTGGGTTAGTAGACAGGACTTCTCTTAATTTGTAAATGTGTCTAGTATCTAACCACTTCTTCCCATCATCAGTCCCCTTTCCTGTGGTCGATCAAACTTCTCTTACCCTGAATTATTGTAATAGCTTCCTGCCTCACCTCTGACTTCTTTCCTCATTACCCTGCAGTCTGTCCTATATACAGTAACTAGGCTGATTCTTTAAAAACATGAGTCTGGTCTTTCTCACTCCTCTGGTCAGAGTTCTGCAGTGACTTCCCATTTTACTCAGTGCAAAAACAGAAGCCCTTAAAATGGCCTATAAGCCTTTTAGTATCTGGTGATCCCATTAGCTCTCTGGCTTGGCTCCTGCTCACTCAGTTCTTGCATGCTATTCTCTTTGCTATTCCTCAAACGTGCCTGGCCTGTTTTCACTTCATGGTCTTTGTGCACATTGTGTCCTGTGTCTAGAATGCTCTTCCCTCAGATGCATCACCTCCTTATATCTTTCTTCAAATATCAACTTCTCAAAGAGGTTCACACTGTCCCTCTCCTCTCACACTCCTCATCTCCTGTACCTTTTCTTTTTCCATAGTCCTTGTCTTAATTTCCACACACTGTATATTTTACGTATTTATTATGTCTATTAGTTATTTTCTGTTTCACCATGCTAAGATATAAGTTTTATATGGGCAGGGATCATTAAATATTTGTTGAATTAAAGAATGAATGGATGTTTTGCTGGGGAAGACAAAGAGAAAGATAAATGTGAGGTCAGTTAAAAAGCTGGTATATCACAAAGAGTAATATGGAACTGTAAATAAAAGGATGAATTAAAGAGGGAGAGCCCTGCAAAATGTGATTAGAGTAAACAAAGTACCATCTGAGCCTGTTGGTTTTATGTTCATTTTTTCAGGCATATGTAGATATATATAAGTAGTAATCTAGTGCTCTACCCAGCACCCGATCATCCAAGTTAAATAAATATATTGTGATTGACTCATTGTTAGCTCCATAATAGTCAAGATTCAGGTACGTCTATAAGGCAAACTATAATCTCATGATGCTGGCAGGTCCAGAAGGAAAAGAGACTAGGACTGAGGATTGGTCAGTCATCTGAATTATAGTTTCGCTGTAAGAGGGTATCTTAGAAGGATCTTACTTGGGCTTTCAATTCCCACAAACATGGATTTGAGTTCCAATTCTATCATTTTGTAGCTATGTGGCCTTGGATAGGGTTTTTTCCACCTCAAGCCTTCGGTTTCCCCTACTTCAAAGTGTGGAAAAACACCTGCTCTAGAAATATCCTAACAATTAAAAATAATGTGACCAAAGTCAGTGTTTAATAAATAGTAGATGTTGCTGCAATTACTGTTGTTCTGGAATGTACATGGAGGATTTATGCTTGATTTATATTAATGATTGTGTCTGCTATGGTCTAAATTGTGTCCCCACTCCCACAAATTCATATGTTGAAACCCTACCCCCCAGTGTGACTGTATTTGGAGACAGGGCCTGCAAGGAGGTGACTGAGGTTGTGTGAGGTCTTAAAGCTGGGTCTCTGATCTGATGAGTCTAGTGTTATTACAAGAAGAGACACTGTTCAGGTAGGTTGGCTCACACCTGTAGTCCCAGCACTTTGGGAGGCTAAGGCAGGCAGGTCAGTTGAGCTCAGGAGTTCAAGACCGGCCTGGACAACGTGGCAAAACCCCATCTTTTTTTTTTTTTTTTTTTTTGAGACAGAGTCTCGCTCTGTCACCCAGGCTGGAGTGCTGTGGCCGGATCTCAGCTCACTGTAAGCTCCGCCTCCCGGGTTCACGCCATTCTCCTGCCTCAGCCTCCCAGGTAGCTGGGACTACAGGCGCCGCCACCTCGCCCGGCTAGTTTTTTGTATTTTTTAATAGAGACGGGGTTTCACCGTGTTAGCCAGGATGGTCTCGATCTCCTGACCTCATGATCCGCCCGTCTCGGCCTCCCAAAGTGCTGGGATTACAGGCTTGAGCCACCGCGCCCGGCCCAAAACCCCATCTTTACAAAAAATACAAAAATAAGTCGGGAATGGTAGCATGTTCCTGTAATTCCAGTTACTCAGGAGGCTGAGGTGGGAGAATCGCTTGAGCCCAGAGGTTGAGTCTACAATGAGCTGAGATTGCGCCACTGTACTTCAGCCTGGGTGACAGAGTGAGACCCTGTATGAAAACAAGAGACACCAGAGAGCCTGCTCTTTCCTTCTCTACCCTGTGAGGACACAGCAGAAATGGCAGCTGCCACCAAACTAAGATGAGAGCCCTCACCAGAAACCAAGTGGGCCAGCACCTTGACTTTAAACTCAGCTTCCGGAATTGTAAGAAATCAGTGTTCGTTGTTTTAAGCTACCTAGTCTAGGGTATTTTGTTATGGCAGCCCACACTGAATAAGATAATACCCAATTGTCTTTCACAGAATGGAGTTTTAGGTCATCCTTCTGTTCGTAGTCAGTGTTTGGGTGACACTGGGCAGATTTCAAATCCTGGATATAGGGTCTTGTCAGGCCCTGTGCATTGTAAGGAATCCTACAACTGGACTGGGATTCCAGGAAAGACTCTTGTTACGGCAGAAAATGGGACTGCTGCTCAAAATCTAAGGTGGAAGACACAGCAATGGGACTGGGCATATGGTCAGCAGGAAGGGAGCTCAACTCACCCTCACTCCGACTCATTCCAGACACCAGATGTTAAAGGAGGCACAGATATGTGATACAGTTTCTTCTCTGCGCTGCATGTTGTTGATGAGCCAGACAAAACTGAGCTTAAACAGAAAGACCACTAGAGCCCAAAGCAGAGGGAAGAGCAAGGGCTTATCATTATCTTCAGCTATAAAGTACTTATTTCCACTAGATCTTGCAGTTTTTAAAGGCAAACCTAACATCACTGCATATTAAAACTTTGGTTGTTTTGTCATTGTAGTTGCATGTTTATTATCATTTAAAAAAGAATTTATATATAATTAGTAGAGTTGAAAGTAATTGTTGAGTTATATCCAGTGGACTAAATTCTCTAAAATACCATTGAGATATTTATATAATCTCTTTTATAATTAATCTCTGGGCAATCCTATTACATGATTGTCCTTTACTTGAGGTATGGATTGTGATTCTCCGTGTGTGGTCTTTATTTTTACTATCAGCATATTGATTGTTTAGCATTGATAATATTTTCTGCAGCTTGAGAGATTTATCTTCCAAATTAGATATTGTTATTTCCCTTGTTTGAGTAGGTAGGTGTCTGAATTTACACTAATTAGAATTGACTGTTTCAGGTTGACAAAGAGCCCTACAGGCTAAATCATGATATGCATAAGGAGTAAACTTAGTTTTCTCAAGAGTCAATATTTTTCCATTTCGTTTATCACAATTCAGAATGTTCCATAAAATATTTTTCAGAAATAAAATTTTCAAAGTATAAAACACAGATATAAAATATATTTACTACAGTATGAAAATTCACTTAAACCCATTCTAGTCAATATCTTTTCATGTAGGAGATTTAAACTCTCCAATTATATTCAATAAAGATAGTTTAGTACAAATACATATCAGTCATATTGTACAGCCCTGGGGAATATCAGGATGAACAAAACATAGTCCTTGGCTTTGGGAAGCTCACAGATGAGTAGCAGGGAGAGGCAGGCAAGTTTGATAACAATTATAACACAGTCTGCTATGGGAGACAGGTATTCATGGGGTGCTACAGGAACAAAGCAAAATAACATTTAACTCAACATAATTGGGAGGTATCACAGAAGTTTTCTTAAAGACACAATACTTAAGTTGACTGTTGAAAGATATATGGGAACTATCCAGGTGGGTGGGGAAAGACTGGAATGTGGGTGAAACACTCTAGGCAGAAGGAACAGTACATCAGTGTTCAAAATTCTGAAAAAGCAACATGTATTTGGGGGGAACTTCACGTAGAATGACGTTTTCTGAGAGTAGAGTATTAAAAATAATGGACTGAGAGGCCAAACCAGGAATCATGTTGTGTTATATTTTAGGGATTTGGATGAAGAGACATAATCTGCTTGTAAAAAGTGGAGTGTTGTGATTACTTTCATACCTTAGAAATTTCACTGATAAGTGATGATAGCATCCACCTATCTTTTCTCATTTACTCCTCATCATAATCTGTGTCCAGCTGAATATTTGTAATATATTGGACTTCACTGAAAGGTTGATCATTTTCTGTTATTCCCTCCTTTATTCTTCCTCTTAAATTTATCTGTACTTATTTTTCAATTATTCATGGTAGCTAATGATGACAGGATGGATGTTACGCATATTCACTTGCATAAATATTCCTTCTCTTCATTTATTACCTGGAATTATATTGCTTAAATGGGACTATGGTCAAAAGAAATTACGTGGCTACTAAGAACTGAAATCAACAATGTTCCTTGTCCCTTGCATAATACTGGGGATAGACTTTCTTCCTCGACTCTACACACTGCATATTTTACTTGTTTATTACGTCTATTAGTTATTGAAACTCTATTAAATTCATATACATCTATATGAAACTGTGCTAGGACCAGGTAAACATAACTTTGTTTCTTTCAAGAAAGGCCTGCTCAAGGGAGAAAAGACCAAGTCAATGAAACAGTTTACTTATGAGAACTAACAGTTTATTCATTCATCAAAATTTGCTTCAAGACCCCTGCCTCACTGTGTCTACCACTCCAAAGCTGTTGAAACAAAACAAAACAAAATACAAAACAAGATAACTTCTGCCCAATCTCAGCCAGTTTTCCACTTGCAAGATTCACCTGAAAAACACTCAACCAAGACTCTGTAAATACCCTGCCCCAATTTTCTATTTTGAGACATTATTAAAACTCTCTGAAGGTGATGTTCTCCTTTACTGCAATAAGTCTAACAAATGTAGCTTGCCTTGGTCCTAGATTTTTCTAGTGTTTTTAATGGGGAGAACTGACAGTCAATTATCTTCTACTCTAAACTAGTGTTGACTGTCTGCTATTCAGAATATATAGTATTCCCCTTAACTGCAGTTTCACTTTCTGAGCTTTCAGTTACACATGGTCAACTGAGGTCTGAAAATAGCTGAGTATATTATAGTAAGACATTGAGAGAGAGAGGGGCTTAGGGTCAGGGAGAGAGAGAGAGAACACATTTACATAAGTTTTATAACAGTATATTTTTAAAATTATTGTATTTTTATTTTTGATAATCTCTTACTATGCCTAATTTATGAATTAAACATTATCATAGTATGCATGTATATGACAAAACAGAGTGTATATATACAGGGTTTGGCACTATTTGTGGTTTCAGCCATCCACTGGGCAACCTGGAATAGATCCTGCGTGGGTAAGCGGGAACAACTATAATTTTCTCTGTGGTATTCTGATGAAGTTACTGCAGCCACATTTCCCCTAAGACAATATTTGGAGATTGATGAGAAATGCTGTATAGGTAAGAGCACAAATTAAGTAAGTCATTTCCTTTTTGTAGACAAAATTTTATCAAATAATTTTGGGTAAGAGCTGTTGGCAGAATCAAAATTTTGAGTGATGGGGGAGGTGTTATCCATCTGTTTAGGTGGACACTTCATCCCATGAACTGTGCTAAGCACTACTATATTTCTGGACAAAAGCGAAATAAATTTTTTACGTAAGGTTGCTCAGTACTTCTTTATGACTCCTCATTGCTCTCATTATAAATTCCAACTTATATCTTCCGATGTCCTTTATAATCTTACCTCTGCTTATGACTACATTTATTTTATGCATTCTCCTCCTCACATTCTTCTATACACAGATTCATTTTGCAAACACACTAAGTACTTGATTGTCTCTGTGCTTTGCACGTGGTTTTCCCTCTGCTTGGATCAAGTTCTACACATTTAATAAGTTAAGCCCTACCTACATTTCTTTTCTGCCTCAGTCCAGTTACTACTTCCTCTGGGGATTGTTTTGTGAACCCCTAAAATTATACTAAGTTCCCCTCTTGCTTAATTTCATAGTGTTCTGTGATTTCCCTATTATAGTACTTGTTACATTCTATTATAATTAGAGTTTATGTGTGTATTTCTTGCCCAGGCTCCCCACTCCAGATGGTAAGTTTCTTAATGAAGATACTATGTGTTATTTTCTTCTACATGTTCCCCACCCAGCATACTGCCTGCATAGTAGATGTTTCATAAATATTTGTTGAGTAAATAAATATTTGGCCTGTTGCTTTCAATGACCTTCTCTCATGCTCTAGTAACTCTGTTGCATTGGTCTCAAGACCTTCTCCTGTTGTATACTATACCTGACATGAAACTTGAAAATTGATTGCACACTCTATTAGTCTATTCTCTTACTACTAATAAAGACATACCTGAGACTGGGTAATTTATAAAAGAAAGAGATTTAAGTGGCTCACAGTTCAGATTGGCTGGGGATGCCTCACAATCATGGTGGAAGGCACATGAGGAGCCAAGTCACGTCTTACATGGCAGCAGGCAAAAGAGAGCTTATGTAGGAGAATTCCCCTTTATAAAACCATAAGATATCATGAGACTTTTTCACTATCATGAGAGCAGCATGGAAAAGACCTACCCCCATGATTTAATTACCTCCCACCTGGTCCCTCCTGTGACACATGGGAATTATGGGAGCCATAATTGAAGATGAGATTTGGGTGGGGACACCGCCAAACCATATCACACAGGTTGATTTTGCTATAGTGAAGCACAATTTTTCTAAAAAATTGGTGTTGTATACTAGAGGGATACTTGCATTCTGGCTGGTCACAGGATTTGAACTAGCAAATAAAAAAAATTCAGCTTTTATGTTAGATTCAAGAGGTACATGTACAGGTTTTTTACATGGGTATATTGTGTGATGCTGAGGTTTAGCATATGATTAATCTCATCACCCAGGTAGTGAGCATGGGACTCAATAGTTTTTCAACCCTTGCCTCCCTCCCTCCTGCTTGTAGTAGTCCCCAGTGTTTATTGTTCCCATCGTTATGTCCATATGTACTCAATGTATAGCTGCTACTTATAAGTGAGAACATGTGGTATTTGGTTTTCTGTTCCTGCATGAAGTTTCTTAGGGTATGGGCTCAGCTGCTTCTGTGTTGCTGCAAAGGACATGATTTTGTTCTTTTTTATGGCTTCATAGTATTCCATGGCATATATGTACCACATTTTCTTTATCCAGTCCACCCTTGACAGGCACCTAGGTTGATTCCATATCTTTGTAAATAGCAAATTTTAAAGCTTCAAGCATTGCCATATATTTAATGTGCCCTTCCCCATTTAGTTATTGTACTCTTGTTGTGTACATTTCACTTTTACACATTGAAATCTCTTCCTCTTAAATATGTAAACTTCTATTTTTTTTTTTCACATATGAACCCAATCTTTAAGGTACAACTTGTTCTAGCAGCTTTGCATTTGTACACAAGTTCCCTTGGTCTTGTGCCCTCTGCCCACTGCCTCATTGCCCTTCCCCTCTCCACTCAAAGGTTTACTTTCCATTATAATTGTTGTGGTTGCCTGAATTTCTCCAAGCCATCAGTGCCATTGAGACATGTCCCTCTGTACTTCTAGAGTATAAAGAAATTTATATTAGAACCTAACCCAAAAGTGTGAGGGAAGCAGAACAGACCTGGCTATATGGGCCAGGATCAATACCTAAGCTGCAAATTATTTCAGGATGACTGGATATATCAGTATTATGATGATGATGAATAAGTACAAATAGTGAGGTTGGAGGAATATCAAGAAGTCTACCACCTCAATATCTTGTCCACTTGCTGTCAACTCTTTCTAGTGATCACCATTCAAAGACCATTCTTTAAAATGTCTTCAAAAACATATAAATAGCATGGGAATAAACCCACTTTCTCATTTACGGTGCCCAGTATCACTCTGGTAGAATTACCTTTGTAAAGGTGAAAGGCAGTTGATATAGTTTGGATATTTGTCCCCATCCAAATCTCATATGGAAATGTAATCCCCAGTGTTGGAGGTGGGGCCTGGTGGGAGGTATTTGGGTTGTGGAGGTGGATTCCTCAGGGCTTGGTGTTATCCTCATGATAGTGAGTGAGTTCTCATGACATCTGGTTGTTATAAAGTGTAGCAGCTCTTCCACCCTACTCTCTTTCTTGCTTCTGCTTCTGCCATGTAAGATGCCTACTCCCTCTTCACCTTGTAAGCCAAAAATAAAATTCTAAGCCCCCTCAGTCAACTGAATGGACCCCTCCTCTGAGCCAAAAGCATTCCAAAGTTAACCTGAAACACGAGTTCAGGTCAAGATGGGAATGGGTGGCTGGACATGCCTCATTATGGCCTCCTCCCTTTGGAATTCAGGCACAACTGACTGGCATTAACATTAAAACTGAGACCTTAAGACAATCCATATTCTCTGAAGCCTGCTACCTGGTGGACTCATCTGTATAATAAAAACTTTGGTCTCTGCAACCCCTTATCTTAATCCAGACACTCCCTTCTGTTGGTTATAGGTCTTTAAGTACATTCTTTCAACCAACTGCCAATTAGAAAATCTTCAAATCCACTTGTGACCTGGAAGCCCCCCACTTTGAGTTTTCCTGCCTTTCAAGACCAAAGCAATGCACATGTTACATGTATTGAATGATGCCTTATGTCTCCCTAAAGAATATAAAACCAAGCTGTAACCCAACCATCTTGGGCACATATTCTCAGGGCCTCCTGAGGCTGTGTCATGGGCATGTTCTTAACCTTGCAAAATAAATTTCTAAATTGGTTGAGACCTGTTTCAGATACTTTTGGCTTATAGCCTTCTGCCATGATTGTAGGCTTCCTGAGGCCTCCCCAGAAGGAGATGCTGCTGCTGTGCTTCCTATACAGCCTGCAGAACCATGAGCCATTTAAACTGCTTTTCTTATAAATTACCCAGTCTCCAGTATTTCTGTATAGCAATGAAAGAATGGCCTAATACAGAAAATTGGTACCAAGAAATGGGGCATTGCTATAAAGATACCTGAAAATGTTAAAGCAACTTTGGAACTGGGTAATAGGAAGAAGTTTGAAGAGATTAGAGGGTTCAGAAAAGAACAGGAATATGAGGGAAAGTTTGGAATTTCCTGTTTCAATGGTTGTGAACAGAATGCTGATATGGACAGCAAAAGCCAAGCTGGGGTTTCAGATGGAAATGAGGAGCTTATTGGGAACTAGTGCAAAGGTCAATGATGTTTTTATGCACTAGCAAAGAACTCGGCTGCATTGTGTCCATGCCCTAGGGATCTGGGGAAGTTTGAACTAAAGAGCATTCATTTAGGGTACCTGGTGATAGAAATTTCTAAGGAGCAAAGCATTCACGAGGTGCTTCTAACAATCTGTGAATCTGTGGCTGCTTCTAACAACTTATGCTTAGATGTGGCAAAAATGACCTAAAGTTGGAATTTACATTTAAAAGTGAAGCACAGTGTAAAAGTTTAAAAAATTGTAGCCTGTATAAAAGCAAAGCTCATTTTCAGATGAAGAATCCAAATGGGGTGTGGATTTCTCCCTTTTGGAATGGGGAGGTTTACCCAATGCCTATACCCCGCATTGTATCGTGGAAGTAAATCTCTTGATTTGATTTTACAGGTTCATAGGTGGAAGGAACTCATTTTCAGATGAGACTTTGGACTTGGGACTTTTGGGAGATGCTGAAACAAGTTGAGACATTTGGGGGGCTGTTGGGGAGGCATAATTGTATTTTGCAACCTGAGAAGAATGTGAGATTTGTGGGGCCCCAGGGCAGAAGGACATAGTTTGGATATTTGTCCCCACCCAAACCTCATGGTGAAACATAATCCCAAATGTTGGAGGTGGGACCTGGTGGGAGATGTTTGGGTCATGGGAACCGATCCCTCATGGCTTGTTGCTGTCCCCGTGATAGTGAATTTGTTCTCATGATATTTGGTTGTTGTAAAGTGTGGCACCTCCCCAACCCCACCCCACTCTCTCTCTTGCTCCTGCTTTCGCCATGTGAGGGCTGCTCTCCATCTTCCACCATGATCGTAAGCTTCATTAGGCCTCCACAGAAGCAAATGCTGCATTATGCTGCCTGTACAGCCTGCAGAGCCATGAGCCAATCAAACTTCTTTTCTTATAAATTACCCAGTCTCAGGTATTTCTTCATAGCAGTGCAAGAATGACCTTATACAGGAGTCTAACTGTCACATCCAGCTTTGAGGAACTAAGCCACAGAGCAGGCTTCTGGAGAGGAGACAGACATTCAAAAACAAATTTCAGATACTTTGTTGCAGGTGTACCCCAATTTGTAATTGCTTCAGGTCCTGCTCCTCAGATTATCAGGACCTCAGAGCCCTCTTAGAGGTTCTTTTCTCCCCTCTAGTGTTTGTAGGAAATTCTCCAGAAGTTTCTCTATCAGTTCTATCATTCCTTTGTCTCCTAGGTTGCCTGGCTTTGAAAGCCTGATCTCTAGGCTGTCTAAGGCTGTAACTCATGTTTCTGCTAATTGCTTCCTGCAATCTTGGGGTCTCTCCCTAATGCCATATTTATGCTCTTATCACTATGATAGACTGTGGTATGGGGGAGGTGAAGGAAGAGAGAGAGAGAGAGAGAGAGAGAGAGAGAGAGAGATAGAGAGAGAGAGAGAGAGAAATCCTTAGTTCTTTATAGCAAAACTAAGGCAAGGATTTAAAGCCATTTCACAAGGCTTTGGAGACAGTTGTGGGATAAGTGGAGGGAACTGCAACCCAGAGAGCAACTTATAGTTGCTAAAATGTGGCTACTGTCAGAAGCCACAGACCCAGTTCCATTCTTGTGGTTGGCAAACGTTACCAAACATTTCCAATGACCACGAATATCTGGTTCTCTTCTCCTTTTGAGCACTCAGAAGAATAGACTTATTAGCCACCTTGAAACTGGGTAGTGCCATGAGATTAGTTCTGGCCAGTGTGAAAGGAAGCAGCGCCATCCCAAAGTGTGGGAGGCCCTGGGCCTATTTTGCTCTATATAAACAATTTGATCTAAAAATGTGTATACAATTCATGGGCTCATGTAAGTTATAGTTATTTATCAGTGAACATTTAGAATAGCAATTAGAGAAGAGGTACTTAGGTACTTGATTACTGGTCAAGTCAGAGCAAGTGAAGATTTTTTTTGTAGTGTCCAGGCACCATCTCTTTGGATTCATGTTGGGGAACTATCTTTTGCCTTCTTTATTAGCAAATGCACCACTTTTGGCTAATTTTCATATTTCCTACTGGGGAGAAAAAGGTAATAATATTATTACTCACAATGCCATGGTCCATTGGAAGCTGTTTGTATTGGAACAACATAGATCTTCATGCCTCTTCAGTTTTATAATTTCGCAGGCTCGATGCTGGTTACAGCATCACTCCTGACACTGCATTATCCATCCCACCAACCCTGAATACTGGCTTTGAATGATTCTCTCAAAAGTTGTTACTGTGCTTCTTTGATGATAATCACACATGCAAGTCTAACCCAGTGTAGGAAGGAAAGTGTGAATTATAATTCATTTTTGGTTATGTTAAATGTACTATTCAAAATTTTGTAGTGTAAATGAATTATAGCACATCTTCCAAACATGTTTCTCTTAAACTCCTTAGGCTATAATCACTTCATTCTTAGAATACTATTACTTTCATTGTTGACTATATCCCTGAATTCCACACACCGACACTGGCAGGAAAGGTAGAATGAGAAGTGCAGTGCCATTCACATAAGGAGTGTTTAGTTCCTAATCTGACATGGCTTAAGACAGACCTGGTAGAATATGATATCAGCACAATTGGAAACGAGAAAACATCAATTGGAAGACCCTATTGACTTTGACCAGCAATGATCTAAAAATCCATTGAAGGAGAACGGCAATCTCCACCTTTCTTCCAGACTTTCTCTCTCATGTGATGCAGAGCCTTCAAAAAGGGTGATGTGACTGCACTGCATGCCAGCAGTGGGAGGTACACAGAATAAAAAATGCCTTCTGTCACCCTTGGGTGCTGTAGACTGGAGATGTTGTAAATTGAAAACAGATGGGTGAGAGCTGACACAGGGGTAGACACAGGGCTCAAACCCAAGAGATGGTGGGGGACAGATGGTAACTCAGAACACAGAACTTGTCTTGTGTCCAACATGAGTGAGAATCACCCAAAATAGCATGTTGTTACAATTCTGACAGTCAGTCTTGTGTAATTCCATAAAAGAAGTATCACACTGCTTTTGGGAGTAATCTCCTTTAGGCTATTCCCCCAAGCCCCAGAACCAAAGTCAGACATGTGGTGCCAGGATGGTCCTGTAGGTCCCAGTCCCAGAGCTTCCTAGAGCTCTGGGACTCTGGTTAACTCTATGTATGGGATAGAGGATCAGAGTGTATATTAAAGGGGAAAAATGGGGGTGAGAGCTCATGTAGGTCCTGGTCTTGGCTTGGGGTGCTCTTCTTGGGTTATGCTGCCAGGCCTAGCTAAGTCCCAGGCACTGGTACGGCCCTCCAAATTCCAGATCCCCCTGAGGTGTGGGGCCCAGGTTAAACAGCAGTAATTTCTGGAAGTGACATGTGTCATTTCCAGCCTGAAGTATAGAAAAACCCGTGTGTTTTTCTATTTTCTGGCTGCAGCAATAAAAATGTTGCCTATTCCAGATGGTAAGGCTGCTAACTGTGGAGTCTCAGTCAGCCTGAGATCCTGAGTGACTGTGTGGAACAGAGCCTCTTGCTCATCCACAAGGGACATGTAACCTGAATCAGAAATAAACTACTTTTTGTGTTTAGCCTACAAGGTTTATTGTTACAACAAAAAGGCCTAGCCTATCCTGATTAACACAGATCCTCTGTATGATGGTTACTCTCCAGCCACAGGCTAGCCACATATAACAAGAAATACAATGTAGCCACTGTCCTCATGGACCACTCAATCTAGTGGGAGTTACACTTACATAAATGAAAATTATGATACAATGGAGTACACATAATATTAGGGTGACAGAGTTATTAGGGATCTTAGAGAAAGGGCACCTCTTCTTGAGGGGGTAGTTGGGGTACAGACGGACTCCTTCAAACCTTCAGATGAGGCTAAATTGTATTTTAACATCATTTTAGTTCCAAATTGTATCTCCTAGCTGTTGTGGCCTTGAGTAAAGCACCCATCAAATAAGATTGTGTATCCTCTTGATTTGTCATCTCTAAAGAGACAGGGTCCATATCTTCCAACTTGCTTCGTAAGTGCACTCAGCTCCATGTTCTACTTGGTGCTGATGATGCCAGCTAGCTTCTGATTTCAGCAGAGAGATACTATTGAATTCATCTGACCTCTGCACTGAAAATAGATCTTTGGTGAAAAGAAGGCAATGTAAAATGGGACCCTCACTTTTATCCTTATCTATTGGCATAATTGCTGTCTATTTATTTTCAAGTGTTTTGCATGCCAGTGTTTTTCAAAGACTGACTTCTAAATATGCTTCAAAGACAATAAAACTGCATAATAAAAAATTCAGAGAAATTTTAAAAAGATGAATTAGTTTCTAAAGGGGCAGGGGGTTGAGTGACTAGAGAGAATTCAAATGCTTCTCATTTCTAGGATAACGTGGAAATCTTTCTTTCCTAAAATTAGAGTGGTTGGGGAAGAAGGGAGCATTTATTTGTTAAAAATTAACCTTTCATGAATTGGAAGAATTGATTAATAGGCATAGTCTAAGTAAGTGGGAATTGGTTGACTGGGTAGAAGTGATTGCAGGGGAAGTTCTTGAAATGGAGATGAAGAGCTAGAAGCTTCATGCTTTCTGAAAAACAATATGGAATCAAGTGGATTCAGATCGTGGTTAAGAGTTTGAAGATTTTAGACACCGACAAAAGTATATTTAATTCCTGGCTCTATTTTCTATCTTAGTGATATGTGACAAATTATTTGACCTATTCATGACTAGTTACTTCTTTAAAAGTTTTAAAAAATATTCAATAATACTTTGGAAGTGTGATAATTGTTCTTATTACATTAGATTATGTGATGATTCAAGGAGATACTGAACCATGCTTGGCATAAAGTGCTTAATAAAGAGTAGCCCTTTACTCTTTACAATGTTGATGATTATCAACATTATTAAGTAAATACAGACTTCCTAGTGCTTAGGCTAAGATAAAAGTATGGAGAGGCATTTTACATAATTACACCATGAGGGTGTGCCCAAGAAAGAAGCATCATATATGTGTTTGTATGTAGGGATTCTGGGAGACAGGAATTCATTTTTGCTAGACTGGATCTTGAAAGACTGTGTTGCTAAAGCTACAGCAGCCATCATGTTGCCATGAGGAAAAAGCCTGGAATTTCTAGTGATAAACATGAGCAGAAAAGTAAAGCAATATGAAGACAGAAAAATAAAAAGATAGGGGAAGTCTCAATCCAGATTATGTATGTGATCTCTGAGTCCAGCCATGCCTAATGTTGGTGCAACCCCTGGATTTTCTAATTCTTGAGCTAATAAATTCTGAGTTTGAGTCTTTTGAGTTTTCAAGTACTTGCAACAGAAAGGATCCATTAAAAATAATTAGTTTTTGATAAAAAGAAGGGTATCTTCTCCCCTCTTTCTTGCTTGAGTTTAGACATGATGCCTGGAGTTATATTAGCTAGATATCCACCTGGAGGCAAAAATCTTGAGGCAAAGGCTAACAGAAATGCTGACATAGTTATCTTGACAGTATAGAGCCATGGAAGTAATGCCAAACTCACTTTTTATATTAGTTTATTAGAGATGCCATACAAAGTACTACAGATTAGGTGGTTTAAATAACAGAAATGTATATTCTCACAATGGTGGAAGCTAGAAGTCTGAGATCAAGGAGTCAGCTCAGTGGGTTTCTTCTGAGACCTCTTTTCTTGGCATGTAGGTGGTTATCTTCATGTGTTTTCCTGTGGTCCTCCCTCTGAGTGTGTGTGTGTATCCAAATCTCTTCTTTGAAGGATACCAGTCATATGGGATGAAGTCCCACCCTAATTACCTTATTTCAACTTTAGGATCTTTGTAAAGATAGGATCACATTCTGAGGTACTGAGGATTAGGACTTCAACATACGAATTTTGAGGGAACATGATTCAGCCCATAACACTTTTATTATAGAAAACAACACGTAAAAAAGTCATAATATTTCAGATTATTTTGTTAATATTTTAGAAGCTAAACAAATAGTTTAAACCCTGTTGGAAGTACTTTATTTGAATTTCCATTTATGTAGATATATTTCTTTTGACTCACTAGGAGCTGGGCTATGATCTCATGCTTTGGTAATATATACAATTCTTGAAAGAAAAGGGTTTTTAGACAAAAGATGCTTTGCTCCTGAGTTCAGGGAACATAGATTATGTTTCTCCTTCATTTTATAAAAACAGACTGTTTCCCCCCCGCAGAACTCCAGGGAATGAATTTAGGGCTTTAATAACTTAGATCATAGGAGGAAGGAAACAAAACCCAACAATGTGGACTGGGCTTCACAAGAGCATGATCCCAGGCATACAGAAGGAAGTTTGACCAAGAGGATTAATAATAGCTCCTGCCATTACCAGAGTACTGTCTAACTCCTGGAAGCCAAAAAGTAGCTCTCTTACCGTTTCTCTCCAAGACTAGATCACTTTACTCAATCCTAAAACTTGAGCTGATAATTGCAAATGTTAACGTTTTCAACTACGCAGTGGAGGCATTGCCTTTTTGGGAGCTTAGTGAGCACTTCAGCAAACTTTCTATATCTCCCCAGGGGGTGAAAAACCTGCACAAGTTGGATTCCAGCCCTGTTAAGTTTAAAACAAAAAGAAAAAGAAAAGGAAATTTATCTAAGTGCCGGGAAGAAAAGTCAGGTTTTAAAATATTGTCCATGACTTGTTTTCTTTTTTTTTTTCTTTTCTTTTTCTTTTTTTATTATACTTTAAGTTCTAGGGTACATGTGCATAACGTGCAGCGGCTTCTAATTTCTCATGGAGACAATCGCATTTGAAATGAGATTTGAGCAATAAGGAAAAGCATGGTATTCGAAAACTATTCATACGTATACAATAAAGCTTTAATGATTTTTTCCTTCCAAGATTTTAGTATAGGTCTTTACATAGGTTGAGGTTTTACATTTTTTAAATGGAATTTCAGTTTGATTAGGAACTCCAACGAGAGATCCAGATTAGAACCCAGACAGTTTGTTCACCCACTGTATTTTGCCCAGTAGAGGGCACTTGGAACTCACACATAATTTGTAGTGGCAGCAGTGGTAGCGGCGGCAGCAGCATTTAAGATATCCATTTTCATTGCCATGGTGATTCTTTTTTTTTTTTTTTTTTTTTTTTTTTGTGAGACAGAGTTTCTTTCACTCTTGTTGCCCCAGGCTAGAGTGCAAGGGCGCGATCTCGGCTCGCTGCAACCTCCGCCCACCGGGTTCAAGCAGTTCTCCTGCCTTAACCTCCTGAGTAGCTGAGATTACCCGCCACCACACCCAGCTAATTTTTTGTATTTTTAGTAGAGAGGGGGTTTTACCATGTTTGTCAAGCTGGTTGTGAACTCCTGACCTCGGGTGATCCGCCCGCCTCGGCCCTCCAAACTGCTGGGATTACAGGCGTGAGCCACCGCGCCTGGCCGCCATGGAGATTCTTAATTAACAGATAACATCAGGTTTTCATTGACACTAGTAAAATGAGGTGACTGTGACCTTGATTAATAAAACGTGTAATCATTTTGGAAATATGAGGAGTTAGAAACTACTTAGATATGTCCTCTTGGTGATTGTGCTGACCTGTAATCAATACAAACAAAATCTAAATTGAAAATTATTCTTCATGTTATATCCCCAGGGTAAAAATTTTTTTTCTCTTTAAAAATAACATTGGGTATATATTTGTGACAGCTTTAGGATAAGAAAGTAATAGACATATAACATCTATTATTCTTACCTGAGGAGAATTGAATTGCTTAATACTTTTAAGTATCAAATAAACAAATTTCAGGCACAGGAAAAAGGAGTCTTACAATGTTATGAAAGCTATTTCTAAGCTTCAACGTTTTCTTCTTCGTCCTCAGAGTACAGATTAAGAAGCAAAATGAGGAAAACGATATTCTCTCTCTGTTCTGTTTACAAGTCAAAAGCTTTGATATACCACTAGAGGGCACTCATTACCCTGTTATCTTTCTGAGGCCTTTGGCTCAGCAGGGTTCCCATTCAAACGGAATCTGCATTTACTAACATTTGTGAATTATTTAGGAATAATCAGAAACACCCCATAATTCTGGACAGATTTTTTCTTTCTAATGCTTCTTCTGATTGTGACAAAAAGTCCTTGACTGCATCAAATGTAAACTAGAGGGACTTAGCAAATTCAGATTGCTTTTGCAACCATACATGAAATGTACTTTTACTATCATACGTTTTTAATTTTTATAAAGCAAAGTAAAAATTTAAGAACATTTGTGCTTCTCTTTTTATGTTTTTACTTTTATAGAGGCAATTTTGGATATTAATCACTTCGGAACTACATCTTTGTGATGTTTCACAGCATGAAAATCAACTACTACATTGGTTTCTTACCGTTTCTTTGCAGAATGATGAAAAAAATTATTAATCTCGTGAAAATCCTTCTAATTGCACCAGTTTTCTGCTGTTGGGTAGCATATCTCCAACTCTAAAATTTTATTACTCAGGTCTTTCAGTACAGCATGTGGTTAGGTTGTATTATTATTTGCAAATATTTACTCCACCTTCTTCCCAATGGGAGGAAGATTACCCACGCCATCATGCTGAGCTTGGTCAATGGAATGTGAGAAGAATAATGATGCCAATTGCAAGCAAAGACCATAAATATGATTTAAGAATAAAGGCATTAGCCTCTTGCCTTTCCCTTTTGCCATAAGAATGCATGTGTTATGAGAATGCATGAGTGGCTGCCTGTCAGCCTGGGTCCCTGAATGTGAAGCTCTATGGAACAGAGCCAAGGTTTTCAGAGCCAAGTGACACTCGCTGGCATGTTACTTGGGCAAGAAACCTGTTTACTGTTGTAAGCCACTAGAGTTTTAGGGTTGCTTTTTGTGCAGCAAACCAGCAAACTGACTCGTATAGAAATTGATATGAGGAGTGGGGAACTATTTTATGAAAATAAAAATGGTGTCGCAATTGCTTCAGGATAAAGCAGTAGGTGGTAAGAAAACTGGAAAGGAAATTGAAAAACAGTGGTGATCGATGTAATATAGTTTTTCTGCAATGGTAATAACTTTGGAGGCAGAGAGTGTACCTCATGAAATTGTAGCTTTGGCTGGCGAGGCATTTAAAAAGAATATTACTAGTGTGAGTTGGTTATTAGTTACATTTGATAAGATTTTTTAAAAGGAAATAAACACAGAAAATAACTGACCTGTTTGTAGGAAGGAGCGAAATAGAAAACACAGAGTCCCAAATCTTGGGATTTCAGAGTTGAAAAGTGAAACTGTTTTCAGTCATCAATTGATAAAAAATAAAATTAAGAAAGGTTTTGAGCCAAAAACACTGATTAAGACATAGGTACAGCTACAATTAGGGGTGTGGTCACAAATCCTAAGGGCACAATTCTGCCACAGCTAGATAAGTGCACAGTACCTTTAATTAAGTCTAAGGAAAAACATATGTCTACAAAATAATTGTGGTAGCAGCTACTGGCACACAGAAATGTAACCACATAGATAAATAGCTAAATCTTTGAAAGAGTTGTACTGCCAAAAGCACTGTCATCTTCAATTCAAAGAGACTATAACTGTTTGAGATGATTTGTCCCCCAATTTTCTTGGGCAGGAGGCAGGCTGAGAAAGCTGCTCCTTCCCCTAGGATGTTATTGTCTCCGATGCTCTCCTCAGGTGCATCCAACTAGAATAAGGTAAAAGAGAAGATGTTCTAGAGGGTGGATTCAAGACAGAGAGAATAAGGGTATCTTCACTTCTACCTCCTCAAGAGCTGAATAGAGGCAACTCAAGAAACATTTCCTACTCTAGGTTAGGAGGCCTCATGATGCTTGTTCACCAGAATTTCAAAATTACTGTGTATTACTGATGGCTAAGTGTCTCTCTTCCTTCCTCTTTATGAATGGAGGTTTCATTTTAGTTGTTCTGTCCCTGTTTCACCATTTTATATGAGTGTGTATGAGTTATTTTATACCTGACTTAGAGACTACCACAAGATCTTCAACTTTGCACCTGATGCCATAAGTGGATGAGATTTTCAAGGTATATTTAATGGGAGCAAGTAACTTTGAGTGAGAAAGGAAGGCAAGTCAATATCCAGAAAAGGTGTTATTTGATCGATTGTATATTCTTTGCAAATGTATATTTCCCTCTCCTGCTATGAGGAGAATGTATTTTCTTGCTTCATGGATGTTGGGCTACTCCATGTGACTTTTTTTTCTTTGGCCAATGGAATGTGAGCCAATGAGACAAACATTGTATTTGTACAGAAGCTTCAAAAGTGATTGCTTCTTGTTAGCCTCTGCCACAGAAGTAAGCATCTTTCCCTGAGGTCCTGGGATGAAAGGAAATATGGTACAGAGTTGAACAAAGCTCTAATACCCCCATCCATTCCACAGATGCAGACATGTGAGTAGGAAACAAATGTTTGCTGTTACAAGCCACTGAGATTTTAGAAGGTTTCCTTCATGGCAAGCTCACTAATGAAGGACTCAAGATCTTTTTTGAAATTACCTTTGCAGTTTTGTTCAAGGGATGTAGTGCCCATAAAAAATTTATTAGTTATTTAAGAAATAATCATTTAAACTATAGTATTCCAAAAAATCTTAGCTTAATGCCAAATAAAATGAAATGTATTTTTCTTTATTAAAACGAAGCAAACACTTGCTGATGTTGAAACGTCAACACACAGGAAATTAGAACGTTAGAAATTAGAAAATAGAAAGACAATTCCATAAGGTTATTGGTTTTATTTAGTAGGAGTTTGTGGTATATGTATAGTACATTAATGAGTCAAATCAAACTATTTGTAATGTAGGCCTTAAGAGTGAACTGGACACTTTTGAAAACTATAGATGCATTACTGACATACATGTACTACTGAGAACTGTCAGATTATATGCATGAACCTTTGCCAGTGACTTTCCAGTTTGGTAATGTGTCATACTAGAGCAACAGGATCATTTAGAAGCATGCCTTATGTGATGTGATACTAGTAGTGAAGTAACAACATTTGCTTGCAATTTTTCTTTTACAAATTAGAATGGATTCAAGACTATCCCTATTGTAACCCCAGGCTTACTTTCTTTTTTTTTTTTTTTTGTATAAATAATCCAAATTTATTTCTTACAGTTGTGGAGGATAGGAAGTCTGAGATCAAGGCACTGGCAGTTTCTGTGTCTGGTGAGGGCCCAGTCTCTGCTTACTA